>NW_027149863.1:0-300000 GCF_031143425.1 Pleurodeles waltl | reverse complement strand
ACCTTTGGAAAGTTTTAGAGGCCCTGCAAAAGGCAGGCCTCACTATCAAGGCCTCAAAGTGCCAGATAGGGCAGGGAAAGGTGGTTTATCTGGGACACCTGGTAGGAGGAAAACAGATTGCACCACTTCAGGGGAAAATCCTGACAATCATGGATTGGGTTCCACCTACAACTCAAACCCAGGTGAGAGCCTTCCTAGGCCTCACTGGGTATTACAGGAGATTCACTAAAAACTATGGCTCCATAGGAGCCTCTCTTAATGATCTCACCAGTAAAAAGATGCCTAAAAAGGTATTGTGGACAGCTAGCTGTCAGAAAGCTTTTGAGGAGCTCACACAGGCCATGTGCACTGCACCTGTCCTAAAAAGCCCATGTTATTCCAAGAAATTCATTGTTCAAACTGATGCATCTGAATTAGGGGTAGGGACAGTCTTATCACAACTGAATTCTTAGGGCCAGGATCAACCAGTTGCTTTTATCAGCAGAAGGTTGACCCCTAGAGAAAAGCGTTGGTCTGCCATAGAGAGGGAGAGAGGGAGGCCTTTGATGTGGTCTGGGCACTGAAAAAGTTGAGGCCATACCTGTTTGGCACTCACTTTATTGGTCAGACAGGCCACAAACCTCTACTTTGTCTAAAACAAATGAAAGGTGAAAATACTAATTTGTTGAGGTGGTCCATATCTCTACAGGGAATGGACTATACAGTAGAACATAGACCTGGGAGTACCCACTCCAATGCAGATGGACTCTCCAGATATTTCCACTTAGACAATGAAGACTCTTCAGGTCATGGCTAGTCTTATTGTCCTTCGTTTGGGGGAGGCAGGGTTGTAGGAGGCTGGCCTGGCTTGTAGTGGGTACCAAGGGGTACTTACACTCTGTACCAGGTCCAGTTATCCCTTATTTGTGTAGAAGAGGTGTTTCTAGCAGCTAAGGCTGATAGAAGGTAGCTATAGCAGAGCAGCTTAGGCTGAACTAGGAGACATGCAAAGCTCTACTATACCACTGATGTCATATGCACAAGATCATTAGAAAACACAATGCACAGATATACTAAAAATAAAGGTACTTTATTTTTTATGACAATATGCCAAAAGTATCTCAGTGAGTACCCTCAGTATGAGGATGCCAAGTATACACAAGATATATGTACCCAATACCAAAATTATGCAGTAATAGCAAAAGGAAGTAATGCAAGCAGGGTAAAGTAACAATAGATTGCAATAGGAGCACATAGGTATAGGGCCAACACAAACCATATACTCCAAAAGTGGAATGCGAACCACGAATGGACCCCAAACCTATGCGAGCTTGTAGAGGGTCCCTGGGACTGTAAGGAAACAGTGAGGGTTAGAAAAATCTGTTGTAACTTTACACTATGGGCTGCAGCATTTCTTTTGCCACCCATAGGGAGCTCTGACAATTCTTACACAGGCCTGCCACTGCAGCCTGAGTGAAATAACGTCCACGTTCTTTCACAGCCATTTACCACTGCACTTAAGTAACTTATAAGTCACCTATATGTCTAACCTTTACCTGGTAAAGGTTAGGTGCAAAGTTACTTAGTGTGTGGGCACCCTGGCACTAGCCAGGGTGCCCCCACATTGTTCAGGGCAAATTCCCCGGACTTTGTCAGTGCGGGGACACCATTACACGCGTGCACTACACATAGGTCAATACCTATGTGTAGCTTCACAATGGTAACTCCGAATATGGCCATGTAACATGTCTAAGATCATGGAATTGCCCTCTCTATGCCATCCTGGCATTGTTGGCACAATCCCATGATCCCGCGGGTCTGTAGCACAGACCCTGGTACTGCCAAACTGCCTTTTCAGGGGTTTCACTGCAGCTGCTGCTGCTGCCAACCCCTCAGACAGGTTTCTGCCCTCCTGGGGTCCAGCCAGGCCTGGCCCAGGATGGCAGAACAAAGGACTTCCTCAGAGAGAGGGTGTTACACCCTCTCGCTTTGGAAAATGGTGTGAAGGCAGGGGAGAAGTAGCCTCCCCCAGCCTCTGGAAATGCTTTCATGGGCACAGATGGTGCCCATTTCTGCATAAGCCAGTCTACACCGGTTCAGGGACCCCTCAGCCCTGCTCTGGTGCGAAACTGGACAAAGGAAAGGGGAGTGACCACTCCCCTGACCTGCACCTCCCCTGGGAGTTGTCCAGAGCTCCTCCAGTGTGCTCCAGACCTCTGCCATCTTGGAAACAGAGGTGCTGCTGGCACACTGGACTGCTCTGAGTGGCCAGTGCCACCAGGTGACGTCAGAGACTCCTTCTGATAGGCTCCTTCAGGTGTCGCTAGCCTATCCTCTCTCCTAAGTAGCCAAACCCTCTTTTCTGGCTATTTAGGGTCTCTGCTTTGGGGAATTCCTTAGATAACGAATGCAAGAGCTCATCAGAGTTCCTCTGCATCTCTCTCTTCACCTTCTGGCAAGGAATCGACTGCTGACCGCGCTGGAAGCCTGCAAAACTGCAACAAAGTAGCTAAGACGACTACTGCAACTCTGTAACGCTGATCCTGCCGCCTTCTCGACTGTTTTCCTGGTGGTGCATGCTGTGGGGGTAGTCTGCCTCCTCTCTGCACTAGAAGCTCTGAAGAAATCTCCCGTGGGTTGACGGAATCGTCCCCCTGCAACCGCAGGCACCAAAGAACTGCATCACCGGTCCCCTGGGTCTCCTCTCAGCATGACGAGCGTGGTCCCTTGAATCCAGCAACTGTGTCCAAGTGACTCCCACAGTCCAGTGACTCTTCAGTCCAAGTTTGGTGGAGGTAAGTCCTTGCCTCCCCACGCCAGACTGCATTGCTGGGAGCCGCGACTTTTGCAACTACTCCGGCCTCTGTGCACTTTCGGCGGAAATCCTTTGTGCAAAGCCAAGCCTGGGTCCACGGCACTCTAACCTGAATTGCACGACTTTCTAAGTTGTCCTCCGGTGGCGTGGGACTCCTTTGTGCAACTTCGGGTGAGCACCGTTTCACTCTTCTTCGTAGTGCCTGTTCCGGCACTTCTGCGGGTGCTGCCTGCTTCTGAGAGGGCTCCTTGTCTTGCTCGACGCCCCCTCTGTCCCCAGACGCAATTGGCGACATCCTGGTCCCTCCTGGACCACAGCAGCATCCAAAAACCCTAACCGCGCGATTTGCAGCTAGCAAGGCTTGTTGGCGGTCTTTCGGCGGGAAAACACTTCTGCACGACTCTCCACGGCGTGGCAGATCGATCCTCCAAAGGGGAAGTCTCTAGCCCTTGTCGTTCCTGCAGAATCCTCAGCTTCTACTGTCCAGTAGCAGCTTCTTTGCACCCACAGCTGGCATTTCCTGGGCATCTGCCCATCTCCGACTTGCTTGTGACTTTTGGACTTGGGCCCCTTGTTTCACAGGTACCCTCGACTGGAAATCCATCGTTGTTGCATTGCTGGTTTGTGTCTTTCCTGCAGAATTCCCCTATCACGACTTCTTTGTCCTTTGGGGAACTTTAGTGACCCTCTACAAGGTCACATAGGTTTGGGGTCCATTCGTGGTTCGCATTCCACTTTTGGAGTATATGGTTTGTGTTGCCCCTATCCCTATGTGTCCCCATTGCATCCTATTGTAACTATACATTGTTTGCACTGTTTTCTAAGACTATACTGCATATTTTTGGTATTGTGTACATATATCTTGTGTATAATTTGCTATCCTCATACTGAGGGTACACTCTGAGATACTTTGGCATATTGTCATAAAAATAAAGTACCTTTATTTTTAGTATATCTGTGTATTGTGTTTTCTTATGATATTGTGCAAGTGACACTAGTGGTACTGTAGGAGCCTCACTCGTCTCCTAGTTCTGCCTAAGCTGCTCTGCTAAGCTACCATTATCTATCAGCCTAAGCTGCTAGACACCCTATACACTAATAAGGGATACCTGGGCCTGGTGCAAGGTGTAAGTACCCCTTGGTACTCACTACAAGCCAGTCCAGCCTCCTACACTGGTGCAGAAAGGAGGCAGGCTACCCTCAGAGCATGCACCATCAGGAAACAGTCGAGAAAGCAGGCAGGATGAAGCAATACAAGGTTGCAGTAGTTGTCTTTGCTACTTTGTTGCGGTTTTGCAGACAATGGGGGTTATTCCAACTTTGGAGGAAGTGGTAATCCGTCCCAAAAGTGACGGTAAAGTGACGGATATACCACCAGCCGTATTACGAGTCCATTATATCCTATGGAACTCGTAATACGGCTGGTGGTAAATCCGTCACATTTGGGACGGATTACCACCGCCTCCAAAGTTGGAATAACCCCCAATATGCCAAAAGTATCTCAGTGAGAACCCTCAGTATGAGGATAACAAATATACACAAGATATATGTACACAATACCAAAATTATGCAGTAATAGCAATAGAAAGCAATGCAAGCAATGTACAGTCACAATAGATTGCAATGAGAGCACATAGGTATAGGGGCAACACAAACCATATACTCTAGAAGTGGAATGCGAACCACGAATGGACCCCAAACCTATGTGAGCTTGTAGAGGGTCGCTGGGACTGTAAGAAAACAGTGAAGGGTAGAAAAATAGCCCACCCCAAGACCCTGAAAAGTAGGTGTAAAGTGCACCTAAGTTCCCCAGAGAGCACTGAAGTCGTGATAGGGGAATTCTGCAAGGAAGACCAACACCAGCAATGCAACAACAATGGATTTCCAGACGAGAGTACCTGTGGAACAAGGGGATCAAGTCCAAGAGTCACACTCAAGTCGGGAGTGGGCAGATGCCCAGGAAATGCCAGCTGTGGGTGCAAAGAAGCTGCCACCGGATAGTAGAAGCTGTGGATTCTGCAAGAACGAAGAGGACTAGGAACTTCCCCTTTGGTGGATGGATGTCCCACGTTGTGAAGAAGCTTGCAGAGGTGTTTCCTTGGAGAAAGACCTCAAACAAGCCTTTCTAGCTGCAAGGGTCGTGGTTCAGGTTTTTGGATGCTGCTGTGGCCCAGGAGGGAACAGGATGTCGCCAATAGCGTGAGGAGACAGAGGGGGCGCCCAGCAAGACAAGGAGCCCACTCAGAAGCAAGCAGCACCCGCAGCAGTGCCAGAACAGGCACTACGAAGAAGAGTGAACCGGAGCTCACCCGAAGTCACAAAAGAAGGTCCCATGACGCCGGAGGACAACTCAGGAGGAAAGCACTGCCGGTTAGAGTGTCGGGGACCCAGGCTTGGCTGTGCACAAAGGAAATCCTGGAAGAGTGCAGAGGAGCCGGAGCAGCTGCATATCACGCGGTACCCAGCAATGCAGTCTACCGTGGGGAGGCAAGGACTTAACTCCACCAAACTTGGACTGAAGAGTCACTGGACTGTGGGAGTCACTTGGACAGAGTTGCTGAGTTCCAGGGACCACGCTCGTCGTGCTGAGAGGGGACCCAGAGGACCGGTGAAGCAGTCTTTTGGTGCCTGCGGTTGCAGGGGGAAGATTCCGACGTCCCATGGGAGATTTCTTCGTAGCTTCTTGTGCAGAGAGTAGGCAGACTACCCCCACAGCATGCACCACCAGGAAAACAGTCGAGAAGGCCACAGGGTCAGCAATACAAGGTTGCAGTAGTCGTCTTTGCTACTTTGTTGCGGTTTTGCAGGCGTCCAGAGCAGTCAGCGGTCGATTCCATGGCAGAAGGTGAAGAGAGAGATGCAGAGGAACTCTGATGAGCTCTTGCATTCGTTATCTAAAGAATTCCCCAAAGCAGAGACCCTAATTAGCCAGAAAAGGAGGTTTGGCTACTTAGGAAGGAGGATAAGCTAGCAACACAGGTAAGAGCCTATCAGAAGGAGTCTCTGGCGTCACCTGCTGGCACTGGCCACTCAGAGCAGTCCAGTGTGCCAGCAGCACCTCTGTTTCCAAGATGGCAGAGGTCTGGAGCACACTGGAGGAGCTCTGGGCAGGTGCAGGTCAGGGGAGTGGTCACTCCCCTTTCCTTTGTCCAGTTTCGCGCCAGAGCAGGGCTGGGGGATCCCTGAACCGGTGTAGACTGGCTTATGCAGAGTTGGGCACCATCTGTGCCCCTCAAAGCATTTCCAGAGGCTGGGGGAGGCTACTCCTTCCCAGCCCTGACACCTTTTTCCAAAGGGAGAGGGTGTAACACCCTCTCTCTGAGGAAGTCCTTTGTGCTGCCTTCCTGGGCCAAGCCTGGCTGGACCCCAGGAGGGCAGAAACATGTCTGAGGGGTTGGCAGCAGCAGCTGCAGTGAAACCCGGGAAAGGCAGTTTGGCAGTACCCGGGTGTGTCCTAGAGACTCGGGGGATCATGGAATTGTCTCCCCAATGCCAGAATGGCATTGGGGTGAAAATTCCATGATCTTAGAAATGTTACATGGCCATGTTCGGAGTTACCATTGTGACGCTATAGATAGGTAGTGACCTATGTATAGTGCACGCGTGTAATGGTGTCCCCGCACTCACAAAGTCCGGGGAATTTGCCCTGAACAATGTGGGGGCACCTTGGCTAGTGCCAGGGTGCCCACACACTAAGTAAATTAGCACCCAACCTTTACCAGGTAAAGGTTAGACATATAGGTGACTTATAAGTTACTTAAGTGCAGTGGTAAATGGCTGTGAAATAACGTGGACGTTATTTCACTCAGGCTGCAGTGGTAGGCCTGTGTAAGAATTGTCAGAGCTCCCTATGGGTGGCAAAAGAAATGCTGCAGCCCATAGGGATCTCCTGGAACCCCAATACCCTGGGTACCTCAGTACCATATACTAGGGAATTATAAGGGTGTTCCAGTATGCCAATGTGAATTGGTGAAATTGGTCACTAGCCTGTTAGTGACAATTTGTAAAGCAGAGAGAGCATAACCACTGAGGTTGTGGTTAGCAGAGCCTCAGTGAGACAGTTAGGCATCACACAGGGAACACATACATATAGGCCACAAACTTATGAGCACTGGGGTCCTGGCTAGCAGGGTCCCAGTGACACATAACAAACATAGTGAAAACATAGGGTTTTCACTATTAGCTCTTGGCCCTGACTAGCAGGATCGCAGTGAGACAGTGAAAACACCCTGACATATACTCACAAACAGGCCAAAAGTGGGGGTAACAAGGCTAGAAAGAGGCTACTTTCTCACAGGTACCCAGGGTATTGAGGTTCCAGGAGATCCCTAGGGGCTGCAGCATTTCTTTTGCCACCCATAGGGAGATCTGACTATTCTTACACAGGCCTGCCAGTGCAGCCTGAGTGAAATAACGTCCACGTTATTTCACAGCCATTTACCACTGCACATAAGTAACTTATAAGTCACCTATATGTCTAACCTTCACCTGGTGAAGGTTGGGTGCAAAGTTACTTAGTGTATGGGCACACTGGCACTAGCCAAGGTGCCCCCACATCTTTCAGGGCAAATTCACTGGGGTTTGTGAGTGCGGGGACACCATTTCACGCGTGCACTATACATAGGTCACTACCTATGTATAGCATCACAATGGTAACTCTGAACATGGCCATGTAACATGTCTAAGATCATGGAATTGTCTCCCCAATGCCATTTTGGCATTGGGGGGACAATTCCATGATCCCCCGGGTCTCTAGCACAGAACCCGGGTACTGCCAAACTGCCTTTCCCGGGGTTTCAATACAGCTGCTGCTTCTGCCAACTCCTCAGACAGGTTTCTGCCCTCCTGGGGTCCAGCCAGGCCTGGCCCAGGAAGGCAGAACAAAGGACTTCTCAGAGAGAGGGTGTTACATCCTCTCCCTTTGGAAAAAGGTGTCAGGGCTGGGGAGGAGTAGCCTCCCCAAGCCTCTGGAAATGCTTTGATGGGCACAGATGGTGCCCATCTCTGCATAAGCCAGTCTACACCGGTTCAGGGATCCCCCAGCCCTGCTCTGGCGCAAAACTGGACAAAGGAAAGGGGAGTGACCACTCCCCTGACCTGCACCTCCCAGGGGAGGTGCCCAGAGCTCCTCCAGCGTGCCCCAGACCTCTGCCATCTTGGATTCAGAGGTGTGCTGGCACACTGGACTGCTCTGAGTGGCCAGGGCCAGCAGGTGACGTCAGAGACTCCTTCTGATGGGCTCTTACCTTTCTTACTAGCCAATCCTCCTTCCTAGGTAGCCAAACCTCCTTTTCTGGCTATTATGGTCTCTGCTTTGGGGAATTCTTCAGATACCGAATGCAAGAGCTCACCAGAGTTCCTCTGCATCTCCCTCTTCACCTTCTGCCAAAGGATCGACCGCTGACTGCTCTGGACGCCTGCAAAACCACAACAAAGTAGCAAAGACGACTACTGCAATCTTGTATCGTTTCATCCTGCCGGCTTTCTCGACTGTTTCCTGGTGGTGCATGCTCTGGGGGTAGCCTGCCTCCTTGTTGCACCAGGAGCTCTGAAGAAATCTCCTGCGGGTCGACGTAATCTTCCCCCTGCAACCGCAGGCAACAAAAGACTGCATCACCGGTCCTCTGTGTCCCCTCTCAGCACGACGAGCGTGGTCCCTGGAACTCAGCAACTCTGTCCAAGTGACTCCCACAGTCCAGTGATTCTTCAGTCCAAGTTTGGTGAAGGTAAGTCCTTGCCTCCCCACGCTAGACTGCATTGCTGGGTACCGTGTGATTTGCAGCTGCTCCGGCTCCTGTGCACTCTTCCAGGATTTCCTTCGTGCACAGCCAAGCCTGGGTCCCCGACACTCTAACCTGCAGTGCACAAACTTCTGAGTTGTCCTCCGGCGTCGTGGGACTCCCTTTTCTGACTTCGGGTGGACTCCGGTTCACTCCTCTTCTAAGTGCCTATTCCGTTACTTCTGCGGGTGCTGCCTGCTTCTGTGAGGGCTCCCTGACTTGCTGGGCGCCCCCTCTGTCTCCTCATCCAAGTGGCGACATCCTGGTCCCTCCTGGGCCACAGCAGCATCCAAAAACCCTAACCCCGACCCTTGCAGCTAGCAAGGCTTGTTTGCGGTCTTTCTGCGTGTGAACACCTCTGCAAGCTTTTTCACGACGTGGGACATCCATCCTCCAAAGGGGAAGTTCCTAGTCCTCTTCGTTCTTGCAAAACACCAAGCTTCTTTCATCCGGTGGCAGCTCCTTTGCACCCTCAGCTGGCATTTCCTGGGCATCTGCCCACTCTCGACACTGTTGCGACTCTTGGATTTGGTCCCCTTGTCTTACAGGTACTCAGGTCCGGAAATCCACTGTTGTTGCTTTGCTGGTGTTGGTTTTCCTTGCAGAATCCCCCTATCACGACTTCTGGGCTCTCTGGGGGTTGTAGGTGCACTTTACACCTACTTTTCAGGGTCTTGGGGTGGGCTATTTTTCTAACCCTCACTGTTTTCTTACAGTCCCAGCGACCCTCTACAAGCTCACATAGGTTTGGGGTCCATTCGTGGTTCGCATTCCACTTTTGGAGTATATGATTTGTGTTGCCCCTATACCTATGTGCTCCTATTGCAATCTACTGTAACTTTACATTGCTTGCATTACTTCCTTTTGCTATTACTGCATATTTTTGGTATTGTGTACATATAGCTTGTGTATATTTGTCATCCTCATACTGAGGGTACTCACTGAGATACTTTTGGCATATTGTCATAAAAATAAAGTACCTTTATTTTTAGTATATCTGTGTATTGTGTTTTCTTATGATATTGTGCATATGACACCAGTGGTATAGAAGGAAGTTTGCATGTCTCCTAGTTCAGCCTAAGCTGCTCTGCTATAGCTACCCTCTATCAGCCTAAGCTGCTAGAAACACCTCTTCTACACTAATAAGGGATAACTAGACCTGGTACAGAGTGTAAGTACCCCCTGGTACTCACTACAAGCCAGGCCAGCCTCCTACAAGGATGGATTTCTGGGGACCCAGGCTAGGCTATGCACAAAGGAATCCTTGGAACAGTGGACAGAAGCTGGAGCAGTTGCAGATCACGCAGTGCACAGGATTACTGTCTGGCGTGGGGAGGCAAGGACTTACCTCCACCAAATTTGGTCAGAACTGCCACTGGACTGTGGGAGACACTTGGACCCAGCTCCTGTGTTTCACGGACCCAGAGGACCGGTGATGCAGACTTTTGGTGCCTGCGTTGGCAGGGGGAAGATTCCATTGACCCACAGGAGATTTCTTCTTGGCTTCTAGTGCAGTGTGAAGGCAGACAGCCCTCTGAGCATGCACCACCAGTAAACAGTCAAGAAAGCCGGCAGGATGAGGCGCTACAATGTTGCTGGTAGTCTTCTTGCTACTTTGTTGCAGTTTTGCAGGCGTGCTGGAGCAGTCAGCGGTTGATCCTTGGCAGAAGTCGAAGGGGGAAGTGCAGAGGAACTCTGGTGAGCTCTTGCATTCATTATCTGAGGAATAGCCCAGAGGAGAGACCCTACATTGCCCAGAAAGGAGGATTAGCTACTGAGAAAGGTAAGCATCTATCAGAGGGGGTCTATGACGTCACCTGCTGGCACTGGTCACTCAGAGCTTTCCATTGTGCCCCAACACCTCTGCATCCAAGATGACAGAGGTCTGGGACACACTGGAGGAGCTCTGGGCACCTGCCCTGGGAGGTGCTGGTCAGGGGAGTGATCACTCTCCTTTCCTTTGTCCAGTTTCGCACCAGAGCAGGGCTGGTTGATCCATGAACTAGTGTAGACTGGCTTTTGCAGAGATGGGCACCATACGTGCCCATCAAAGCATTTCCAGAGGCTGGTGGAGGCTACTCCTCCCCAGCCCTTCACACCTATTTCCAAAGGCAGAGTGTAGGAAAGTACCATCTTGCCTGGCATGTTACCCCCATTTTTCACTGTATATATCTTGTTTTAGTTGTATGTGTCACTGGGACCCTGCCAGCCAGGGCCCCAGTGCTCATAAGTGTGCCTGAATGTGTTACCTGTGTAGTGACTAACTGTCTCACTGAGGCTCTGCTATCCAGAACCTCAGTGGTTATGCTCTCTCATTTCTGTCAAATTGTCACTAACAGGCTAGTGACCAATTTTACCAATTTACATTGGCATACTGGAACACCCTTATAATTCCCTAGTATATGGTACTGAGGTACCCAGGGTATTGGGGTTCCAGGAGATCCCTATGGGCTGCAGCATTTCTTTTGCCACCCATAGGGAGCTCTGACAATTCTTACACAGGCCTGCCACTGCAGCCTGAGTGAAATAACGTCCACGTTATTTCGCAGCCATTTTACACTGCACTTAAGTAACTTATAAGTCACCTATATGTCTAACCTTTACCTGGTAAAGGTTAGGTGCAAAGTTACTTAGTGTGAGGGCACCCTGGCACTAGCCAAGGTGCCCCCACATTGTTCAGGGCCAATTCCCCGGACTTTGTGAGTGCGGGGACACCATTACACGTGTGCACTATATATAGGTCACTACCTATATGTAGCTTCACAATGGTAACTCCGAATATGGCCATGTAACATGTCTATGATCATGGAATTGCCCCCTCTATGCCATCCTGGCATAGTTGGCACAATCCCATGATCCCAGTGGTCTGTAGCACAGACCCTGGTACTGCCAAACTGCCTTTCCTGGGGTTTCACTGCAGCTGCTGCTGCCAACCCCTCAGACAGGTTTCTGCCCTCCTGGGGTCCAGCCAGGCTTGGCCCAGGATGGCAGAACAAAGGACTTCCTCTGAGAAAGGGTGTTACACCCTCTCCCTTTGCAAAATGGTGTGAAGGCAGGGGAGGAGTAGCCTCCCCCAGCCTCTGGAAATGCTTTCATGGGCACACATGGTGCCCATTTCTGCATAAGCCAGTCTACACCGGTTCAGGGACCCCTTAGCCCTGCTCTGGCGCGAAACTGGACAAAGGAAAGGGGAGTGACCACTCCCCTGACCTGCACCTCCCCTGGGAGGTGTCCAGAGCTCCTCCAGTGTGCTCCAGAGCTCTGCCATCTTGGAAACAGAGGTGCTGCTGGCACACTGGACTGCTCTGAGTGGCCAGTGCCACCAGGTGACGTCAGAGACTCCTTCTGATAGGCTCCTTCAGGTGTTGCTAGCCTATCCTCTCTCCTAGGTAGCCAAACCCTCTTTTCTGGCTATTTAGGGTCTCTGTCTCTTGGGATTCCTTAGATAACGAATGCAAGAGCTCATCAGAGTTCCTCTGCATCTCTCTCTTCACCTTCTGCCAAGGAATCGACTGCTGACCGCGCTGGAAGCCTGCAAAACTGCAACAAAGTAGCAAAGATGACTACTGCAACTCTGTAACGCTGATCCTGCCGCCTTCTCGACTGTTTTCCTGGTGGTGCATGCTGTGGGGGTAGTCTGCCTCCTCTCTGCACTAGAAGCTCCGAAGAAATCTCCCGTGGGTCGACGGACTCGTCCCCCTGCAACCGCAGGCACCAAAGAACTGCATCACCGGTCCCCTTGGTCTCCTCTCAGCACGACGAGCGAGGTCCCTTGAATCCAGCAACTCTGTCCAAGTGACTCCCACAGTGCAGTGACTCTTCAGTCCAAGTTTGGTGGAGGTAAGTCCTTGCCTCCCCACGCCAGACTGCATTGCTGGGAACCGCGACTTTTGCAGCTACTCCGGCCTCTGTGCACTTCCGGCAGCAATCCTTTGTGCACAGTCCAGCCTGGGTCCACAGCACTCTAACCTGCATTGCACGACTTCCTAAGTTGTCCTCCGGCGACATGGGACTCCTTTGTGCGACTTCGGGTGAGCACCGTTTCACGCATCCTCGTAGTGCCTGTTTCTGGCACTTCTGCGGGTGCTGCCTGCTGCTGAGAGGGCTCCTTGTCCTGCTCGACGCCCCCTCTGTCCCCAGACGCAATTGGCGACATCCTGGTCCCTCCTGGGCCACAGCATCATCCAAAAACCCTTACCGCACGATTTGCAGCTAGCAAGGCTTGTTGGCAGTCTTTTGGCGGGAAAACACTTCTGCACGACTCTCCACGGCGTGGGGGATCCATCCTCCTAAGGGGAAGTCTCTAGCCCTTGTCGTTCCTGCAGAATCCTCAGCTTCTACTGTCCAGTAGCAGCTTCTTTGCACCCACAGCTGGCCTTTCCTGGGCATTTGCCCATCTCCGACTTGCTTGTGACTTTTGGACTTGGTCCCCTTGTTCCACAGGTACCCTCGACTGGAAATCCATTGTTGTTGCATTGCTGGTTTGTGTCTTTCCTGCAGAATTCCCTTAACACGACTTCTTTGTCCTTAGGGGAACTTTAGTGCACTTTGCACTCACTTTTCAGGGTCTTGGGGTGGGCTATTTTTCTAACCCTAACTATTTTCTAATAGTCCCAGCGACCCTCTACAAGGTCACATAGGTTTGGGGTCCATTCGTGGTTCGCATTCCACTTTTGGAGTATATTGTTTGTGTTGCCCCTATCCTATGTGTCCCCATTGCATCCTATTGTAACTATTCATTGTTTGCACTGTTTTCTAACACTATTACTGCATATTTTGGTATTGTGTACATATATCTTGTGTATATTTGCTATCCTCATACTGAGGGTACACTCTGAGATACTTTGGCATATTGCAATAAAAATAAAGTACCTTTATTTTTAGTATATCTGTGTATTGTGTTTTCTTATGTGATAACTGGGCCTGGTGCAAGGTGTAAGTACCCCTTGGTACTCACTACAAACCAGTCCTGCCTCCTACAGAGAGGGTGTAACATCCTCTCTCAGAGGAAATCCTTTGTTCTGCCTTCCTGGGACGAGGTTGCCCAGGCCCAGGGGGCCAGAAACCTGTCTGAGGGGTCGGCAGCAGCAGCTGCAGTAGAGACCCCGGAAAGCAAGTTTGGCAGTACCTGGGTTCTGTGCTAGAGACCCGGGGATGCATAGAATTGTCCCCCCAATACCAGAATGGTATTGGGGTGACAATTCCATGATTCTAGACATGTTACATGGCCATGTTCGGAGTTACCATGGTGACGCTACATATAGGTATTAACCTTTATGTAGTGCACGTGTGTGCTGGTGTCCCCGCTCTCACAAAGTTAGGGGATTATGCCCTGAACAGTGTGAGGGCACCTTGGCTAGTGCCAGGGTGCCCACACACCAAGTAACGTGGCACCTAACCTTCACCAAGTGAGGGCTAGTCATATAGGTGACTTATAAGTTACTTATGTGCAGTGAAAATGGCTGTGGACGTTATTTCACTCAGGCTGCAGTGGCAGTCCTGCGTAAGAATTGTCTGAGCTCCCTATGGGTGGCAAAAGAAATGCTGCAGCCCATAGGAATCTCCTGGAACCCCAATTCCCTGGGTACCTAGGTATCATATACAAGGATACAGGATACAAGAATTATAAGGGTGTTCCAGTGTGCCAATAACATACATACAGTGAAAATGGGGGTAACATGCCAGGCAAGATGGTACTTTCCTACACAACCCCCCCCAAACAAAGGACAATAAGGCTAACCTTGCCCAGATGAGTCTTCCCCCCACGTGCCACAGAGCAATCATAGTCCCTATTTACAAGAAAGGGCCAAGGAAAGAACCTACTAACTATAGGCCAATCAGCGTACTTGATGTCAGTCAAAAAATATTTAGCAAGCTGGTATTGAATAGACTACAGGCATGGATAGAGGATTCTCATATTTTTTCCGACTTCCAGGCAGGATTCAGGAAAGGAATGAGTACAATAGATCAGGTATTCAGGTTTAACCTCCTTTGTTGGAAATATCTGTTACTGAATAAAAGCCATTTGTATGTAGATTTTATTGACTTAAAAGCTGCCTTTGACATGGTTCCACGCGCCCTATTGTGGAATGTTTTGGAGAGTTATCAACTTGATGGAGAACTACTAAGACTGATTAGGTATCTCCACGAGGGGACGTACGCTCAAGTACGATGGTCCCAAAGTGGCGATTTAACAGAAGCTATACCTGTCAACAGGGGGGTTAGGCAGGGGTGTATTCTGGCCCCAACTTTGTTTAATCTCTACATTAATGGTGCGGCGGGCCAACTGTTACACTGCAACCATGATGCCCCAAAGCTTGCTGGAGCCTCTGTCCCCATTTTAATGTTTGCTGACGATACCCTATTAATCTCGAGAACACCCATGGGCTTGCAAAATTAACTGGATGCTTTTTATAATTTTTGTTTTAATAGAGGACTTGAAATAAATCCCATAAAATCAAAGTTTATGGCTTTTAACCCGCACAAACTGTTTTGGGGGGAATTACCATAGCAGGCCAACCAGTGGAGAGAGTCAGCCAATTCGATTACTTGGGGATTAGGCTAAGCGATGACCAAAAATGGTCGGCGCAGATTGGGAAGAGTCTGACAGTTTTAAGGCAGAGGTCATCAGTGATATGGAGGAAAAATCTTAATATTGCGCAAGGGGAGATATCACCTGCTATTACTGTCTATAAAGCAGCGGCAGTCGCAGCTTCAACCTATGGTGCTGAGCTTTGGGCACACATTAATTAAACCTATGTGACCTTGTAGAGGGTAGAAAATAGTGAGGGTTAGAAAAATAGCCCACCCCAAGACCCTGAAAAGTGAGTGCAAAGTGCACTAAAGTTCCCCAAAGGACATAGAAGTCGTGATAGGGGAATTCTGCAGGAAAGACACAAACCAGCAATGCAACAACGATGGATTTCCAGTCGAGGGTACCTGTGGAACAAGGGGACCAAGTCCAAAAGTCACAAGCAAGTCGGAGATGGGCAGATGCCCAGGAAATGCCAGCTGTGGGTGCAAAGAAGCTGCTACTGGACTGTAGAAGCTTAGGTTTCTGCAGGAACGACAAGGGCTAGAGACTTCCCCTTTGGAGGACGGATCCCTCACGCTGTGGAGAGTCGTTCAGAAGTGCTTTCTCGCCGAAAGACCGCCAACAAGCCTTCCTAGCTGCAAATCGTGCGGTAAGGGTTTTTGGACGCTGCTGTGGCCCAGGAGGGACCAGGATGTCGCAAATTGCGTCAGGAGACAGAGGGGACGTCGAGCAAGACAAGGAGCCCTCTCAGCAGCAGGTAGCACCCGCAGAAGTGCCAGAAACAGGCACTACGAGGATGCGTGAAACGGTGCTCACCCGAAGTCGCACAAAGGAGTCCCACGTCGCCGGAGAACAACTTAGGAGGTCGTGCAATGCAGGTTAGAGTGCCGTGGACCCAGGCTGGACTGTGCACAAAGGATTTCCGCCGGAAGTGCACGGAGGCCGGAGTAGCTGCAAAAGTTGCGGTTCCCAGCAATGCAGTCTGGCGTGGGGAGGCAAGGACTTACCTCCACCAAACTTGGACTGAAGAGTCACTGGACTGTGGGAGTCACTTGGACAGAGTTGCTGGATTCAAGGGACCTCGCTCGTCGTGCTTCGAGGAGACCCAGGGGACCGGTGATGCAGTTCTTTGGTGCCTGCGGTTGCAGGGGGACGATTCCGTTGGGAAAGAAGGCAGACAAATGGGTCAGAACAAGGGTGAACAGAAAAGTTCATACAGGGGGTGACAAAGATGGCAACAAAAAGAAGGATGGTAAGTCTTCTGACAAGGGTGGGGACAAATCTAAAAATGAGTCTTCATCAGGCCCACAAAAACACTCTGGTGGGGGTGGTGGGCCCAAATCCTCCTTTAATCAAAACAAAGAAAAGAAACCATGGTGCTATTTATGTAAAGTAAAAGCCCATTGGACAACAGATCCCAGTTGTCCAAAGAAAAGCACCAAGCCTCCTACCACTACAACCCCTACTGCTACCCCTAGTGTCCCTACTAATAGCAGTGGTGGTGGGAGCAAACCTACTAATAGCCAATCCAAGGGAGTAGCTGGGCTCACTATTGGTAACTTAGTTGGGGTTGGCCTTGTTAGGGAGGCCACAGAGGCTGTGTTAGTCTCTGAGGGGGCTATTGATTTAGCCACCTTAGTTGCTTGTCCCCTTAATATGGATAAGTACAAGCGGCTACCCCTAATAAATGGTGTTGAGGTTCAGGCCTACAGGGACACTGGAGCCAGTGTGACTATGGTCATAGAGAAACTGGTCCACCCTGAACAACACCTACTTGTTCACCAGTACCAAGTAACCGATTCTCACAACAACACACTTAGCCACCCCATGGCTGTTGTTAATCTCAACTGGGGGGGGTTACTGGTCCAAAGAAAGTTGTAGTAGCCACAGATTTACCTGTAGACTGTCTACTAGGAAATGATTTGGAGACATCAGCTTGGTCAGATGTGGAGTTGGAGGCCCATGCAGCAATGCTGGGCATCCCAGGGCATATTTTTGCTTTGACAAGGGCTCAGGCCAAAAAGCAAAAAGGACAGGGAAGCTTGGATCCTGGAACAATGGACCAAGTGCTCCCTAAAGCTAGGGTTAGTAGAAGCAAACCACTTCCTACTATCCCTCCCTCTACAGTGGATTCAACTTCTGAGGAAGAAGAATTCCCTCCCTGTGCAGAACCTACACCAGAGGAGCTTGAAGCAGACACTGCTGAGCTTTTGGGTGAAGGGGGGCCTGCCAGGGAGGAGCTGAGTGTGGCACAGCAAAACTGTCCCACATTAGAGGGTCTCAGACAGCAAGCTGTCAAACAAGCTAATGGGGATGTCAGTGACTCTCACAGAATTTACTGGGAGGACAACCTCTTGTACACTGAGCATAGGGATCCTAAACCTGGAGCTGCCAGGAGATTAGTGATTCCTCAGGAGTACAGAAAGTTCCTCCTAACTCTTGCACATGACATTCCCCTAGCTGGGCACCTGGGACAAATGAAAACTTGGGACAGACTTGTTCCCTTGTTTCATTGGCCTAGGATGTCTGAGGACACAAAAGATTTTTGTAAGTCCTGTGAAACCTGTCAAGCCAGTGGCAAGACAGGTGGCACCCCAAAGGCACCCCTTATTCCACTGCCTGTGGTTGGGGTTCCCTTTGAAAGGGTAGGGGTTGACATAGTTGGCCCCCTTGACCCTCCTACTGCTTCAGGCAATAGGTTTATCTTGGTGGTAGTGGACCATGCCACAAGATACCCTGAAGCAATTCCTTTAAGGACCACTACAGCACCAGCAGTGGCAAAGGCCCTCCTGGGAATATTTTCCAGAGTGGGCTTCCCAAAGGAAGTAGTATCAGACAGGGGAAGCAATTTCATGTCTGCATACTTAAAGGCCATGTGGAAGGAGTGTGGTGTAACTTACAAGTTCACAACACCCTATCATCCACAAACAAATGGACTGGTGGAGAGATTTAATAAAACTCTCAAAGGCATGATTATGGGTCTCCCAGAAAAACTCCGCAGGAGATGGGATATCCTTCTGCCATGCCTCCTTTTTGCCTACAGGGAGGTACCCCAGAAAGGAGTGGGCTTCAGCCCCTTTGAACTTCTTTTTGGACACCCTGTTAGGGGTCCACTCACACTTGTAAAGGAGGGTTGGGAACAACCTTTAAAAGCTCCTAAACAGGATATTGTGGATTATGTACTTGGCCTCAGATCAAGGATGGCTGAGTACATGAAAAAGGCCAGCAAAAACCTTCAGGCCAGCCAAGAGCTCCAGAAGCAATGGCATGATCAGAAGGCTGTTTTGGTTCAGTACCAACCAGGGCAGAAAGTGTGGGTCTTGGAGCCTGTGGCCCCAAGAGCACTCCAAGATAAATGGAGTGGACCCCACACAATTGTTGAAAAGAAGGGAGAAGTCACCTATTTAGTTGACTTAGGCACTGCCAGGAGTCCCCTTAGGGTGCTCCATGCCAACCGCCTGAAACCCTACTATGACAGGGCTGATCTCACCCTGCTCATGGCAACTGATGAGGGACAGGAAGAAGACAGTGATCCTCTACCTGATCTCTTCTCTTCCACAGAACAAGATGCTCTTGTGGAAGGTGTAGTTTTGGCTGATTGTCTTACTGCTGAGCAGAAAGACCATTGCATAAATCTCCTAGATCAATTCTCTGAACTCTTCTCTACTGTGCCAGGTACCACTTCTTGGTGTGAGCACACTATAGATACTGGAGACAGTTTACCTGTCAAAAGTAAGATCTATAGGTAGCCTGACCATGTCAGGGACTGCATAAAGCAAGAGGTCCAGAAAATGTTAGAACTAGGAGTAGTTGAGCACTCTGAAAGTCCATGGGCTTCTCCTGTGGTACTTGTACCAAAACCCCATTCCAAAGATGGAAAGAAGGAAATGCGGTTTTGTGTAGACTATAGAGGTGTCAACTTGGTAACTGTAGGAGGCTGGACTGGCTTGTAGTGAGTACCAAGGGGTACTTGCACCTTGCACCAGGCCCAGTTATCCCTTATTAGTGTATAGGGTGTCTAGCAGCTTAGGCTGATAGATAATGGTAGCTTAGCAGAGCAGCTTAGGCTGAACTAGGAGACGGGTGAAGCTACTACAGAACCACTTAGTGTCATATGCACAATATCATAAGAAAACACAATACACAGTTATACTAAAAATAAAGGTACTTTATTTTTATGACAATATGCCAAAGTATCTTAGAGTGTACCCTCAGTGAGAGGATAGCAAATATACACAAGATATATATACACAATAGCAAAAATATGCAGTATAGTCTTAGAAAACAGTGCAAACAATGTATAGTTACAATAGGATGCAATGGGGAAACATAGGGATAGGGGCAACACAAACCATATACTCCAAAAGTGGAATGCGAACCACGAATGGACCCCAAACCTATGTGACCTTGTAGAGGGTCGCTGGGACTATTAGAAAATAGTGAGAGTTAGAAAAATAACCCTCCCCAAGACCCTGAAAAGTGAGTGCAAAGTGCACTAAAGTTCCCCTGAGGACAAAGAAGTCGTGTTAGAGGAATAATGCAGGAAAGACACAAACCAACAATGCAACAACTGTGGATTTCCAATCTAGGGTACCTGTGGAACAAGGGGACCAAGTCCAAAAGTCACAAGCAAGTCGGAGATGGGCATATGCCCAGGAAATGTCAGCTGCGGGTGCAAAGAAGCTTCTACTGGACAGAAGAAGCTGCGGTTTCTGCAGGAACGAAAAGGGCTAGAGACTTCCCCTTTGGTGGACGGATCCCTCTCGCCGTGGAGAGTCGTGCAGAAGTGTTTTCCCGCCGAAAGAACGCCAACAAGCCTTGCTAGCTGCAAATCGTGCGGTTAGCGATTTTGGACGCTGCTGTGGCCCAGGAGGGACCAGGAGGTCGCAAATTGGACCAGGAGAGAGAGGGGACGTCGAGCAAGACAAGGAGCCCTCTCAGCAGCAGGTAGCACCCGGAGAAGTGCCAGAAACAGGCACTACGAGGATGCATGAAACGGTGCTCACCCGAAGTCGCACAAAGGAGTCCCACGTCGCCGGAGACCAACTTAGAAAGTCGTGCAGTGCAGGTTAGAGTGCCATGGACCCAGGCTTGGCTGTGCACAAAGGATTTCCCCCGGAAGTGCACAGGGGCCGGAGTAGCTGCAAAAGTCGCGGTTCCCAGCAATGCAGCCCAGCGAGGTGAGACAAGGACTTACCTCCACCAAACCTGGACTGAAGAGTCACTGGACTGTGGGGGTCACTTGGACAGAGTCGCTGGATTTGAGGGACCTCGCTCGTCGTGCTAAGAGGAGACCCAAGGGACCGGTAATGCAGCTTTTTGGTGCCTGCGGTTGCAGGGGGAAGATTCCGTCGACCCACGGGAGATTTCTTCGGAGCTTCTGGTGCAGAGAGGAGGCAGACTACCCCCACAGCATGCACCACCAGGAAAACAGTCGAGAAGGCGGCAGGATCAGCGTTGGAGTTGCAGTAGTCGTCTTTGCTACTTTGTTGCAGTTTTGCAGGCTTCCAGCGCTGTCAGCAGTCGATTCCTTGGCAGAAGGTGAAGAGAGAGATGCAGAGGAACTCGGATGAGCTCTTGCATTCGTTATCTAAAGTTTCCCCAGAGACAGAGACCCTAAATAGCCAGAAAAGAGGGTTTGGCTACCTAGGAGAGAGGATAGGCTAGCAACACCTGAAGGAGCCTATCACAAGGAGTCTCTGATGTCACCTGGTGGCACTGGCCACTCAGAGCAGTCCAGTGTGCCAGCAGCACCTCTGTTTCCAAGATGGCAGAGGTCTGGAGCACACTGGAGGAGCACTCCAGTGGACGACCAGTGGACGACCAGTTTCGCGCCAGAGCAGGGCTAAGGGGTCCCCTGAACCAGTGTAGACTGGCTTATGCAGAATTGGGCACATCTGTGCCCAAGAAAGCATTTCCAGAGGCTGGGGGAGGCTACTCCTCCCCTGCCTTCACCCCATTTTCCAAAGGGAGAGGGTGTCACACCCTCTCTCAGAGGAAGTTCTTTGTTCTGCCATCCTGGGCCAGGCCTGGCTGGACCCCAGGAGGGCAGATGCCTGTCTGAGGGGTTGGCAGCAGCAGCAGCTGCAGTGAAACCTCAGGAAGGGCAGTTTGGCAGTACCAGGGTCTGTGCTACAGACCACTGGGATCATGGGATTGTGCCAACTATGCCAGGATGGTATAGAGGGGGCAATTCCATGATCATAGACATGTTACATGGCCATATTCGGAGTTACCATTGTGAAGCTACATATAGGTAGTGACCTATATGTAGTGCACGCGTGTAATGGTGTCCCCGCACTCACAAAGTCTGGGGAATTGGCCCTGAACAATGTGGGGGCACCTTGGCTAGTGCCAGGGTGCCCTCACACTAAGTAACTTTGCACCTAACCTTTACCAGGTAAAGGTTAGACATATAGGTGACTTATAAGTTACTTAAGTGCAGTGTAAAATGGCTGTGAAATAACGTGGACGTTATTTCACTCAGGCTGCAGTGGCAGGCCTGTGTAAGAATTGTCAGAGCTCCCTATGGGTGGCAAAAGAAATGCTGCAGCCCATAGGGATCTCCTGGAACCGTAATACCCTGGGTACCTCAGTACCATATACTAGGGAATTATAAGGGTGTTCCAGTAAGCCAATGTAAATTGGTAAAATTGGTCACTAGCCTGTTAGTGACAATTTGAAAGAAATGAGAGAGCATAACCACTGAGGTTCTGATTAGCAGAGCCTCAGTGAGACAGTTAGTCACTACACAGGTAACACATTCAGGCACACTTATGAGCACTGGGGCCCTGGGTTACCAGGGTCCCAGTGACACATACAACTAAAACAACATATATACAGTGAAAAATGGGGGTAACATGCCAGGCAAGATGGTACTTTCCTACACAACCCCCCCCAAACGAAGGACAATAAGACTAGCCATGAACTGATGAGTCTTCATTGTCTAAGTGGAAATATCTGGAGAGTCCATCTGCATTGGAGTGGCTACTCCCAGGTCTATGTTCCACTGTATAGTCCATTCCCTGTAGGGATATGGACCACCTCAACAATTTAGGATTTTCACCTTTCATTTGTTTTAGCCAAAGTAGAGGTTTGTGGTCTGTCTGAACAATGAAGTAAGTGCCAAACAGGTATGGCCTCAACTTCTTCAGTGCCCAGACCACAGCAAAGGCCTCCCTCTCAATGGCAGACCAACGCTTTTCTCTAGGGGTCAACCTCCTACTAATAAAAGCAACAGGTTGATCCTGGCCCTCAGAATTAAGTTGTGATAGGACTGCCCCTACTCCTAATTCAGATGCATCAGTCTGGACATAGAATTTTTTAGAGTAACAAGGGCTTTTCAGGACAGGTGCAGAGCACATGGCCTGCTTCAGCTCCTCAAAAGCTTTCTGACAGTTTGCTGTCCATAATATCTTTTTAGGCATTTTTTTGGATGTGAGGTCATTAAGAGGGGCTGCAATGGAGCCATAGTTCTTAATGAACCTCCTGTAATACCCAGTGAGGCCTAGGAAGGCTCTCACCTGAGTCTGAGTAGTAGGGGGAACCCAATCAATAATTGTTTGGATTTTCCCCTGAAGTGGTGCAATCTGTTCCCCACCAACAAGGTGTCCCAGATAAACCACCTTACCCTGCCCTATCTGGCACTTTGAAGCCTTGATAGTGAGGCCTGCCTTTTGCAGGGCCTCCAAAACTTTCCATAGGTGGACCAGGTGATCATCCCAGCTGGAGCTAAAGACAGCTATATCGTCCAAATATGCTGCACTGAAAGCTTCCAGCCCTTGCAGGACTGTGTTCACCAACCTCTGAAAAGTGACAGGTGCATTTTTCAAACCAAAAGGCATTACAGTAAACTGGTAATGTCCTCCAATGGTTGAAAATGCAGTCTTAGGTTTAGCATCTTCTGACAATTTGATCTGCCAATACCCTACAGTCAAGTCAAAAGTGCTTAGATACTTGGCAGATGCCAGTGTATCTATGAGCTCATCTGCCCTGTGTATAGGGTGAGCATCAGTTTTGGTTACCAAGTTGAGACCTCTATAGTCTACACAAAACCGCATTTCCTTCTTTCCATCTTTGGAATGTGGTTTTGGTACAAGTACCACAGGAGAAGCCCATGGACTGTCAGAGTGCTCAACCACTCCTAGTTCTAACATTTTCTGGACTTCTTGCTTTATGCAGTCCCTGACATGGTCAGGCTGCCTATAGATCTTACTTTTGACAGGCAAGCTGTCTCCAGTATCTATAGTGTGCTCACACCAAGAAGTGGTACCTGGCACAGTAGAGAAGAGTTCAGAGAATTGATCTAGGAGGTTTATGCAATTGTCTTTCTGCTCAGCAGTAAGACAATCAGCCAAAACTACACCTTCCACCAGAGCATCTTGTTCTGTGGAAGAGAAGAGATCAGGTAGAGGATCACTGTCTTCTTCCTGTCCCTCATCTGTTGCCATGAGCAGGGTGAGATCAGCCCTGTCATAGTAGGGTTTCAGGCGGTTTACATGGAGTACCCTAAGGGGACTCCTTGCAGTGCCTAAGTCAACTAAATAGGTGACTTCTCCCTTTTTCTCAACAATTGTGTGGGGTCCACTCCATTTATCTTGGAGTGCTCTTGGGGCCACAGGCTCCAAGACCCACACTTTCTGCCCTGGTTGGTACTGAACCAAAACAGCCTTCTGATCATGCCATTGCTTCTGGAGCTCTTGGCTGGCCTGAAGGTTTTTACTGGCCTTTTTCATGTACTCAGCCATTCTTGATCTGAGGCCAAGTACATAATCCACAATATCCTGCTTAGGAGCTTTTAAAGGTTGTTCCCAACCCTCCTTTACAAGTGTGAGTGGACCCCTAACAGGGTGTCCAAAAAGAAGTTCAAAGGGGCTGAAGCCCACTCCTTTCTGGGGTACCTCCCTGTAGGCAAAAAGGAGGCATGGTAGAAGGATATCCCATCTCCTGCGGAGTTTTTCAGGGAGACCCATAATCATGCCTTTGAGAGTTTTATTAAATCTCTCCACCAGTCCATTTGTTTGTGGATGATAGGGTGTTGTGAACTTGTACGTTACACCACACTCCTTCCACATGGCCTTTAAGTATGCAGACATGAAATTGCTTCCCCTGTCTGATACCACTTGCTTTGGAAAGCCCACTCTGGAAAATTTTCCCAGGAGGGCCTTTGCCACTGCAGGTGCTGTAGTGGTCCTTAAAGGAATAGCTTCAGGGTATCTTGTGGCATGGTCCACTACCACCAAGATGAATCTATTGCCTGAAGCAGTAGGAGGGTCAAGGGGGCCAACTATGTCAACCCCTACCCTTTCAAAGGGACCCCCAACCACAGGCAGTGGAATAAGGGGTGCCTTTGGGGTGCCACCTGTCTTGCCACTGGCTTGACAGGTTTCACAGGACTTACAAAATTCCTTTGTGTCCTCAGACATTCTAGGCCAATGAAACAGGGGAACAAGCCTGTCCCAAGTTTTCATTTGTCCTAGATGCCCAGCTAGGGGAATGTCATGTGCCAGGGTTAGGAGGAACTTTCTGTACTCCTGAGGAATCACTAATCTCCTGGCTGCTCCAGGTTTAGGATCCCTATGCTCAGTGTACAAGAGGTTGTCCTCCCAGTAAACTCTGTGAGAGTCACTGACATCCCCATTAGCCTGTTTGACAGCTTGCTGTCTGAGACCCTCTAATGTGGGACAGGTTTGCTGTGCCACACTCAGCTCCTCTCTGGCAGGCCCCCCTTCACCCAAAAGCTCAGCGGTGTCTGCTTCCAGCTCCTCTGGTGTAGGTTCTGCACAGGGAGGGAATTCTTCTTCCTCAGAAGATGAATCCACTGTAGAGGGAGGGATAGTAGGAAGTGGTTTGCTTCTACTAGCCCTAGCTTTAGGGAGCACTTGGTCCATTGTTCCAGGATCCAAGCTTCCCTGTCCTTTTTGCTTTTTGGCCTGAGCCCTTGTCAAAGCAAAAATATGCCCTGGGATGCCCAGCATTGCTGCATGGGCCTCCAACTCCACATCTGACCAAGCTGATGTCTCCAAATCATTTCCTAGTAGACAGTCTACAGGTAAATCTGTGGCTACCACAACTTTCTTTGGACCAGTAACCCCCCCCCAGTTGAGATTAACAACAGCCATGGGGTGGTTAAGTGTGTTGTTGTGAGCATCGGTTACTTGGTACTGGTGACCAAGTAGGTGTTGTTCAGGGTGGACCAGTTTCTCTATGACCATAGTCACACTGGCTCCAGTGTCCCTGTAGGCCTGAACCTCAACACCATTTATTAGGGGTAGCTGCTTGTACTTATCCATATTAAGGGGACAAGCAACTAAGGTGGCTAAATCAATAGCCCCCTCAGAGACTAACACAGCCTCTGTGGCCTCCCTAACAAGGCCAACCCCAACTAAGTTACCAATAGTGAGCCCAGCTACTCCCTTAGATTGGCTATTAGTAGGTTTGCTCCCACCACCACTGCTATTAGTAGGGACACTAGGGGTAGCAGTAGGGGTTGTAGTGGTAGGAGCATTGGTGCTTTTCTTTGGACAACTGGGATCTGTTGTCCAATGGCCTTTTATTTTACATAAATAGCACCATGGTTTCTTTTCCTTGTTCTGATTAAAAGAGGATTTGGGCCCACCACCCCCACCAGAGTGTTTTTGTGGGCCTGATGAAGACTCATTTTTAGATTTGTCCCCACCCTTGTCAGAAGACTTACCATCCTTCTTTTTGTTGCCATCTTTGTCACCCCCTGTATGAACTTTTCTGTTCACCCTTGTTCTGACCCATTTGTCTGCCTTCTTTCCCAATTCTTGGGGAGAGGTCAGATCAGAGTCCACCAAGTACTGGTGCAACAAATCAGACACACAATTATTAAGAATATGCTCTCTCAGGATTAAGTTATACAGGCTGTCATAATCAGTAACTTTACTGCCATGTAACCACCCCTCCAAGGCCTTCACTGAATGGTCAATGAAATCAACCCAGTCTTGTGAAGACTCCTTTTTGGTCTCTCTGAACTTTATCCTGTATTGTTCAGTGGTTAAGCCATAACCATCCAGGAGTGCATTCTTAAGAACTTGAAAATTATTAGCATCATTTTCTTTCACAGTAAGGAGCCTATCCCTACCTTTTCCACTAAATGATAGCCATAGGATAGCAGCCCACTGCCTTTGAGGGACATCCTGTACAACACAGGCCCTCTCAAGTGCAGCAAACCACTTGTTAATGTCATCCCCCTCCTTATAAGGGGGAACTATCTTGTGCAGATTCCTGGAATCATGCTCTTTTGCAGGATGACTATGGGGAATACTGCTGCTGCCACCATGGGTTTCTAAACCCAACTTCTGTCTTTCCTTCTCTAGTTCAAAAGACTGTCTATCCAAATCCAGGTGTTGATTTTTAAGCTTCAGTCTGGTTTGTTCCACCCTCAACTTATTGAGTTCCCTCTCTAACATTCTGTCATCAGGGTTGGTGGGAGGGACATTCCTAGATACAGAGGTATGATGGGAATGAACAGAAGGAGACCTGTCCCTTACAGAAGCCACCCTAACAGCTTGGCTAACAGAAACATCACTACCAGTATGGTGAGAATAAATGCTTTTGCTATGATGTGAGACAACACTATTTGTATGGTGTGGCTCTCCATCATTACCAACTATGCTAGACTGTCTAGTAATGGGCAGGCTAGGAATTTTCTTTCCTGAATCTTTTCCTGGGGGAGTCCCTGGATCAGATTGAGAACCATTAGCTACTTTTTCAACAGATGGGGCACTTTTAGCCTTATCATGTTCTCTAAGCATGTTAAGTAACAGTTCCAAGGAAGGATTCTTCCCTACACTCAAACCTCTCTCTATGCAGAGACTCCTTGCTCCTTTCCAGCTAAGGTGATCATATGCAAGTTTGGACAGGTCAGCATTTTGGCCTGTGCCAGACATTTATAGAGAGTTAAAGTGATAGAAAAAGAGAAAAAAGTTTTCAGAATTTTTTAGAAAGACAGAAAAAAAACTTTTTAAACTTTTAAGAACTTTTTGAAAGTTTAGAAGTACTTTTCAGCACTTAGAAAAGAGTGAAAAGAGAAAATGAAAAACTTTTTGGCTATGTGTATATACACTGACCTTGTTTTGTATATTTTTCTCTTATGAAAAGTACAATGACAAGAGTGGTAAGTAGTCTCAAAGCACTTATCCCACCACTGCACAACCAATGTAGGAGGCTGGACTGGCTTGTAGTGAGTACCAAGGGGTACTTGCACCTTGCACCAGGCCCAGTTATCCCTTATTAGTGTATAGGGTGTCTAGCAGCTTAGGCTGATAGATAATGGTAGCTTAGCAGAGCAGCTTAGGCTGAACTAGGAAACGGGTGAAGCTACTACAGAACCACTTAGTGTCTTATGCACAATATCATAAGAAAACACAATACACAGTTATACTAAAAATAAAGGTACTTTATTTTTATGACAATATGCCAAAGTATCTTAGAGTGTACCCTCAGTGAGAGGATAGCAAATATACACAAGATATATATACACAATAGCAAAAATATGCAGTATAGTCTTAGAAAACAGTGCAAACAATGTATAGTTACAATAGGATGCAATGGGGAAACATAGGGATAGGGGCAACACAAACCATATACTCCAAAAGTGGAATGCAAACCACGAATGGACCCCAAACCTATGTGACCTTGTAGAGGGTCGCTGGGACTATTTGAAAATAGTGAGAGTTAGAAAAATAACCCTCCCCAAGACCCTGAAAAGTGAGTGCAAAGTGAACTAAAGTTCCCCTGAGGACAAAGAAGTCGTGTTAGAGGAATAATGCAGGAAAGACACAAACCAACCATGCAACAACTGTGGATTTCCAATCTAGGTTACCTGTGGAACAAGGGGACCGAGTCCAAAAGTCACAAGCAAGTCAGAGATGGGCATATGCCCAGGAAATGCCAGCTGCGGGTGCAAAGAAGCTTCTACTGGACAGAAGAAGCTGCGGTTTCTGCAGGAACGAAAAGGGCTAGAGACTTCCCCTTTGGTGGACGGATCCCTCTCGCCGTGGAGAGTCGTGCAGAAGTGTTTTCCCGCCGAAAGAACGCCAACAAGCCTTGCTAGCTGCAAATCGTGCGGTTAGCGTTTGTGGACGCTGCTGTGGCCCAGGAGGGACCAGGAGGTCGCAAATTGGACCAGGAGAGAGAGGGGACGTCGAGCAAGACAAGGAGCCCTCTCAGCAGCAGGTAGCACCCGGAGAAGTGCCAGAAACAGGCACTACGAGGATGCGTGAAATGGTGCTCACCCGAAGTCGCACAAAGGAGTCCCACGTCGCCGGAGACCAACTTAGAAAGTCGTGCAATGCAGGTTAGAGTGCCGTGGACCCAGGCTTGGCTGTGCACAAAGGATTTCCGCCGGAAGTGCACAGGGGCCGGAGTAGCTGCAAAAGTTGCGGTTCCCAGCAATGCAGCCCAGCGAGGTGAGGCAAGGACTTATCTCCACCAAACTTGGACTGAAGAGTCACTGGACTGTGGGGGTCACTTGGACAGAGTCGCTGGATTCGAGGGACCTCGCTCGTCGTGCTGAGAGGAGACCCAAGGGACCGGTAATGCAGCTTTTTGGTGCCTGCGGTTGCAGGGGGAAGATTCCGTCGACCCACGGGAGATTTCTTCGGAGCTTCTGGTGCAGAGAGGAGGCAGACTACCCCCACAGCATGCACCACCAGGAAAACAGTCGAGAAGGCGGCAGGATCAGCGTTACAGAGTTGCAGTAGTCGTCTTTGCTACTTTGTTGCAGTGTTGCAGGCTTCCAGCGCGGTCAGCAGTCGATTCCTTGGCAGAAGGTGAAGAGAGAGATGCAGAGGAACTCGGATGAGCTCTTGCATTCGTTATCTAAAGTTTCCCCAGAGACAGAGACCCTAAATAGCCAGAAAAGAGGGTTTGGCTACCTAGGAGAGAGGATAGGCTAGCAACACCTGAAGGAGCCTATCACAAGGAGTCTATGACGTCACCTGGTGGCACTGGCCACTCAGAGCAGTCCAGTGTGCCAGCAGCACCTCTGTTTCCAAGATGGCAGAGGTCTGGAGCACACTGGAGGCGCTCTGGACACCTCCCAGGGGAGGTGCAGGTCAGGGGAGTGGTCACTCCCCTTTCCTTTGTCCAGTTTCGCGCCAGAGCAGGGCTAAGGGGTCCCCTGAACCGGTGTAGACTGGCTTATGCAGAATTGGGCACATCTGTGCCCAAGAAAGCATTTCCAGAGGCTGGGGGAGGCTACTCCTCCCCTGCCTTCACACCATTTTCCAAAGGGAGAGGGTGTCACACCCTCTCTCAGAGGAAGTTCTTTGTTCTGCCATCCTGGGCCAGGCCTGGCTGGACCCCAGGAGGGCAGATGCCTGTCTGAGGGGTTGGCAGCAGCTGCAGTGAAACCCCAGGAAGGGTAGTTTGGCAGTACCAGGGTCTGTGCTACAGACCACTGGGATCATGGAATTGTGCCAACTATGCCAGGATGGTATAGAGGGGGCAATTCCATGATCATAGACATGTTACATGGCCATATTCGGAGTTACCATTGTGAAGCTACATATAGGTAGTGACCTATATGTAGTGCACGCGTGTAATGGTGTCCCCGCACTCACAAAGTCCGGGGAATTGGCCCTGAACAATGTGGGGGCACCTTGGCTAGTGCCAGGGTGCCCTCACACTAAGTAACTTTGCACCTAACCTTTACCAGGTAAAGGTTAGACATATAGGTGACTTATAAGTTACTTAAGTGCAGTGTAAAATGGCTGTGAAATAACGTGGACGTTATTTCACTCAGGCTGCAGTGGCAGGCCTGTGTAAGAATTGTCAGAGCTCCCTATGGGTGGCAAAAGAAATGCTGCAGCCCATAGGGATCTCCTGGAACCCCAATACCCTGGGTACCTCAGTACCATATACTAGGGAATTATAAGGGTGTTCCAGTAAGCCAATGTAAATTGGTAAAATTGGTCACTAGCCTGTTAGTGACAATTTGAAAGAAATGAGAGAGCATAACCACTGAGGTTCTGATTAGCAGAGCCTCAGTGAGACAGTTAGTCACTACACAGGTAACACATTCAGGCACACTTATGAGCACTGGGGCCCTGGGTTACCAGGGTCCCAGTGACACATACAACTAAAACAACATATATACAGTGAAAAATGGGGGTAACATGCCAGGCAAGATGGTACTTTCCTACAGTAACCAAAACTGATGCTCACCCTATACCCAGGGCAGATGAGCTCATAGATACACTGGCATCTGCCAAGTATCTAAGCACTTTTGATTTGACTGCAGGGTATTGGCAGATCAAATTGTCAGAAGATGCTAAACCTAAAAGTGCATTTTCAACCATTGAAGGACATTACTAGTTTACTGTAATGCCTTTTGGTTTGAAAAATGCACCTGCCACTTTTCAAAGGTTGGTGAACACAGTCCTGCAAGGGCTGGAAGCTTTCAGTGCAGCATATTTGGACGATATAGCTGTCTTTAGCTCCAGCTGGGATGATCACCTGGTCCACCTATGGAAAGTTTTGGAGGCCCTGCAAAAGGCAGGCCTCACTATCAAGGCTTCAAAGTGCCAGATAGGGCAGGGGAAGGTGGTTTATCTGGGACACCTTGGTGGTGGGGAACAGATTGCACCACTTCAGGGGAAAATCCAAACAATTATTGATTGGGTTCCCCCTACCACTCAGACTCAGGTGAGAGCCTTCCTAGGCCTCACTGGGTATTACAGGAGGTTCATTAAGAACTATGGCTCCATTGCAGCCCCTCTTAATGACCTCACATCCAAGAAAATGCCTAAAAAGGTATTATGGACAGCAAACTGTCAGAAAGCTTTTGAGGAGCTGAAGCAAGCCATGTGCTCTGCACCTGTCCTGAAAAGCCCTTGTTACTCTAAAAAATTCTATGTCCAAACTGATGCATCTGAATTAGGAGTAGGGGCAGTCCTATCACAACTTAATTCTGAGGGCCAGGATCAACCTGTTGCTTTTATTAGTAGGAGGTTGACCCCTAGAGAAAAGCGTTGGTCTGCCATTGAGAGGGAGGCCTTTGCTGTGGTCTGGGCTCTGAAGAAGTTGAGGCCATACCTGTTTGGCACTCACTTCATTGTTCAGACAGACCACAAACCTCTACTTTGGCTAAAACAAATGAAAGGTGAAAATCCTAAATTGTTGAGGTGGTCCATATCCCTACAGGGAATGGACTATACAGTGGAACATAGACCTGGGAGTAGCCACTCCAATGCAGATGGACTCTCCAGATATTTCCGCTTAGACAATGAAGACTCATCAGGTCATGGCTAGTCTTATTGTCCTTCGTTTGGGGGGGGGGGGGTTGTGTAGGAAAGTACCATCTTGCCTGGCATGTTACCCCCATTTTTCACTGTATATATGTTGTTTTAGTTGTATGTGTCACTGGGACCCTGGTAACCCAGGGCCCCAGTGCTCATAAGTGTGCCTGAATGTGTTACCTGTGTAGTGACTAACTGTCTCACTGAGGCTCTGCTAATCAGAACCTCAGTGGTTATGCTCTCTCATTTCTTTCCAAATTGTCACTAACAGGCTAGTGACCAATTTTACCAATTTACATTGGCTTACTGGAACACCCTTATAATTCCCTAGTATATGGTACTGAGGTACCCAGGGTATTGGGGTTCCAGGAGATCCCTATGGGCTGCAGCATTTCTTTTGCCACCCATAGGGAGCTCTGACAATTCTTACACAGGCCTGCCACTGCAGCCTGAGTGAAATAACGTCCACGTTATTTCACAGCCATTTTACACTGCACTTAAGTAACTTATAAGTCACCTATATGTCTAACCTTTACCTGGTAAAGGTTAGGTGCAAAGTTACTTAGTGTGAGGGCACCCTGGCACTAGCCAAGGTGCTCCCACATTGTTCAGGGGCAATTTCCCTGACTTTGTGAGTGCGGGGACACCATTACACGCGTGCACTACATATAGGTCACTACCTATATGTAGCTTCACAATGGTAACTCCGAATATGGCCATGTAACATGTCTATGATCATGGAATTGCCCCCTCTATACCATCCTGGCATAGTTGGCACAATCCCATGATCCCAGTGGTCTGTAGCACAGACCCTGGTACTGCCAAACTGCCCTTCCTGGGGTTTCACTGCAGCTTGTGCTGCTGCCAACCCCTCAGACAGACATCTGCCCTCCTGTGGTCCAGCCAGGCCTGGCCCAGGATGGCAGAACAAAGAACTTCCTCTGAGAGAGGGTGTGACACCCTCTCCCTTTGGAAAATGGTGTGAAGGCAGGGGAGGAGTAGGCTCCCCCAGCCTCTGGAAATGCTTTCTTGGGCACAGATGTGCCCAATTCTGCATAAGCCAGTCTACACTGGTTCAGGGGACCCCTTAGCCCTGCTCTGGCGTGAAACTGGACAAAGGAAAGGGGAATGACCACTCCCCTGACCTGCACCTCCCCTGGGAGGTGTCCAGAACTCCTCCAGTGTGCTCCAGACCTCTGCCATCTTGGAAACAGAGGTGCTGCTGGCACACTGGACTGCTCTGAGTGGCCAGTGCCACCAGGTGACGTCAGAGACTCCTTCTGATAGGCTCCTTCAGGTGTTAGTAGCCTATCCTCTCTCCTAGGTAGCCAAACCCTCTTTTCTGGCTATTTAGGGTCTCTGTCTCTGGGGAAACTTTAGATAACGAATGCAAGAGCTCATCCGAGTTCCTCTGCATCTCTCTCTTCACCTTCTGCCAAGGAATCGACTGCTGACCGCGCTGGAAGCCTGCAAAACTGCAACATAGTAGCAAAGACGACTACTGCAACTCTGTAACGCTGATCCTGCCGCCTTCTCAACTGTTTTCCTGGTGGTGCATGCTGTGGGGGTAGTCTGCCTCCTCTCTGCATTAGAAGCTCCGAAGAAATCTCCCGTGGGTCGACGGAATCTTCCCCCTGCAACCGCAGGCACCAAAAAGCTGCATTACCGGTCCCTTGGGTCTCCTCTCAGCACGACGAGCGAGGTCCCTCGAATCCAGAAACTCTGTCCAAGTGGCCCCCACAGTCCAGTGACTCTTCAGTCCAAGTTTGGTGGAAGTAAGTCCTTGCCTCACCTCGCTAGACTGCATTGCTGGGAACCGCGACTTTTGCAGCTACTCCGGCCTCCGTGCACTTCCGGCGGAAATCCTTTGTGCACAGTCTAGCCTGGGTCCACGGCACTCTAACCTGCATTGCACGACCTCCTAAGTTGTTCTCCGGCGACGTGGGACTTCTTTGTGCGACTTCGGGTGAGCACCGTTTCACGCATCCTCGTAGTGCCTGTTTCTGGCACTTCTCCGGGTGCTACCTGCTGCTAAGAGGGCTCCTTGTCTTGCTCGACGTCCCCTCTACCTCCTGGTCCAATTTGCGACCTCCTGGTCCCTCCTGGGCCACAGCAGCGTCCAAAAACGCTAACCGCACGATTTGCAGCTAGCAAGGCTTGTTGGCGTTCTTTCGGCGGGAAAACACTTCTGCACGACTCTACAAGGCGAGAGGGATCCGTCCACCAAAGGGGAAGTCTCTAGCCCTTTTCGTTCCTGCAGAAACCTCAGCTTCTTCTGTCCAGTAGAAGCATCTTTGCACCCGCAGCTGGCATTTCCTCGGCATCTGCCCATCTCCGACTTGCTTGTGACTTTTGGACTTGGTCCCCTTGTTCCACAGGTACCCAAGATTGGAAATCCATCGTTGTTGCATTGTTGGTTTGTGTCTTTCCTGCATTATTCCTCTAACACAACTTCTTTGTCCTTAGGGGAACTTTAGTGCACTTTGCACTCACTTTTCAGGGTCTTGGGGAGGGTTATTTTTCTAACTCTCACTATTTTCTAATAGTCCCAGCGACCCTCTACAAGGTCACATAGGTTTGGGGTCCATTCGTGGTTCGCATTCCACTTTTGGAGTATATGGTTTGTGTTGCCCCTATCCCTATGTGTCCCCATTGCATCCTATTGTAACTATACATTGTTTGCACTGTTTTCTAAGACTATACTGCATATTTTTGCTATTGTGTATATATATCTTTGGTATATTTCCTATCCTCTCACTGAGGGTACACTCTAAGATACTTTGGCATATTGTCATAAAAATAAAGTACCTTTATTTTTAGTATAACGGTGTATTGTGTTTTTTTATGATATTGTGCATATGACACTAAGTGGTACTGTAGTAGCTTCACACGTCTCCTAGTTCAGCCTAAGCTGCTCTGCTAAGCTACCATTATCTATCAGCCTAAGCTGCTAGACACCCTATACACTAATAAGGGATAATTGGGCCTGGTGCAAGGTGCAAGTACCCCTTGGTACTCACTACAAGCCAGTCCAGCCTCCTACACAGGGCTGGGGAGGAGTAGCCTCCCCCAGCCTCTGGAAATGCTTTGATGGGCACAGATGCTGCCCATCTCTGCATAAGCCAGTCTACACCGGTTTAGGGATCCCCCATCCCTGCTCTGGCGCGAAACTGGACAAAGGAAAGGGGAGTGACCACTCCCCTGACCTGCAGCTCCCAGGGGAGGTGCCCAGAGCTCCTCCAGTGTGCCCCAGACATCTGCCATCTTGGAAACAGAGGTGTTGCTGGCACACTGGACTGCTCTGAGTGGCCAGTGCCATCCGGTGATGTCAGAGACTCCTTCTGATAGGCTCTTACCTTTCTTACTAGCCTATCCTCCTTCCTAGGTAGCCAAACCTCCTTTTCTGGCTATTTAGGGTCTCAGCTTTGGGAAATTCTTCAGATACCGAATGCAAGAGCTCACCAGAGTTCCTCTGCATCTCCCTCTTCACCTTCTGCCAAAGGATCGACCGCTGACTGCTCAGGATGCCTCCAAAACCGCAACAAAGTACAAAGACGACTACTGCAACCTTGTATCGCTTCATCCTGCCGGCTTTCTCGCCTGTTTCCTGGTGGTGCATACTCTGGGGGTAGCCTGCCTCCTTCTTGCATCAGGAGCTCTGAAGAAATCTCCCGTCAGTCGACAGAATCTTCCCCCTGCAACTGCAGGCAACAAAAGACTGCATCACCGGTCCTCTGGGTCCCCTCTCAGCACGACGAGCGTGGTCCCTGGAACTCAGCAACTCTGTCCAAGTGACTCCCACAGTCCAGTGACTCTTCAGTCCAAGTTTGGTGGAAGTAAGTCCTTGCCTCCCCACGCTAGACTGTGTAGGAGGCTGGACTGGCTTGTAGTGAGTACCAAGGGGTACTTGCACCTTGCACCAGGCCCAGTTATCCCTTATTAGTGTATAGGGTGTCTAGCAGCTTAGGCTGATAGATAATGGTAGCTTAGCAAAGCAGCTCAGGCTGAACTAGGAGACGTGTGAAGCTACTACAGTACCACTTAGTGTCATATGCACAATATCATAAGAAAACACAATACACAGTTATACTAAAAATAAAGGTACTTTATTTTTATGACAATATGCCAAAGTATCTTAGAGTGTACCCTCAGTAAGAGGATAGGAAATATACACAAGATATATATACACAATAGCAAAAATATGCAGTATAGTCTTAGAAAACAGTGCAAACAATGTATAGTTACAATAGGATGCAATGGGGAAACATAGGGATAGGGGCAACACAAACCATATACTCCAAAAGTGGAATGTGAACCACGAATGGACCCCAAACCTATGTGACCTTGTAGAGGGTCGCTGGGACTATTAGAAAATAGTGAGAGTTAGAAAAATAACCCTCCCCAAGACCCTGAAAAGTGAGTGCAAAGTGCACCAAAGTTCCCCTAAGGACAAAATAGTCGTGTTAGAGGGAGAATGCAAGGAAAACACAAATCAGCAATGCAACAACGATGGATTCCTGTCTGAAGGTACCTGTGGAACAAGGGGACCAAGTCCAAAAGTCACAAGCAGCTCGGAGATGGGCAGATGCCCAAGAAATGCCAGCGGTTGGTGCAAAGAAGCTCTTACTAGGCTGAAGAACTGTGAATACTGCAGGAACGACAAGGGCTAGAGACTTCCCCTTTGGAGGATGGATCCCCCACGCCTTGGAGAGTCGTGCAGAAGTGTTTTCCCGCCGGATGGACGCCAACAAGCCTTGCTACACGCAAATCGTGCGTTTGGCGTTTTTGGACGCTGCTGGGGCCCAGGAGGGACCAGGAGGTCGCAAATTGGACCTGCAGAGAGAGGGGACGTCGAGCAAGACAAGGAGCCCTCACTGAAGCAGGTAGCACCCGGAGAAGTGCCAGAAACAGGCACTACGAGGATGCGTGAAACGGTGCTCGCCGAAGTTGCACAAAGGAGTCCCACGTCGCCGGAGACCAACTTAGAAAGTCGTGCAATGCAGGTTAGAGTGCCGTGGACCCAGGCTTGGCTGTGCACGAAGGATTTCCGCCGGAAGTGCACAGGGGCCGGAGAAGCTTGCAAAGTCGCGGTTCCCAGCAATGCAGCCCAGCGAGGTGAGGCAAGGACTTACCTCCACCAAACTTGGGCTGAAGAGTCACTGGACTGTGGGGGTCACTTGGACGGTGTCGCTGGATTCGAGGGACCTCGCTCGTCGTGCTGAGAGGAGACCCAAGGGACCGGAGATGCAGCTTTTTGGTGCCTGCGGTTGCAGGGGGAAGATTCCGTCGACCCACGGGAGATTTCTTCGGAGCTTCTGGTGCAGAGAGGAGGCAGACTACCCCCACAGCATGCACAAGCAGGAAAACAGTCGAGAAGGCGGCAGGATCAGCGTTACAGAGTTGCAGTAGTCGTCTTTGCTACTATGTTGCAGGTTTGTAGGCTTCCAGCGCGGTCAGCGGTCGATTCCTTATCAGAAGGTGAAGAGGGAGATGCAGAGGAACTCGGCTGAGCTCATGCATTCGTTATCTACAGTTTCCCCAGAGACAGAGACCCTAAATAGCCAGAAAAGAGGGTTTGGCTACCTAGGAGAGAGGAAAGGCTACTAACACCTGAAGGAGCCTATCAGCAGGAGTCTCTGACGTCACCTGGTGGCACTGGCCACTCAGAGCAGTCCAGTGTGCCAGCAGCACCTCTGTTTCCAAGATGGCAGAGGTCTGGAGCACACTGGAGGAGCTCTGGACACCTCCCAGGGGAGGTGCAGGTCAGGGGAGTGGTCACTCCCCTTTCCTTTGTCCAGTTTCGCGCCAGAGCAGGGGCTAAGGGGTCCCTGAACCGGTGTAGACTGGCTTATGCAGAATTGGGCACCTCTGTGCCCAACAAAGCATTTCCAGAGGCTGGGGGAGGCTACTCCTCCCCTGCCTTCACACCATTTTCCAAAGGGAGAGGGTGTTACACCCTTTCTCAGAGGAAGTTCTTTGTTCTGCCATCCTGGGCCAGGCCTGGCTGGACCCCAGGAGGGCAGATGCCTGTCTGAGGGGTTGGCAGCAGCAGCAGCTGCAGAGAAACCCCAGGAAGGGCAGTTTGGCAGTACCAGGGTCTGTGCTACAGACCACTGGGATCATGGAATTGTACCAACAATGCCAGGATGGCATAGAGGGGGCAATTCCATGATCATAGACATGTTACATGGCCATATTCGGAGTTACCATGGTGAAGCTACATATAGGTAGTGACCTATATGTAGTGCACGCGTGTAATGGTGTCCCCGCACTCACAAAGTTCAGTGAATTGGCTCTGAACAATGTGGGGGCACCTTGGCTAGTGCCAGGGTGCCCTCACACTAAGTAACTTTGCACCTAACCTTTACCAGGTAAAGGTTAGACATATAGGTGACTTATAAGTTACTTAAGTGCAGTGTAAAATGGCTGTGAAATAACGTGGACGTTATTTCACTCAGGCTGCAGTGGCAGGCCTGTGTAATAATTGTCAGAGCTCCCTATGGGTGGCAAAAGAAATGCTGCAGCCCATAGGGATCTCCTGGAACCCCAATACCCTGGGTACCTCAGTACCATATACTAGGGGATTATAAGGGTGTTCCAGTAAGCCAATGTAAATTGGTAAAAATGGTCACTAGCCTGTCAGTGACAATTTGGAAAGAAATGAGAGAGCATAACCACTGAGGTTCTGATTAGCAGAGCCTCAGTGAGACAGTTAGTCACTACACAGGTAACACATACAGGCACACTTATGAGCACTGGGGCCCTGGGTTACCAGGGTCCCAGTGACACATACAACTAAAACAACATATATACAGTGAAAAATGGGGGTAACATGCCAGGCAAGATGGTACTTTCCTACACAACCCCCCCCCAAACGAAGGACAATAAGACTAGCCATTACCTGATGAGTCTTCATTGTCTAAGTGGAAATATCTGGAGAGTCCATCTGCATTGGAGTGGCTACTCCCAGGTCTATGTTCCACTGTATAGTCCATTCCCTGTAGGGATATGGACCACCTCAACAATTTAGGATTTTCACCTTTCATTTGTTTTAGCCAAAGTAGAGGTTTGTGGTCTGTCTGAACAATGAAGTGAGTGCCAAACAGGTATGGCCTCAACTTCTTCAGAGCCCAGACCACAGCAAAGGCCTCCCTCTCAATGGCAGACCAACGCTTTTCTCTAGGGGTCAACCTTCTACTAATAAAAGCAACAGGTTGATCCTGGCCCTCAGAATTAAGTTGTGATAGGACTGCCCCTACTCCTAATTCAGATGCATCAGTTTGGACATAGAATTTTTTAGAGTAACAAGGGCTTTTCAGGACAGGTGCAGAGCACATGGCCTGCTTCAGCTCCTCAAAAGCTTTCTGACAGTTTGCTGTCCATAATACCTTTTTAGGCATTTTCTTGGATGTGAGGTCATTAAGAGGGGCTGCAATGGAGCCATAGTTCTTAATGAACCTCCTGTAATACCCAGTGAGGCCTAGGAAGGCTCTCACCTGAGTCTGAGTGGTAGGGGGAATCCAATCAATAATAGTTTGGATTTTCCCCTGAAGTGGTGCAATCTGTTCCCCACCAACAAGGTGTCCCAGATAAACCACTTTACCCTGCCCTATCTGGCACTTTGAAGCCTTGATAGTGAGGCCTGCCTTTTGCAGGGCCTCCAAAACTTTCCAAAGGTGGACCAGGTGATCATCCCAGCTGGAGCTAAAGACAGCTATATCATCCAAATATGCTGCACTGAAAGCTTCCAGCCCTTGCAGGACTGTGTTCACCAACCTCTGAAAAGTGGCAGGTGCATTTTTCAAACCAAAAGGCATTACAGTAAACTGGTAATGTCCTCCAATGGTAGAAAATGCAGTCTTAGGTTTAGCATCTTCTGACATTTTGATCTGCCAATACCCTGCAGTCAAATCAAAAGTGCTTAGATACTTGGCAGATGCCAGTGTATCTATTAGCTCATCTGCCCTGGGTATAGGGTGAGCATCTGTTTTGGTTACCAAGTTGAGACCTCTATAGTCTACACAAAACCTCATTTCCTTCTTTCCATCTTTAGAATTGGGTTTTGGTACCAGTACCACAGGAGAAGCCCATGGACTGTCAGAGTGCTCAACCACTCCTAGTTCCAACATCTTCTGAACTTCTTGCTTTATGCAGTCCCTGACATGGTCAGGCTGCCTATAGATCTTACTTTTGACAGGTAAACTGTCTCCAGTATCTATAGTGTGCTCACACCAAGAAGTGGTGCCTGGCACAATGGAGAAGAGTTCTGAAAATTGTCCTAGGAGATTTATGCAATTATCTTTCTGCTCAGCAGTAAGACAATCAGCCAAAACTACCCCTTCCACAAGAGCATCTTGTTCTGTGGAAGAGAAGAGATCAGGTAGAGGATCACTGTCTTCTTCCTGTCCCTCATCTGTTGCCATGAGCAGGGTGAGATCAGCCCTGTCATAGTAGGGTTTCAGGCGGTTGACATGGAGCACCCTAAGGGGACTCCTGGCAGTGCCTAAGTCAACCAAGTAGGTGACTTCACCCTTCTTTTCAACAATTGTGTGTGGACCACTCCATTTATCTTGGAGTGCTCTTGGGGCCACAGGCTCCAAGACCCACACTTTCTGCCCTGGTTGGTACTGAACCAAACCAGCCTTCTGATCATGCCATTGCTTCTGGAGCTCTTGGCTGGCCTGAAGGTTTTTACTGGCCTTTTTCATGTACTCAGCCATCCTTGATCTGAGGCCAAGTACATAGTCCACAATATCCTGCTTAGGAGCTTTTAAAGGTTGTTCCCAACCCTCCTTTACAAGTGTGAGTGGACCCCTAACAGGGTGTCCAAAAAGAAGTTCAAAGGGGCTGAAGCCCACTCCTTTCTGGGGTACCTCCCTGTAGGCAAAAAGGAGGCATGGTAGAAGGATATCCCATCTCCTGCGGAGTTTTTCAGGGAGTCCCATAATCATGCCTTTGAGAGTTTTATTAAATCTCTCCACCAGTCCATTTGTTTGTGGATGATAGGGTGTTGTGAACTTGTAAGTTACACCACACTCCTTCCACATGGCCTTTAAGTATGCAGACATGAAATTGCTTCCTCTGTCTGATACTACTTCCTTTGGGAAGCCCACCCTGGAAAATATTCCCAGGAGGGCCTTTGCCACTGCAGGAGCTGTAGTGGTCCTTAAAGGAATAGCTTCAGGATATCTTGTGGCATGGTCCACTACCACCAAGATAAACCTATTGCCTGAAGCAGTAGGAGGGTCAAGGGGGCCAACTATGTCAACCCCTACCCTTTCAAAGGGAACCCCAACCACAGGCAGTGGGATAAGGGGTGCCTTTGGAGTGCCACCTGTCTTGCCACTGGCTTGACAGGTTTCACAGGACTTACAAAAATCTTTTGTGTCCTCAGACATCCTAGGCCAATGAAACAGTGGTACCAATCTGTCCCAAGTTTTCATTTGACCCAGGTGTCCAGCTAAGGGAATGTCATGTGCCAGTGTTAGGAGGAACTTTCTGTACTCCTGAGGAATCACTAATCTCCTGGCAGCTCCAGGTTTAGGATCCCTTTGCTCAGTGTACAAGAGGTTGTCCTCCCAGTAAACTCTGTGTGAGTCACTGACATCCCCATTAGCCTGTTTGACAGCTTGCTGTCTGAGACCCTCTAATGTGGGACAGGTTTGCTGTGCCACACTCAGCTCCTCTCTGGCAGGCCCCCCTTCACCCAAAAGCTCAGCAGTGTCTGCTTCCAGCTCCTCTGGTGTAGGTTCTGCACAGGGAGGGAATTCTTCTTCCTCAGAATTAGAATCCACTGTAGAGGGAGGGATAGTAGGAAGTGGTTTGCTTCTACTAGCCCTAGCTTTAGGGAGCACTTGGTCCATTGTTCCAGGATCCAAGCTTCCCTGTCCTTTTTGCTTTTTGGCCTGAGCCCTTGTCAAAGCAAAAATATGCCCTGGGATGCCCAGCATTGCTGCATGGGCCTCCAACTCCACATCTGACCAAGCTGATGTCTCCAAATCGTTCCCTAATAGACAGTCTACAGGTAAATCTGAAGCTACCACAACTTTCTTTGGACCAGATACCCCCCCCCAGTTGAGATTTACAACAGCCATGGGGTGGCTTTGTGTTATGTTGTGAGCATCGGTTACTTGGTACTGGTGTCCAAGTATGTGTTGTTCAGGGTGCACCAGTTTCTCAATCACCATTGTGACACTGGCACCTGTGTCCCTGTAGGCCTGGACCTCAACACCATTTATTAGGGTTAGTTGCTTGTACTTCTCCAAGTTATGGGGGCAAGCAACCAAAGTGGCTAAGTCAATAGCCCCTTCAGAGACTAAAGTAGCCTCTGTGGTCTCCCTAATCAGACCAACCCCAACTAAATTACCAAAAGTGAGCCCAGCTACTCCCTTGGATTGGCTATTAGTAGGTTTGCTCCCACCACCACTGCTATTAGTAGGGACACTAGGTGTAGCAGTAGGGGTTGTAGTGGTAGGAGCTGTGGTGCCTTTCTTTGGACAACTGGGATCTGTTGTCCAATGGCCTTTTATCTTACATAAATAGCACCATGGTTTCCTTTCCTTGTTCTGATTAGAGGAAGGTTTGGGCCCACCACCCCCACCAGAGTGTTTTTGTGGGCCTGATGAAGACTCATTTTTAGATTTGTCCCCACCCTTGTCAGAAGACTTACCATCCTTCTTTTTGTTGCCATCTTTGTCACCCCCTGTATGAACTTTTCTGTTCACTCTTGTTCTGACCCATTTGTCTGCCTTCTTTCCCAATTCTTGGGGAGAGGTCAGATCAGAGTCCACCAAGTACTGGTGCAACAAATCAGACACACAATTATTAAGAATATGCTCTCTCAGGATTAAGTTATACAGGCTGTCATAATCAGTAACTTTACTGCCATGTAACCACCCCTCCAAGGCCTTCACTGCCTGGTCAATGAAATCAACCCAGTCTTGTGAAGACTCCTTTTTGGTATCTCTGAACTTGATCCTGTACTGTTCAGTGGTTAGGCCATAACCATCCAGGAGTGCATTCTTAAGAACTTGGAAATTGTTAGCATCATTTTCTTTTACAGTAAGGAGCCTATCCCTACCTTTTCCAGTAAATGATAGCCATAGGATAGCAGCCCACTGCCTTTGAGGGACATCCTGTACAGCACAGGCCCTCTCAAGTGCAGCAAACCACTTGTTAATGTCATCCCCCTCCTTGTAAGGGGGAACTATCTTATGCAGATTCCTGGAATCATGCTCTTTTGCAGGATGACTATGGGGAATACTGCTGCTGCCACCATGGGTATCTAAACCCATTTTCTGTCTTTCCCTCTCTATTTCTAAAGACTGTCTATCCAAATCCAGCTGTTGCTTCTTGAGCTTCAGTCTGGTTTGCTCCACTCTCAATCTATTGAGCTCCCTTTCCAACAATCTGTCATCAGGGTGGGTGGGAGGGACATTTCTAGATACAGAGGTATGATGGGAATGAACAGAAGGAGACCTGTCCCTTACAGAGGGCACCCTAACAGCTTGGCTACCAGTATAATGTGAGAGCACATCATCAGTATGATGTGATTCAACCTCTGTACCAACTATGCTAGACTGTCTAGTAATGGGCAGGCTGAGAAGTTTCTTTCCTGAACCTTTTCCTGGGGGAGTCCCTGGATCAGATTGAGAACCATTAGCTACTTTTTCTACAGATTGGGCATTTATGGCCTTATCCTGTACTCTAAGCATATTAATTAACAGTTCTAAGGAAGGATTCTTCCCTACACTCAAACCTCTCTCTATGCAGAGACTCCTTGCTCCTTTCCAGCTAAGGTGATCATATGCAAGTTTGGACAGTTCAACTTTTTGGCCTGTGCCAGACATTTTTTAGAGAGAGTAAAAGTGATAGACAAAGAGAAAAAAGTTTTCAGAACTTTTTGCAAAGACAGAAAAAAAAACTTTTTAAACTTTTAAGAACTTTTTGAAAGTTTAGAAGTACTTTTCAGCACTTAGAAAAGAGTGAAAAGAGGAAATGCAAAACTTTTTGGCTATGTGTATATACACTGACCTTGTTTTGTATATTTTTCTCTTATGAAAAGTACAATGACAAGAGTGGTAAGTAGTCTCAAAGCACTTATCCCACCACTGCACAACCAATGTAGGAGGCTGGACTGGCTTGTAGTGAGTACCAAGGGGTACTTGCACCTTGCACCAGGCCCAGTTATCCCTTATTAGTGTATAGGGTGTCTAGCAGCTTAGGCTGATAGATAATGGTAGCTTAGCAAAGCAGCTCAGGCTGAACTAGGAGACGTGTGAAGCTACTACAGTACCACTTAGTGTCATATGCACAATATCATAAGAAAACACAATACACAGTTATACTAAAAATAAAGGTACTTTATTTTTATGACAATATGCCAAAGTATCTTAGAGTGTACCCTCAGTAAGAGGATAGGAAATATACACAAGATATATATACACAATAGCAAAAATATGCAGTATAGTCTTAGAAAACAGTGCAAACAATGTATAGTTACAATAGGATGCAATGGGGAAACATAGGGATAGGGGCAACACAAACCATATACTCCAAAAGTGGAATGTGAACCACGAATGGACCCCAAACCTATGTGACCTTGTAGAGGGTCGCTGGGACTATTAGAAAATAGTGAGAGTTAGAAAAATAACCCTCCCCAAGACCCTGAAAAGTGAGTGCAAAGTGCACCAAAGTTCCCCTAAGGACAAAATAGTCGTGTTAGAGGGAGAATGCAAGGAAAACACAAATCAGCAATGCAACAACGATGGATTCCTGTCTGAAGGTACCTGTGGAACAAGGGGACCAAGTCCAAAAGTCACAAGCAGCTCGGAGATGGGCAGATGCCCAAGAAATGCCAGCGGTTGGTGCAAAGAAGCTCTTACTAGGCTGAAGAACTGTGAATACTGCAGGAACGACAAGGGCTAGAGACTTCCCCTTTGGAGGATGGATCCCCCACGCCTTGGAGAGTCGTGCAGAAGTGTTTTCCCGCCGGATGGACGCCAACAAGCCTTGCTACACGCAAATCGTGCGTTTGGCGTTTTTGGACGCTGCTGGGGCCCAGGAGGGACCAGGAGGTCGCAAATTGGACCTGCAGAGAGAGGGGACGTCGAGCAAGACAAGGAGCCCTCACTGAAGCAGGTAGCACCCGGAGAAGTGCCAGAAACAGGCACTACGAGGATGCGTGAAACGGTGCTCGCCGAAGTTGCACAAAGGAGTCCCACGTCGCCGGAGACCAACTTAGAAAGTCGTGCAATGCAGGTTAGAGTGCCGTGGACCCAGGCTTGGCTGTGCACGAAGGATTTCCGCCGGAAGTGCACAGGGGCCGGAGAAGCTTGCAAAGTCGCGGTTCCCAGCAATGCAGCCCAGCGAGGTGAGGCAAGGACTTACCTCCACCAAACTTGGGCTGAAGAGTCACTGGACTGTGGGGGTCACTTGGACGGTGTCGCTGGATTCGAGGGACCTCGCTCGTCGTGCTGAGAGGAGACCCAAGGGACCGGAGATGCAGCTTTTTGGTGCCTGCGGTTGCAGGGGGAAGATTCCGTCGACCCACGGGAGATTTCTTCGGAGCTTCTGGTGCAGAGAGGAGGCAGACTACCCCCACAGCATGCACAAGCAGGAAAACAGTCGAGAAGGCGGCAGGATCAGCGTTACAGAGTTGCAGTAGTCGTCTTTGCTACTATGTTGCAGGTTTGTAGGCTTCCAGCGCGGTCAGCGGTCGATTCCTTATCAGAAGGTGAAGAGGGAGATGCAGAGGAACTCGGCTGAGCTCATGCATTCGTTATCTACAGTTTCCCCAGAGACAGAGACCCTAAATAGCCAGAAAAGAGGGTTTGGCTACCTAGGAGAGAGGAAAGGCTACTAACACCTGAAGGAGCCTATCAGCAGGAGTCTCTGACGTCACCTGGTGGCACTGGCCACTCAGAGCAGTCCAGTGTGCCAGCAGCACCTCTGTTTCCAAGATGGCAGAGGTCTGGAGCACACTGGAGGAGCTCTGGACACCTCCCAGGGGAGGTGCAGGTCAGGGGAGTGGTCACTCCCCTTTCCTTTGTCCAGTTTCGCGCCAGAGCAGGGGCTAAGGGGTCCCTGAACCGGTGTAGACTGGCTTATGCAGAATTGGGCACCTCTGTGCCCAACAAAGCATTTCCAGAGGCTGGGGGAGGCTACTCCTCCCCTGCCTTCACACCATTTTCCAAAGGGAGAGGGTGTTACACCCTTTCTCAGAGGAAGTTCTTTGTTCTGCCATCCTGGGCCAGGCCTGGCTGGACCCCAGGAGGGCAGATGCCTGTCTGAGGGGTTGGCAGCAGCAGCAGCTGCAGAGAAACCCCAGGAAGGGCAGTTTGGCAGTACCAGGGTCTGTGCTACAGACCACTGGGATCATGGAATTGTACCAACAATGCCAGGATGGCATAGAGGGGGCAATTCCATGATCATAGACATGTTACATGGCCATATTCGGAGTTACCATGGTGAAGCTACATATAGGTAGTGACCTATATGTAGTGCACGCGTGTAATGGTGTCCCCGCACTCACAAAGTTCAGTGAATTGGCTCTGAACAATGTGGGGGCACCTTGGCTAGTGCCAGGGTGCCCTCACACTAAGTAACTTTGCACCTAACCTTTACCAGGTAAAGGTTAGACATATAGGTGACTTATAAGTTACTTAAGTGCAGTGTAAAATGGCTGTGAAATAACGTGGACGTTATTTCACTCAGGCTGCAGTGGCAGGCCTGTGTAATAATTGTCAGAGCTCCCTATGGGTGGCAAAAGAAATGCTGCAGCCCATAGGGATCTCCTGGAACCCCAATACCCTGGGTACCTCAGTACCATATACTAGGGGATTATAAGGGTGTTCCAGTAAGCCAATGTAAATTGGTAAAAATGGTCACTAGCCTGTCAGTGACAATTTGGAAAGAAATGAGAGAGCATAACCACTGAGGTTCTGATTAGCAGAGCCTCAGTGAGACAGTTAGTCACTACACAGGTAACACATACAGGCACACTTATGAGCACTGGGGCCCTGGGTTACCAGGGTCCCAGTGACACATACAACTAAAACAACATATATACAGTGAAAAATGGGGGTAACATGCCAGGCAAGATGGTACTTTCCTACAGACTGCATTACTGGGTACTGCATCATTTGCAGCTGCTCCAGCTCCTGTGCACTCTTCCAGGATTTCCATCGTGCACAGCCAAGCCTGGATCCCTGATACTCTAACCTGCAGTGCTCAACCTTCTGAGTTGTCCTCCGGCGTCGTGGGACTCCCTTTTGTGACTTCGGCTGGACTCCGGTTCACTCCTCTTCTAAGTGCCTGTTCCGGTACTTCTGCGGGTGCTGCCTGCTTCTGTGAGGGCTCCCTGACTTGCTGGGCACCCCCTCTGTCTCCTCATCCAAGTGGCGACATCCTGGTTCCTCCTGGGCCACAGCAGCATCCAAAAACCCTAACCGCGACACTTGCAGCTAAGAAGGCTTGTTTGTGGTCTTTCTGCGTGGGAACACCTCTGCAAGCTTCTTCACAACGTGGGACATCCATCCTCCAAAGGGGAAGTTCCTAGTCCTCTTCCTTCTTGCAGAACACAAAGCTTCTTCCATCCGGTGGCAGCTTCCTTGCACCCTAAGCTGGCATTTCCTGGGCATCTGCCTACTCTCGACACTGTCGCGACTCTTGGACTTGGTCCCCTTGTCTTACAGGTACTCAGGTCCGGAAATCCACTGTTGTTGCATTGCTGGTGTTGGTTTTCCTTGCAGAATCCCCCTATCACGACTTCTGTGCTCTCTGGGGGTTGTAGGTGCACTTTACACCTACCTTACAGGGTCTTGGGGTGGGCTATTTTTCTAACCCTCACTGTCTTCTTATAGTCCCAGCGACCCTCTACAAGCTCACATAGGTTTGGTGTCCATTCGTGGTTCGCATTCCACTTTTGGAGTATATGGTTTGTGTTGCCCCTATACCTATGTGCTCCTATTGCAATCTATTGTAACTTTACACTGATTGCATTACTTCCTTTTGCTATTACTGCATATTTTTGGTATTGTGTACATATACCTTGTGTATATTTGGCATCCTCATACGGAGGGTACTCACTGAGATACTTTTGGCATATTGTCATAAAAATAAAGTACCTTTATTTTTAGTATATCTGTGTATTGTGTTTTCTTATGATATTGTGCATATGACACCAGTGGTATAGTAGGAGCTTTGCATGTCTCCTAGTTCAGCCTAAGATGCTCTGCTATGGATACCTTCTATCAGCCTAAGCTGCAAGAAACACCTCTTCTACACTAATAAGGGATAACTGGACCTGGTACAGCGTGTAAGTACCCCTTGGTACCCACTACAAGCCAAGCCAGCCTCCTACAGATGCCATTGCTGCTATTGATACTGCACGTCGCCTTGACGCTGACCTAGTCTTCGTATCCCTACGGAGTCTGAGGAAGAGATCTCGTTGTAGGAGGCTGGCCTGGTTTGTAGTGGGTACCCTAGGTACTAACACCTTATACCAGGTCCAGTTATCCCTTATTAGTGAAATGTAGTCAGTGTTCTAGCAGCTGAGGCTGTCTAGAGGTAGCTGTAGCAGAGCAGCTTAAGATGAACTAGGAGACATGCAAAGCTCCTACAATACCACTATAGTTACACAGTACTTATGCACAATAACAGACAATACTCAGAGTTACCAAAAATAAAGGTACTTTATTTTAGTGACATAAGGCCAAAAATATCTTAGAGAATACTCGTTCTGGAGGTAAGTATTATACACAATATATACACTAGAGACCAAAAGCAGGTAAGTAAATAGTCACAAAATAGTGCAAACAGTAGAAAATTCATTAGAATGCAATAGGCCTAGGGGCAATACAAACCATATACTAAGAAAGTGGAATGCAATCACAAATTCCCCCCTAGGCAAGTGTAGTGTGTAGAGGGGCGCTGGGAGTGTAAGAAAACACCAAAGGTAAGTAAAGTATCCCACCCAGAGCCCAGGAAAGTAGGAGTAAAGTACTGCAAGTTTCCACAGGACACACTACAAATCGTGGTTAGAGTTACTGCAAGAACCAAGCAAGACTTCAAGCAACAAACATTGGATTCCTTGACCTGAAGACCTGTAAAGAGAGGAGACCAAGTCCTGAAGTCGCAGAAGCTTCCAGGAAGGACAGGAGCACCTGCCAACCTAGAAGATGGTGCAAAAAAGGATTCCCTGGATGGAAGAAGTCAGCAGAAGAGCACCAAAGAAGATGGCTGCGGGTTCCTGCATGATGCAGGAGATGTTCCACGTCATGAAGTTGGATACAGGAAGTTTACGTCGCTGGAATCGTCCAACACGCCTTGGTTCCGGCAAGGTTGTGGTTTGCGTCAAATGGCGCTGCCTGGACCCAGGAGGGACCTGGGGACCTCAACCCAGACTGAGGAGGCAGAGGGGCTCCAAACACTGGAGACAGCCCACAGATGACCAGGCAGTACCTGCAGGAGTCCCAGGACACGGGGACAAAGAGGATGCAAAATGTGGTTGGTGCAGCAAAACAAAAGAAGGTCCCACACCGCTGGAGAACAGCTCAGCGAGTTGAGTATCACAGGCTGGAGTGCTGGATACCTGGGCCACGCTGTGCATGAAGGATTCTTGCAAATAGTGCACAGAGGCCTCAGGAGCTATAGATGACGCAGTGCCCATGGGTACTGTCGCAAACCGGGAAGGCAAGCTCTTACCTCTGCCAAATTTGGACAGCTGGACCTTAAGACAGTCTGGGTCAAAGGGGTCCACCACCTGTGTTCCAGGGAGCATGCTCGTCGTCAGGAGTTGAGTCCCAGAGAACCAGTCATCATCCTGGAATGTGCCTGCTGGAGCAGGGAAATGGCTCCATCACACCACTGGAGATTTCTTTGGTCCTTCTGGTGCAGGGTGAAGACATGGAGTCCTCAGAGCGTGCACACCTTGGAAACTGTTGCATTTGATGGCTGGAGCTGAAGTTGCAGAGTCACAGTAGCCTTCTTGGATACTTTGTTACAGTTACAGCGGTTCCTGGAGCAGTCTGCGGTTGATACGTGGGTCAGAGGATGAAGTAGGAGTTGCAGAGGTTTCCTGGTGGAAACTTTCAAGCCAAATCTGAAGAGGAACCCACAGGAGAGACCCTAAATAGGCCTGAGAGGGGAATTGGCTACCTAGCCAGGTATGCACCTATCAGGAGGGGTCTCTGGCATCACCTGCTGGTACTGGCCACTCAGAGGTTCCCACACCTTGGAAATCAAGATGGCTAATGCCTGGGACATACTGGAGGAGCTCTGGGTACCACCCCTGGGGTGGTGATGGACAGGGGAGTGGTCACTCCCCTTTCCATTGTCTAGTTTCGCGCCAAAGCAGGGACTGGGGTCCCTGAACCGGTGTAGACTGGCTTATGCCAGGAGGGCACCATCTCTGCCCTTCAAAGCATTTCCAGAGGTTCTGGGAGGCTTCCCCTCCCAAGCCTGTAACACCTATTGCCAAATGGAGAGGGTGTAACACCCTCCTCCCAAAGGAAATGCTTTGTTCCGCCTTCCTGGGACTGAGCTGCTCAGACCCCAGGAGGGCAGAACCCTGTCTGTGAGGTGGCTGGAGCAGTAGCTTCAGTGGAAGCCTCAGAGAGCTAGTTTGGCAGTACTGGGGGCCCATGGTGGAGCCCCCAGGATGCATGGGATTGCCCCCCACAATACCAGATTTGGAATTGGGGGACAATTCCATGATCTTAGACACCTTCAATGGCCATATTCGGAGTTACCATTGTGAAGCTACATATAGCTATTGACCTATATGTAGTACACACATGTAATAGCGTCCCCGCACTCACTAAGTCCGGGGAATTGGCCCTGGCCAGCGTGGGGGCACCTTTGCTAGTGCAAGGGTGCCCTCACACTTAGTAACTTTGCACCTAGCCTTCAGTAAATGAAGGTTAGACATATAGGTGACTTATAAGTTAAAATGGTTGTGAAATAGTGTGTACACTATTTCACGCAGGCTGCAGTGGCAGTCCTGTGAAAGGGTTTGTCTGAGCTCCTTATGGGTGGCAAAATAAATGCTGCAGCCCATTAGGATCTCCAGGAACCCCAATGCCCTTGGTACTTAGGTACCATTTACTAGGGACTTATTAGGGGGGTCCAGTGTGCCAATTGGAATTGGTAAATGAAGTCACTAAACTATAGTGACTACTTTGGAAGCAGAGAGGGCATAAGCACTAGGGGTTCTGGTTAGCAGAACTCCAGTGACACAGTTAGGTACTACTGACAACACACACATAGGCCACAAACTATGAACACTGGGGTCCTGGCTAGGAGAATCCCAGTGCGACAGGCAAAACACACTGATAAAATAGGGTTACAAACTATGAGCACTGGGGACCTGGGTAGCATGATCCCAGTGAGGCAGTACATACATACTGACAAACACTCAAAAACAGGCCAAAAGTTGGGGTAACCATGCTAGAAAGAGGCGACTTTCTCACACTGATTCCAAGATAACGAGCGTTGGGGGCTCTTCTCATGGACATGGCATTGCTAGATTAGGTTTAACACGACTACCTCTCTACTAGGTTAGAGATTAGGTATAACATATTAGGGTATTAGGACATATTTCACACATCATGTCTTTTCATGATATTGCAAGATGGTGGGGGTCTTTGTATTAATGACTCTTGTCTTTACCATTCTGTTCCTTGCACTGTTCATTATCCTAATCATTGCAGCCCATGCAACTTATCGAAGATTGCAGTTTTGCTTAATAAAACCTATTGAAACTTTACTGCATTGCTTTCATTGCCTGTGTTTGTTCGAGACATGTTGTTCATGTGAGAAAGGGGTAATCTCCATTTAACCACAACACTCCCTGAAATGTCACACTCTTGAGTCCATGCGTAAAGGCTGCCACAAATCACCTTTTACTGTTTGAGTTTTTAGTGAGGTGCTGCTAGTGAGCCAGGAGGGTTGGGATGACAGTTGCCACTTGTTGTATGATTGGCATAGTCGCCTAGAAACATAAGTACTGTCATCCTAAAACCAGCAGTCTTGTCCAGAGCAAGAGACCAACTACGACATGGCACCACCAATGATGGTGTTTAGGCACCAATTTACGGATACCCTGATTATCACTGTCTGTAGGAGTCTGGCCTGGTTTGTAGTGGGTACCTTGGGTACTTACACCAGGTCCAGTTATCCCTTATTAGTGAAATGTAGTAGTGTTCTACCAGCTTAGGCTGATAGAGGTAGCTATAGCAGAGCAGCTTAGGCTAAACTAGGAGACATGCAAAGCTCCTGCAATACCACTTATAATTATACAGTACTTATACACAAGTAAATACAATACTCAGTGTTACCAAAAATAAACGTGGTTTATTTGGGTGACACAAGGCCAAAAATATCTTACCTTCTGGAGTATACACAATATATACACTAGATACCAAAATAAGGTAAGTTATTAGACATAGGATAGTGCAAACAATAGGAAATGCTATTGAATGCAATAGGAGAAAATCGGTCTAGGGACAACACAAAACATATACTAAGAAAGTGGAATACGAACCACGGATTCCCCCCTAGACAAGTGTAGTGTGTAGAGAATCGCTGGAAGAGTAAGAATACAGTAAAGGTAAGTAAATTACCCCACCCCAGAGTCCAGGAAAGTAGAAGTAAAGGACTGCAAGTTTCCTAAGGACACACTACATGTCGTGATTAGAGTTATTGCAAGATCCAAACAAGACTGCAAACAACAAATGGTGGATTCCTGGACCTGAAGACATGCAAAGGAAGGAAACCAAGTCCAGAAGTCGGAAGAAGTTCCAGGAAGGACAGGAGCCCCTACCAACCCAGAAGAGCGTGCAAAAGAAGAGTCCCTGCTTGGATGAAGACTGAAGAAATGCACCCAAGGAAGATGTCAGCGGGTTCCTGCATGATGCACTGGATGTCCCACGTCATGAAGTTGGATGCGGGTGAGCTTTGGCGCTGGATTCGCCCAACAAGCCTTGGTTCAGCAAAGTCGTGTTTTGTGTCAAAATGGAGCTTTCTGGACCCAGGAGGGACCTGGGGGCCTCAACGCTGTGTGAGGAGGAAGAGGGGGCTCCCAGCACTTTAGAGTACACTCAGAAGACTAAAGAGCACCCCAGGGAGTCCCAGGACAGGGGGACAAAGGAGGTGCAAAATGCGGTTGCTGCAGCACTACAAAGGAAGGTCCCACGCCGCCGGAGGTCAACTCAGCAAGCTGAGGGTCACAGGATAGAGTGCTGGGGACCTGGGCCAGGCTGTGCAGGAAGGAAGTTTGTAAATAGTGCACAGAGGCCTCAGGAGGTGAAGAAGACGCGGTGCACAGGGGTACTGTCGTACTCAGGAAGGAAAGGTCTTACCGCCTCCAAATTGGGACAGCAGGACCTCAGGACAGTCTGTGTTGAAGGAGTCCACCACCTGTGTTCCAAGGAGCACGCTCGTCACCAGGAGAGGAGTCCAAGAGTATGAGTCATCGACTTAGAAGGTGCCTGCTTGAGCAGGGAAGTGACTCTGTCACTCCACTGGAGATTTTGTCGGTCCTTCTGGTGCAGGGTGAAGGCAGGGAGTCCCCAGAGCGTGCACACCATGGAAACTGTTACAGTTGCTGGTTGGAACTGAAGTTGCAGAGGAAAAGTAGCCCTTCTGGATACTTTGTTGCTGTTACAGTGGTTGCTGGAGCAGTCTGCAGTCGATCCGGGGTCAGAGCATGAAGTTGTAGTTGCAGAGGATTCCTGCTGGAAACTTGCAAGTAGAATCTGAAGAGAAACCCACAGGAGAGACCCTAAATAGCCCTGAGAGTGGCATTGGCTACCTTATCAGGTATGGACCTATCAGGAGGGGTCTCTGACGTCACCTGCTGCCACTGGCCACTCAGAGGCCTCTAGAGTGTCCTCACACCTTGGAAAGCAGCTGGCTGAAGTCTGGGACACACTGGAGGAGCTCTGGGTGCCACCCCTCCAGTATTGGAGCAAGCTTTTCTTTTGAAAAGTACCAGTAACAAAACTGGTAAAGCAATTGCAAGTACTTATCCCACCGCTGCACCACCAATGTAGGAGGCTGGCCTGGTTTGTAGTGGGTACCTTTGGTACTTATACCTTATACCAGGTCCAGTTATCCCTTATTAGTGAAGTAGTAGTGTTCTAGCAACTTAGGCTGCGGAGCATAGTCTGAACTAGGAGACATTCAAAGGTCATGCAATACCACTTATAGTTACACAGTATTTATACACAAGAAAAGACAATACTCAGAGTTACCATAAATAAAGGTAGTTTATTTGGGTGACACAGTACCAAAAATATCTTAGAGGCAATACTCCTTCTGGAGGTAAGTATTATACACAATATATACACTAGACACCAAAATAAGGCAAGTAATTAGTCATAGGACAGTGCACACAATAGGAAATGCTATAGAATGTAATGGGGGAAAATAGGTCTATGGGCAACAAAAACCATATACTAAGAAAGTGGAATGCGAATCACAAATTCCCCCCTAGACAAGTGTCGTGTGTGCAGAATCACTTAGAGAGTAAGAATACAGTAAAGGTAAGTAAAGTATCCCACCCCAGAGCCCAGAGAAGCAAGAGTAAAGTACTGCAAGTTTCCTTAGGACACACTAAACCTCGTGATTGGAATTATTGCAAGAACCAACCAAGTCTGCAAACAGCAAACAGTGGAATCTGGACCTGAAGACCTGCAAAAGAAGGAGACCAAGTCCAGAAGTCGAAAGAAGTTCCAGAAAGGACAGGAGCCCCTGCCAACCCAGAAGAGGTTGCAAAAGAAGAGCGCCTGTTTGGACGAAGACTGCAGAAATGCACCCTAGGAAGTTGCCAACGGGTTTCTGCATGATGCAAAGGATGTCCCACTTCGTGAAGTTGGATCCAGGTGAGTTTTGGCGCTGCATTCCTCCAACAAGCCTTTGTCCCTGCAAAGTCGCGTTTTGCATCAACTAGGCACTATCTGGACCCAGGAAGGACCTGGGGGCCTCAACTCTCTATGAGGAGGAGGAGGGGGCTCTCAGCACTTAATAGAGCCCTCAGAGCACAAGATAGCACCCACAGGTGTCCCAGGACATGGGGTCAAATGAGGTGCAAAATGCACTTGGTGCAGGACTACAAAAGAAGGTCCCACGCCGCCAGAGATCAACTCAGTGAGTTGAGCGTCGCAGGATAGAGTGCTGGGCCAGGCTGTGCACAAAGGAATTTTGCAAATAGTGCACGGAGGCCTAAGGAAGTGAAGAAGACGTGGTGCACAGGGGTTCTGTCGTTCTCGGGGAAGGCAAGGTCTTACCTCCTCAAAATTGCGACTGCAGGACCTCAGGACAGTCTGTCTCTAAGGGGTCCACCCTCTGTGTTCCAAGTAGCGCGCTCGTCGCTGTGAGAGGAGTCAAAGAGAACCAGTCATCAACTTAGAAAGTGCCGTCACTCCATTGGAGATTTATCCGGCCCTTCTGGTGCAGGAAAAAGACAGGGAGTCCTCAGAGCATGCACACCATGGAAACTGTTGCAGTTGCTGACTGGAGCTGAAGTTGCTGAAGAAAAGTATCCCTTGTGGATAATTTGTTGCTGTTACAGCTGTTCCTGGAGCAGGCTGCGGTTGATCCGAGGTCAGAGGATGAAGTAGTAGTTGAAGAGGATTCCTGCTGGAAACTTGCAAGTAGAATCTGAAGAGAACCCACAGGAGAGACCGTAAAAAGCCCTGAGATGGGGATTTGTTACCTTATCAGGTATGGACCTATCAGGAGGGGTCTCTGACGTCGTCTGATGACACTGGCCACTCAGAGCCCTCCAGAGTGTCCCCCCACCTTGCAAAGCAAGATGGCTGAAGTCTGGGACACCCTATGAATTAGAGTACACTGTTCCAAACTACTCTGACTTCCTGGGGGACCTGGGATCTCAGGAGCAAGAGCCCTCAAGCATCACAATGGATGACTGGCATCATCATCGGGAAATGCTCCTCACCAGGCCGGCACTGCAATGCCTGGCGGGCTCACCGAAGGGGGCTCTTATGCCGTGCTGTTCTACTTAAGTAAGCGTGATAACCTACAACATGAGTAGACTAGGGTTGGAGAGAACAGAAGAAAGTGTTAAAATTGCTTATTCATCGCACCAAAACATCAAGACTTTAATCAGTGTGAGGTGGATGAAGACCAAGATTAAAAAAGAGGGGTGAGGGTCACACAGGAGTTAAATGCTCAGGTGACTCTCAAAACAACAAAACTTGGGGGACTATAAATCATATAGCACCTCTATACCAAGGTCAACATGTTTTGCGTCCTTACGGTCCAGCCGGATCCATTGACGCTTCATCAGGACCAAAAAAAGATTAAACTTCTTCTCCAAATTACAACATAAGATTTTAAATGCCCTAACTTTAGGATTGAAAAAACTTACATTGAAGTCAACTGGTAAAGTCAGGTCGTCCTAAAAGACAAAAATACATATACATAGGCCAGAGAAAACCAAAATATGGTAATACAGTAATTAAAACGTAAAAATATAATCAAAACTGTGATGGGTCAAACGTGAAATGTGAGACACACACGGGGTAATAAGGCTTACCATCCCCAAATTGAGAACAGGCTCCTTAGGACGCACATTCTATGGACTCAAATGACCACTGTTAATAATCAATAAACAAAATTATCAACAAGGTATACATGATATTCAGCAATTGATCATATATATCTGAATGTAAGCCAATGTTCTGTGTAAATAAAAGTAGCTGTCGATATAGAGTAACCACTAAAACATTGAGGTGTAATGCAGTAATGAATAAAGGAGTTAAAAAACTCCCATCCGCCAATTCACTGTGTGGTCTATATGTCAGAAATCATTGAAATATGGGATTTTAATGGAAACGATAGGTGAATTTACCCGATTACAAAGAGACACGAGGTTTGCTGCGTGCTTGTAAACGCGAGGGGTAATTCACGATGTTATACAATAAAAACAAGGAAATAGCGGCAGACTTACAGTTTTGTCACTGGTCCTGCGTAGTGGACCTACCCTCGAGACGGCACCCCGCATTCATGTTATGCGGGCGCTGTCCGAGTCTTTAAGAAGACGCCGCTAAGAACCGGGAGGGAATTCCTTCCGGCTCGCGCGCGTCTGAAAATTAGAAAGAAACAAAGAATGTGCGTCTGAGGCTGGCCATCAAAATAGAAAAGGGACTGAGAGCCAACAGTGTATATGCTCTGGAGCCGAGAGATTACTCGGGTTCAAAAATGTTATAAAAATAAAAAATTAGAAAGAAGAAACGTCTCGTCTGGAGATACCAAAAAGATATTGTCTTGAATATTATTGAGCTGTACAGAAACAAGGGATTATCAAAAATGAAGTAATTGGCTTATTTAGCCAAAAATACAAATAAACAATTGTTAGTGAATAGGGACACACTGGAGGAGCTCTGGGCACCACCCCTAGAGTGGTGATGGACAGGGGAGTGGTCACTCCCCTTTCCTTTGTCCAGTTTCGTGCCAGAGCAGGGGGACAATGGGTCCTTGAACCAGTGTAGCCTGGCTTATGCAAGGAGGGCACCATCTGTGCCCTTCAAAGCATTTACAGAGGCTGGGGGAGGCTACCCCTCCCCAGCCTGTAATACCTATTTCCAAAGGGATTGGGTGTGACACCCTGCTCGCAAAGGAAATGCTTTGCTCTCCCTTCCTGGGACTGAGCTGCTCAGACCCCAGGAGGTCAGAACCCTGTCTGTGAGATGGCAGCAGCTGTAGCTGCATTGCAAGCCCAACAGAGCTATTTTTGCAGTACTGGGGGTCCATGGTGGAGCCCCCATGATGCATGGAATTGGCTCCCCAATACCAGATTTGGAATGGGGGGACAATTCCATGTTATTACACACCTTACATGGCCATATTCGGGGTTACCATTGTGAAGCTGCATATGGGTATTGACTTAAATGTAGTGCACGCGTTTAATGGCGTCCCACACTCAGAAAGTCCGGTGAATTGACTCTGAACTATGTAGGGGCACCTTTGCTAGTGCAATGGTGCCCTCACACTTAGTAACTTTGCACATAGCCTTCATTAAATGAACTTTAGACATATAGGTGACTTATAAGTTACTTAAGTGCAGTGAATATGGCTGTGAAATAATGTGTGCACTATTTCACTTAGGCTGCAGAGTCAGTCCTGTGAAAGGGTTTGTATGGGAGAGACAAGAATGATTTTTCAGTGTCTTCCAGATGTAGTTCCATCAGCTTGTGTATATTTGTAAATTGTTGCATAGTATTGAGAAGTGTGTCTGTAAAAAATATACTTTTTTCTTTTACAAAAGTGAATGTATAGACTGGACAATTCGCCGTAGGGCTATCATAGCATTGGGTCACAGTGTTTAGCCTGCAATGCTGGTAAAGAATTATTTAGCTATGTGGCTTGGACAGGGTCCTAGGTCTGACTTTTCAGCCAGTGAATGGGTAACAATATTCTACTCTTGTTACATTACTACTATTGCTAGCTGTAATGTGTTCTTTCTATTGTATTTGTTCTGTGTGTGTGCCATTGTAATATTAATCTGTTAGTTACACTAAGCCGTGAGATTTGCCTCTTGTTATATTGTGTACATGTTTTTAATGATTGGAACGTGCTTAAGCTATGTGCCCTTCGAATACAATTACTGCCCTCCATTTGCTTTGCCTGTATGACCTTGAAGGTAGCAGGTCCCCTTTGACAAAGCATGTTATTTGAATTACTATGAAATTGTATTAATGCACAATGCGATCTCAGCATTTTAGATTTTGGGTCGGATTACCTGCTCTTATTCTGATGATGGTATTAATTGGGAAAAACAGAGTTTATATTTATTCTCCTCGAATTGCTGTTTTTTAAAATATTTGTTTTAAGTTTGTGGCGCCGACTTTTCAGGTACTTTGGCACCCAAATGTAAAATCATGTTTTTGTGTTTTTTTTTTTAGATTGTTTCACAGATCTGAACTTATGGAAATTGACTTATAAAGCTTGCAGCTTACAGGGGAAATTGAAGCAGTTTGCTGATATCTCATTTTGTTGGTATTGTACAGATGGTTTTATAATAATCTGTAACCAGAGTGTTTTTATTTTTATTTTAATCTCCGGTCATACCAAATCTTTACTATTAACTTTGCATCAATTGCCTTATTGACAATGGTGGACTACTGCAGGCGCTGGCCTATGATTGGTCTTTAAACTTCCAGTAACTATGGCATCAGGGAGTTATCTCTATTTTACGTAAATTGTATTTTGAATAAGTGTGGTGCTTTGTAAAACACAATGATAGTGAATGCACTTTTTTCTTATTGTTTTATGTGTGAACTTTTAGGACCTAAGGTCGAAATAAAGTATGATTTGATTTGATTTGACTGGACGATCATTTAATGAGTGGCATTGTTGTGTACTTGTGAATGGTGAGTTCTCCATCTCCCTTGAGCAGGCTTTGGACTGCTCTGCTTCTCTACCCTGTCAGAGTCAAGCGCTACAATGGGGTTTTTGGTTCCCAGTGGAGGACAAAGGTGGACCCATGACTTGTACAGGCCACATAACTAATGACCCGTTTTCTAATAGGAAACCTAGAAAACTTGCACATTTTCGAAAACTAGACACATGGAAGTTTCCAGCTTGGGGTGACTTGTGTGGCTCTCACTAGGTTTTTTACCCAGAACAACAAGCAAACCTTACACTTTGACTAAAACCACATTTTTCTCATGTAAGAAATTGGATTTCTGGTTGGTTAGGGTTTGCATCTCAGCCAAGCAGAAACCACCACACTAGTCAGGGTGAGTCAGTTACACACCAAAGACAAACTGTGCTCCCCCTTGGTGGCTTGGCACAGGGCATTCAGGCTTATCCTCAGAGGTCATGTGTAAATTGTTTGTGCAACACACTCAGACCAGTGACACAATAAGTATACTATGGAGCAATTATTGTGAGGTGCCTCTGTACCCTGATAACGCTAGAATCTATGCAATGAGTACCATAGGATCAGTGCCACTTAGGCCTTGGAGTGCATCAGTAATGCACCTGCACACCTATTCCAGGAAGTACGGTAAAATTATTGGAGAGGATTCCCCGGCTCCTTCTGGATGTCCCTACAACAATGTCTTGTTTTCCTACAAGTAATGTCCCTGGGTCCATCCCAAGGTGAGGAAGGATGGGAGGGGGGGACCCATGCCCCATAGTGTATCACAGGAGCCCCACCTTGGGCCCCCACCTGCTGATTCAGTGTTGGAGCAGCTACCCGCGAACTCGCAGTGCAGCCACGAAAAGCAGCGTACTTTATTTGGTGCACCACGGGGCATCTGTTGAGGGGTGCAGGAATACTGATGTTGCCTTCATGATAGTCCCGTCGTACCTGCAGGGTGGAGGCAGTCTCTGTGACCCCTCCGGTTCAGTGGCAATGTCCCCTGCACGTCCTGGCATACAGGACTATTCTGAACAAGGAAGTCGGTCCGGCGATTCTCAGTTTCCTGACTCGTGCCGACCTTCCCTGCAGTATCGCAACAGCCTCCAGTTTGGGATCCCCAGGCGGGGCCAGCTGTCGCCACGGCAACAAGGGCTGCCGCTGTGGAAAGGCAGGCAGTAGAAATCCTATCACAAAGGCAGCATGAAGCACTGCCCTATGAGCAAAATAAACTACATTTTCTGTCCCCAGGCCGTTCGGTAGGCTCATGTGGGTAGGAGGAAGGGGAAGCGCTCCACACAGCAGTTGAGACTCTCTCCCTACACCGGGTGTCTAGAAGAGGTGGAAAATAAAGCGTTCCCCCTGGACGCTGGCCAGCTGGGCTCTTATTGCAGGACTTGATGCAGGGGACTCTGGGCAAGCGTTCTCCAGGCACTACATTTGGAGAGTGCAAGGACATTGCTAAGCGCTTACCACACGCACCTCACATGCTCAGGAATTTGAAGGAAAGTGTTCTTAACGCACTAGGTTGAATAAGCCAAGGAGCAGGAAACAGCGCCCCCCATGTGATGGGCTCCATGGGAGTCACTTGGAAGGGGCACAACAGGGACAGCAGGCCAGTGGCAGTGGTGATTCCTCCTGGCAGTCTTTGCAGTCCCAAGGCAGTCAGAGTCAGGGGGCAGCAGGCCAACACAACAGAGCAGTAGCAATGTGGCAGTACCTCCTACAGTCCAGCATACAGCAGCAGGTCAATACAGCAATGCAGTGCAGAGGGACAGTTCCTCCTGGCAGCACTACGGTCCTCCATATGTCAGGGTGCAGTTGTCCAAAAAGTGCTCTAAAATCATGATGCAAGAGCCCCTGTACTTATACTGCAGGTGCAAATGTTCTAGAAGGAGGGAGACAAGTTTCTTGAAGCTGGGATCTGACCAGTTCCAAGAATTTTCCTTCTCCCCTATTCTGGCTCCAGATATCAGTAGGGGGGTAAAAAAAAACCTTTGTGTCACAGCAGGACACAACCTATTCAAGTGTAAAGTATGCCCCATCTCCCTCTCTCCAAGCCCAGGAAAACCATCAGTATGTAGATAAATGCAGATGTAACCCTGTCACACCTAACCCTCCCTGATGGATGGCTGTCTGGAGAGTATGCACAAAGTGGAGCTGTTACTCTGGCCCAGATGTGGATTGAAGTCAGGTTGCAAAGCACCAAAGTTATAAGCACAGAGAAATGCCCACTTTCTAAAAGTGGCATTTTTAAAATAGTAGTGAAAAATCCCCCAGCGCCAGTAAGCAAGATTTCTCCCTACCATTCCAAACATATTAAACATGCCCACACTACTCCTCACATATCAGAAGTTACCACTTAGACATATATGGGAATTCCCAATGCAAACCTATGAGAAGAGAAGCACTCACAGTAGTAAAAACAAAATATTCTGTTTGTCACTACTAGGACATATAACACATAAAAATATACACCCTACCTTTTTACACACACAACACCCTTAGGGGTGAATTAGTTATAATAAAAAGGTAATTCATGATTACGCAAGTAGTTTGACTTGCCAAGTCGGTGTGGCAGTAAACTGCACGTGCAGGCCCTGCAGTGGCAGGCCTGATACAAGTTGATGTGTGGTGCAATCAACGCTGCAGGCCCACTAATAGCACTTAATTCACAGGCACTGGGTATCTGTTATACCACTTTACAAGGGCCTTACAGGTAACTTAAATACGCAAAATAGATGTAAGCCAATTATCCCAAGTTTTAGAGGAGAGAGCACATGCACTTTAGCACTGATTAGCAGTGGCAAAGCTCCCAGACTCCTAAAGCCAACATAAGAGGGTCAGAAAAATAGAAGGAGAAAGGCAAAAAGTTTGGGGAGCCCTGCAGAAAGGGCCATTTCCAACACCTCATACTTCTGTAATGGAAAGGTCTGGAATCTTTTGAAAACCAAACTTCCATCCACCTAGCATCTTTCCAAGTCTCCCAATAAAAATGGTACCTCACTTTTGTGGAAAAGCCTAGTGCCCGTGAAAGGAAATTGCTCAAAGCACAATATCGACACACCACATTTTATTACTGAAAACTGATCTTTTTTACCAATGTGGTTAGTGGTAGATTTTGAATCCTAGCTCACCCTGCACCTAGGAAAACTAGTAAACCTGTACAGTTTTTTAAAACGAGACACCTAGGGCTATCCAGGATGGGGTGACTTGAGCTGATCTCACCAGATTTTTAAACTCAGAATCCTATGCAAACCTCAAACTTTGACTAAAAGACACATTTTCCTCATAATTATATGATGGAAAGTTCTGCAATCTGCAATGAGACACAAATGTCCTTCTACCCAGCACTCTCCCGAATATTTTGATAAAAATGCTACCTCACTTGTGTGGGCAGGCCTAGTGCCCGCAACTGGAAATGGATCAAAACACAACATGGACACATCACATTTTTCCTTTGAAAATGAACCCTTTTTTCCCAATGTGGGTAACTGTAGATTTTGCACCTTTGCTCAGCCAGCACTAAGCAAGCCTGAACATTTTTGTAAACTAAACAAGCAGGAGAGTCCAGGGGTGTGTGAATTCCAAGACTAACTATGTAATTTTACCCAGAAGCCTTTGCAAACGCCAAGCTTTGGTAAAAAGCACACGTTTTCCTCACAGTTCTATGAAAGAAAGTTCTGGAATCTTCAGGGAGCCACATATTTCCTACTGCCCTAAGTTTCCACCCATTGTTTAATAATAAACGTACTCTACTTGTGTGGGTGAGCCAAGAGGCCATGACACAAAAGGCCCTAAAGCACTATGTGGAGAGGTAAGGAATAGAGATAGCTGTTGTATTTGGGGCCATGCTGTTGCACCACCCATGCAAACCTTTGAACCACAGGCATTTTCGAAAACTAGACAACCACTGGAGTCCAGTGTAATACTGCTTAGAGGGATCCCACAAGATTTTCTTACCCACAATGCTCTTCAAATCTCAGATTTTGCCTGAAACAACGTCTTTTCCATACATTTTGGGATTGAAACTTTCAGAAACAACAAAATTCCAACCACCCACCTTTACTCCACTTGTGCCGATAAAAATCGTCCCTTCTTGTGTGGCTAGGCCTAGTGCCAGGACAGAGACAAATCAAACAGGGTTAATGGGAGTCTACTGGTGAGAGCTCCTCTTGACCCTGCTTGACCCTTTGCAGGTTTGCCAAGGTGCTTTCTGAGCTAGGACCTAAAATCCACATCTACGCAAATTGCACAGAAAAAAAAGAGGAATTCTTATTAAGGACCATATTTATATTTTGTCTGACAAAAAAGATTCTGTCGCCCCGGCTGAGAACTTTACATCTGACATGCTGAGTCTACTCCACCCGCCAAATTTAGAAATGACTAACAAGTTGTTGGTCAGTTTAAAGACATTGACAGAAGCCGTTGTCACAGTGGTTCGTGTCAATGCCTTTTTACATTTAACCTACTACTCCATCTACATGACGGAGCCGTCATCCTTTTTTTTATAATTTTCAAAAAGAAACCCTGACTAAAAAATGGCGCTAAGAAATGTTCTGGATTTCAATGGCCCAAGGAAATCTAAGAGATGGGCCTCAATGGACTTTGCAGGATTAGCATCATGATTTTTGATGTATCCTGCAAAGCTCCAAACTAGCATCAAAAATGTTGATGCTATTTGTAGGAGGCTGGCCTGGCTTGTAGTGGGTACCAGAGGTACTTACACCTTGTGCCAGGTCCAGTTATCCCTTATTAGTGTAGAAGAGGTGTTTCTAGCAGCTTAGGCTGATAGAAGGTAGCTATGGCAAAGCAGAGTAGGCTGAACTAAGAGACATGTAAAGCTCCTACTAGACTACTGGTGTCATATGCACAATATCATAAGAAAACACAATACACAGATATACTAAAATTAAAGGTACTTTATTTTTATGACAATATGCCAAAAGTATCTCAGTGAGTACCCTCAGTATGAGGATAAGTTATATACACAAGATATATGTACACAAACCAAAATTATGCAGGTAATAGCAAGAAAAGTAATGCAAGCAGTGTAAAATTACAATAGATTGCAATAGGAGCATATAGGTATAGGGGCAACACAAACCATATACTCCAAAAGTGGAATGCGAACCACGAATGGACCCCAAACCTATGTGAGCTTGTAGAGGGTCGCTGGGACTGTAAGAAAACAGTGAGGGTTAGAAAAATAGCCCACCCCAAGACCCTGAAAGGTAGGTGTAAAGTGCACCTACTACCCCCAGAGAGCACAGAAGTCTTGATAGGGGGATTCTGCAGGAAGAACAAACACCAGCAATGCAACAACAGTGGATTTCCAGACCTGAGTACCTGTAAGACAAGGGGACCAAGTCTAATAGTCGCGACAGTGTCGAGAGTGGGCAGGAGCCCAGGAAATGCCAGCTGAGGGTGCAAGGAAGCTGCCACCTGTTGGAAGAAGCTTGGAGTTCTGCAAGAAAGAAGAGGACTAGGAACTTCTCCTTTGGAGGATGGATGTTGCACGTCGCGATGAAGCTTGCAGAGGTGTTCCCACGCAGAACGACCGCAAACAAGCCTTGGTAGCTGCAAGGGTCGCTGTAGAGGTTTTTGGGGGCTGCTGTGGCCCATGAGGGACCAGGATGTCGCCACTTGGAGGAGGGGACAGAGGGGGCGCCCAGCAAGTCAGGGAGCCCTCACAGAAGCAGGCAGCACCCGCAGAAGTATCTGAACAGGCACTTGGAAGAAGAGTGAACCAGAGTCCACGCGAAGTCACAAAAGGGAGTCCCACGATGCCGTGGGACAACTCAGAAGGTTGTGCACTGCAGGTTAGAGTGTCGGGGACCCAGGCTTGACTGTTGTAGGAGGCTGGACTGGCTTGTAGTGAGTACAAAGGGGTACTTGCACCTTTCACCAGGCCCAGTTATCCCTTATTAGTGTATAGGTGTAGGAGGCTGGACTGGCTTGTAGTGAGTACCAAGGGGTACTTGCACCTTGTACCAGGCTCAGTTATCCCTTATTAGTGTATAGGGTGTCTAGCAGCTTAGGCTGATAGATAATGGTAGCTTAGCAGAGCAGCTTAGGCTGAACTAGGAGACGTGTGAAGCTACTACAGTACCACTTAGTGTCATATGCACAATATCATAAAAAAACACAATACACAGTTATACTAAAAATAAAGGTACTTTATTTTTATGACAATATGCCAAAGTATCTTAGAGTGTACCCTCAGTGAGAGGATAGGAAATATACACAAGATATATATACACAATACCAAAAATATGCAGTATAGTCTTAGAAAACAGTGCAAACAATGTATAGTTACAATAGGATGCAATGGGGACACATAGGGATAGGGGCAACACAAACCATATACTCCAAAAGTGGAATGCGAACCACGAATGGACCCCAAACCTATGTGACCATGTTGAGGGTCGCTGGGACTATTAGAAAATAGTGAGAGTTAGAAAAATAACCCTCCCCAAGACCCTGAAAAGTGAGTGCAAAGTGCACTAAAGTTCCACTAAGGACAAAGAAGTCGTGTTAGAGGAATAATGCAGGAAAGACACAAACCAACAATGCAACAACGATGGATTTCCAGTCGAGGGTACCTGTGGAACAAGGGGACCAAGTCCAAAAGTCACAAGCAAGTCGGAGATGGGCAGATGCCCAGGAAATGCCAGCTGCGGGTGCAAAGAAGCTTCTACTGTATAGAAGAAGCTGAGGTTTCTGCAGGAACGAAAAGGGCTAGAGACTTCCCCTTTGGTGGACGGATCCCTCTCGCCTTGTAGAGTCGTACAGAAGTGTTTTCCCGCCGAAAGACCGCCAACAAGCCTTGTTAGCTGCAAATCGTGCGGTTAGCGTTTTTGGATGCTGCTGTGGCCCAGGAGGGACCAGGAGGTCGCAAATTGGACCAAGAGGTAGAGGGGACGTCGAGCAAGACAAGGAGCCCTCTTAGCAGCAGGTAGCACCCGGAGAAGTGCCAGAAACAGGCACTACGAGGATGCGTGAAACGGTGCTCACCCGAAGTTACACAAAGGAGTCCCACGTCGCCGGAGACCAACTTAGAAAGTCGTGCAATGCAGGTTAGAGTGCCGTGGACGCAGGCTTGGCTGTGCACAAAGGATTTCCGCCGGAAGTGCACAGGGGCCGGAGTAGCTGCAAAAGTCGCGGTTCCCAGCAATGCAGTCTAGCGAGGTGAGGCAAGGACTTACCTCCACCAAACTTGGACTGAAGAGTCACTGGACTGTGGGGGTCACTTGGACAGAGTTGCTGGATTCGAGGGACCTCGCTCGTCGTGTTGAGAGGAGACCCAAGGGACCTGTAATGCAGCTTTTTGGTGCCTGTGGTTGCAGGGGGACGATTCCGTCGACCCACAGGAGATTTCTTCGGAGCTTCTAGTGCAGAGAGGAGGCAGACTACCCCCACAGCATGCACCACCAGGAAAACAGTCGAGAAGGCGGCAGGATCAGCGTTACAGAGTTGCAGTAGTCGTCTTAGCTACTATGTTGCAGTTTTGCAGGGTTCCAGCGAAGTCAGCAGTCGATTCCTTGGCAGAAGGTGAAGAGAGAGATGCAGAGGAACTCGGATGAGCTCTTGCATTCGTTATCTAAAGTTTCCCCAGAGACAGAGACCCTAAATAGCCAGAAAAGAGGGTTTGGCTACCTAGGAGAGAGGATAGGCTAGCAACACCTGAAGGAGCCTATCAGAAGGAGTCTCTGACGTCACCTGGTGGCACTGGCCACTCAGAGCAGTCCAGTGTGCCAGCAGCACCTCTGTTTCCAAGATGGCAGAGGTCTGGAGCACACTGGAGGAGCTCTGGACACCTCCCAGGGGAGGTGCAGGTCAGGGGAGTGGTCACTCCCCTTTCCTTTGTCCAGTTTCGCGCCAGAGCAGGGCTAAGGGGTCCCCTGAACCGGTGTAGACTGGCTTATGCAGAATTGGGCACATCTGTGCCCAAGAAAGCATTTCCAGAGGCTGGGGGAGGCTACTCCTCCCCTGCCTTCACACCATTTTCCAAAGGGAGAGGGTGTAACACCCTCTCTCAGAGGAAGTCCTTTGTTCTGCCATCCTGGGCCAGGCCTGGCTGGACCCCAGGAGGGCAGATGCCTGTCTGAGGGGTTGGCAGCAGCAGCAGCTGCAGTGAAACCCAGGAAAGGCAGTTTGGCAGTACCAGGGTCTGTGCTACAGACCACTGGGATCATGGGATTGTGCCAACTATGCCAGGATGGTATAGAGGGGGCAATTCCATAATCATAGACATGTTACATGGCCATATTCGGAGTTACCATTGTGAAGCTACATATAGGTAGTGACCTATATGTAGTGCACGCGTGTAATGGTGTCCCCGCACTCACAAAGTCCGGGGAATTGGCCCTGAACAATGTGGGGGCACCATGGCTAGTGCCAGGGTGCCCTCACACTAAGTAACTTTGCACCTAACCTTTACCAGGTAAAGGTTAGACATATAGGTGACTTATAAGTTACTTAAGTGCAGTGTAAAATGGCTGTGAAATAACGTGGATGTTATTTCACTCAGGCTGCAGTGGCAGGCCTGTGTAAGAATTGTCAGAGCTCCCTATGGGTGGCAAAAGAAATGCTGCAGCCCATAGGGATCTCCTGGAACCCCAATACCCTGGGTACCTCAGTACCATATACTAGGGAATTATAAGGGTGTTCCAGTAAGCCAATGTAAATTGGTAAAATTGGTCACTAGCCTGTCAGTGACAATTTGAAAGAAATGAGAGAGCATAACCACTGAGGTTCTGATTAGCAGAGCCTCAGTGAGACAGTTAGGAGGTTATTCTAACTTTGGAGGAGGTGTTAATCCGTCCCAAAAGTGACGGAAAAGTGACGGATTTACCACCAGCCGTATTACGAGTCCATTATATCCTATGGAACTCGTAATACGGCTGGTGGTATATCCGTCACTTTACCGTCACTTTTGGGACGGATTAACACTCCTCCAAAGTTAGAATAACCCCCTTAGTCACTACACAAGTAACACATTCAGGCACACTTATGAGCACTGTGGGCCTGGAGAACAGGGTCCCAGTGACACATACAACTAAAACAACATATATACAGTGAGAAATGGGGGTAACATGCCAGGCAAGATGGTACTTACCTACACTAGAGTGTCTAGCAGCATAGGCTGATAGATAATGGTAGCTTAGCAGAGCAGCTTAGGCTAAACTAGGAGACGAGTTAAGCTCCTACAGTACCACTAGTATCACTTGCACAATATCATAAGAAAACACAATACACAGATATACTAAAAATAAAGGTACTTTATTTTTATGACAATATGCCAAAGTATCTCAGAGTGTACCCTCAGTATGAGGATAGCAAATATACACAAGATATATGTACACAATACCAAAATATGCATTAATAGTATTAGAAAACAGTGCAAACAATGTATAGTTACAATAGGATGCAATGGGGACACATAGGGATAGGGGCAACACAAACCATATACTCCAAAAGTGGAATGCGAACCACGAATGGACCCCAAACCTATGTGACCTTGTAGAGGGTCGCTGGGACTATTAGAAAATAGTAAGGGTTAGAAAAATAGCCCACACCAAGACCCTGAAAAGTGAGTGCAAAGTGCCCTAAAGTTCCCCAAAGGAAATAGAAGTTGTGATAGGGGAATTCTGCAGGAAAGACACAAACCAGCAATGCAACAACAATGGATTTCCAGTCGAGGGTACCTGTGGATCAAGGGGACCAAGTCCAAAAGTCACAAGCAAGTCGGAGATGGGCAGATGCCCAGGAAATGCCAGCTGTGGGTGCAAAGAAGCTGCTACTGGACAGTAGAAGCTGAGGATTCTGCAGGAACGACAAGGGGTAGAGACTTCCCCTTTGGAGGATGGATCCCACACGCCGTGGAGAGTCTTGCAGAAGTGTTTTCCTGAAGAAAGACTGCCAACAAGCCTTGCTAGCTGCAAATCGTGCTGTTAGGGTTTTTGTATGCTGCTGTGGCCCAGGAAGGACCAGGATGTCGCCAATTGCGTCTGGGGACAGAGGGGGCGTCGAGCAAGACAAGGAGCCCTCTCAGAAACAGGCAGCACCCGCAGAAGTGCCGGAACAGGCACTACGAAGATGCGTGACACGGTGCTCACCCGAAGTTGCACAAAGGAGTCCCACGTCGCCGGAGGACAACTTAGGAAGTCGTGCAATGCAGGTTAGAGTGCCGTGGACCCAGGCTGGACTGTGTACAAAGGATTTCCGCCGGAAGTGCACGGAGGCCGGAGTAGCTGCAAAATTCTCAGTTCCCAGCAATGCAGTCTGGCGTGGGGAGGCAAGGACTTTCCTCCACCAAACTTGGACTGAAGAGTCACTGGACTGTGGGAGTCACTTGGACAGAGTTGCTGGATTCAAGGGACCTCGCTCGTCGTGCTGAGAGGAGACCCAGGGTACCGGTAATGCAGTTCTTTGGTGCCTGCGGTTGCAGGGGGACGATTCCGTCGGCCCACGGGAGATTTCTTCTGAGCTTCTAGAGCAGAGAGGAGGCAGACTACCCCTACAGCATGCACCACCAGGAAAACAGTTGAGAAGGCGGCAGGATCAGCGTTACAGAGTTGCAGTAGTCGTCTTAGTTACTTTGTTGCAGTTTTGCAGGCTTCCAGCGCGGTCAGCAGTCGATTCCTTGGCAGAAGGTGAAGAGAGAGATGCAGAGGAACTCTGATGAGCTCTTGCATTCGTTATCTAAGGAATTCCCCAAAGCAGAGACCCTAAATAGCCAGAAAAGAGGGTTTGGCTACTTAGGAGAGAGGATAGGCTAGCAACACCTGAAGGAGCCTATCAGAAGGAGTCTCTGACGTCTCCTGGTGGCACTGGCCACTCAGAGCAGTGCAGTGTGCCAGCAGCACCTCTGTTTCCAAGATGGCAGTGGTCTGGAGCACACTGGAGGAGCTCTGGACACCTCCCAGCGGAGGTGCAGGTCATGGGAGTGGTCACTCCCCTTTCCTTTGTCCAGTTTCACGCCAGAGCAGGGCTAAGGGGTCCCTGAACCGGTGTAGACTGGCTTATGCAGAAATGGGCACCATGTGTGCCCATGAAAGCATTTCCAGAGGCTGGGGGAGGCCACTCCTCCCCTGCCTTCACACCATTTTCCAAAGGGAGAGGGTGTAACACCCTCTCTCAGAGGAAGTCCTTTGTTCTGCCATCCTGGGACAAGCCTGGCTGGACCCCAGGAGGGCAGCTGCCTGTCTGAGGGGTTGGCAGCAGCAGCAGCTGAAGTGAAACCCCTGAAAAGGCAGTTTGGCAGTACCAGGGTCTGTGCTACAGACCACTGGGATCATGGGATTGTGCCAACTATGCCAGGATGGCATAGAGGGGGCAATTCCATGATCATAGACATGTTACATGGCCATATTCGGAGTTACCATTGTGAAGCTACACAAGGGTCGCGGTTAGGGTTTTTGGATGCTGCTGTGGTCCAGGAGGGACCAGGTTGTCGCCACTTGCGTGAGGAGACAGAGGGGGCGCCCAGCAAGATAGGGAGCCCTCAGAGAAGCAGGCAGCACCCGCAGAAGTGCCGAAACAGGCACTACGAAGAGGAGTGAACTGGAGCTCACCCGAAGTCACAAAAGGAGACCACACGACGCCGGAGGACAACTCAGGAGGTTGTGCACTGCAGGTTAGAGTGTCGGGGACCCAGGCTTGGCTGTGCACAAAGGAAATCCTGGAAGAGTGCACAGGAGCCGGAGCAGCTGCAAATCACGCTGTACCCAGCAATGCAGTCTGGCGTGGGGAGGCAAGGACTTACCTCCACCAAACATGGACTGAAGAGTCACTGGACTGTGGGAGTCACTTGGACAGAGTTGCTGAGTTCCAGGGACCACGCTCGTCGTGCTGAGAGGGGACCCAGAGGACTGGTGATGCAGTTCTTTTGGTGCCTGCGGTTGCAGGGGGAGGATTCCGTTGTCCCACGGGAGATATCTTCAGAGCTTCTAGTGCAGAGACGATGCAGACTACCCCCACAGCATGCACCACCAGGAAAACAGTCGAGAAGGCGGCAGGATCAGCGATACAAGGTTGCAGTAGTCGTCTTTGCTACTTCGTTGCGGTTTTGCAGGCTTCCTGGGCAGTCAGCTGTCGATTCCTTGGCAGAAGGTGAAGAGAGAGATGCAGAGGAACTCTGATGAGCTCTTGTATTCGTTATCTAAAGAATTCCCCAAAGCAGAGACCCTAAATAGCCAGAAAGGGAGGTTTGGCTACCTAGGAAGGAGGATAGGCTAGCAACACAGGTAAGAGCCTATCAGAAGGAGTCTCTGACGTCACCTGCTGGCACTGGCCACTCAGAGCAGTCCAGTGTGCCAGCAGCACCTCTGTTTCCAAGATGGCAGAGGTCTGGAGCACACTGGAGGAGCTCTGGGCACCTCCCCTGGGAGGTGCAGGTCAGGGGAGTGGTCACTCCCCTTTCCTTTGTCCAGTTTCGCGCCAGAGCAGGGCTGGGGGATCCCGGACACCTTTTTCCAAAGGGAGAGGGTGTAACACCCTCTCTCTGAGGAAGTCCTTTGTTCTGCCTTCCTTGGCCAAGCCTGGCTGGACCCCAGGAGGGCAGAAACCTGTGTTAGGGGTTGGCAGCAGCGGCAGCTGCAGTGAAACCCCGGGAAAGGCAGTTTGGCAGTACCCGGGTCTGTGCTTGAGACTCGGGGGATCATGGAATTGTCTCCCCAATGCCAGAATTACATTGGGGTGACAATTCCATGATCTTAGACATGTTACATGGCCATGTTCGGAGTTACCATTGTGACACTATACATAGGTAGTGACCTATGTATAGTGCACGCGTGTAATGGTGTCCCCGCACTCACAAAGTCCGGGGAATTTGCCCTGAAAGATGTGGGGGCACCTTGGCTAGTGCCAGGGTGCCCACACAGTAAGTAACTTAGCACCCAACCTTTACCAGGTAAAGGTTAGACATATAGGTGACTTATAAGTTACTTAAGTGCAGTGTTAAATGGCTGTGAAATAACGTGGATGTTATTTCACTCAGGCTGCAATGGCAGGCCTGTGTAAGAATTGTCAGAGCTCCCTATGGGTGGCAAAAGAAATGCTGCAGCCCATAGGGATCTCCTGTAACCCCAATACCCTGGGTACCCCAGTACCATATACTAGGGAATTATAAGGGTGTTCCAGTATGCCAATGTGAATTGGTGAAATTGGTCACTAGGCTGTGAGTGACAATTTAGAAAGTAAAGAGAGAGCATAACCACTGAGGTTCTGGTTAGCAGAGCCTCAGTGAGACAGTTAGTCATCAAACAGGGAACACATACAGGGCACACTTATGAGCACTGGGGCCCTGGCTGGCAGGGTCCCAGTGACACATACAACTAAAACAACATATATACAGTGAAATATGGGGGTAACATGCCAGGCAAGATGGTACTTTCCTACACAACCCTCTCCCCCCCCCCCCCCCCCCCCAAACGAAGGACAATAAGACTAGCCATGACCTGATGAGTCTTCATTGTCTAAGTGGAAATATCTGGAGAGTCCATCTGCATTGGAGTGGGTACTCCCAGGTCTATGTTCCACTGTATAGTCCATTCCCTGTAGACATATGGACCACCTCAACAATTTAGGGTTTTCACCTTTCATTTGTTTTAGCCAAAGTAGAGGTTTGTGGTCTGTCTGAACAATGAAGTGAGTGCCAAACAGGTATGGCCTCAACTTCTTCAGTGCCCAGACCACAGCAAAGGCCTCCCTCTCTATGGCAGACCAACGCTTTTCTCTAGGGGTCAACCTCCTGCTGATAAAAGCAACAGGTTGATCCTGGCCCTCAGAATTGAGTTGTGATAAGACTGCCCCTACCCCTAATTCAGATGCATCAGTTTGGATAATTAATTTTTTGGAGTAACATGGGCTTTTTAGGACAGGTGCAGAGCACATGGCCTGTTTCAGCTCCTCAAAAGCTTTCTGACAGTTAGCTTTCGACAATACCTTTTTAGGCATTTTCTTTGAAGTGAGGTCATTAAGAGGGGCTGCAATGGAGCCATAGTTCTTTATGAACCTCCTGTAGTACCCAGTGAGGCCTAAAAAGGCTCTCACCTGAGTCTGAGTTGTAGGGGGAACCCAATCTTTAATAGTTTGGATTTTCCCCTGAAGTGGTGCAATCTGTTCCCTACCTACAAGGTGCCCCAGATAAACCACTTTCCCCTGCCCTATCTGGCACTTTGAAGCCTTGATAGTGAGGCCTGCCTTTTGCAGGTCCTCCAAAACTTTCCACAAGTGGACCAGGTGATCATCCCAGGTGGAGCTAAAGACGGCTATATCATCTAGATATGCTGCACTAAAAGCCTCCAACCCTTGCAGGACTGTATTCACCAACCTCTGAAAAGTGGCAGGTGCATTTTTCAAACCAAAGAGCATTACTGTGAATTGGTAGTGCCCTCCAATAGTAGAAAATGCAGTTTTTGCTTTAGCATCCTCTGATAATTTGATTTGCCAATACCCTGCAGTCAAATCAAAGGTGCTTAGATACTTGGCAGATGCGAGTGTATCTATTAGCTCATCTGCCCTGGGTATAGGGTGAGCATCAGTTTTAGTTACCTGGTTGAGACCTCTGTAGTCTACACAAGGCAGACAAATGGGTCAGAACAAGGGTGAACAGAAAAGTTCATACAGGGGGTGACAAAGATGGCAATAAGAAGAAAGATGGTGAAAAATCTCAAGATAAGCATTGGGATAAGGGTAAAACCAAAGATCCCACTTCAAATCTTAAACACTCTTCAGAAGGTGGGGATAAAACTAATTCTTCCTCTTCTTCTCAACCCACACACATTAAAAAGCCTTGGTGCTTTGTGTGTAAAAAGAGAGGCCATAGGCCAGGGGATAAGTCCTGTCCAGGTAAACCCCCTGAGCCTACCACCACTAATACATCAAGCTCTAGTGCCCCTAGCAGTAGTGGTACTAGTGGTGGGACTGCTGGCAACAGTCAAGTTAAGGGTGTAGTTGGGTTCACTTATGGGTCCATAGTAGAAACTGGGGTAGTCAGTCCCAAGACAGTTTCTGTCACACCTAGTGGCATTGGCCTTGCCACACTGGCTGCTTGTCCCCTTACAATGGATAAGTACAGGCAGACAGTTTCAATAAATGGTGTTGAGGCCTTGGCCTACAGGGACACAGGTGCCAGTATCACTTTGGTGACTGAAAACCTAGTGCACCCTGATCAACACATCATTGGACAACAGTATAAAATTATTGATGTCCATAACTCCACTAAGTTTCTTCCCTTAGCTATAATTCAGTTTAGTTGGGGTGGAGTTGCTGGCCCTAAGCAGGTGGTGGTATCACCTAGCTTACCTGTAGACTGTCTCTTAGGTAATGACCTAGAGGCCTCAGGTTGGGCTGATGTAGAGTTTTATGCCCATGCAGCCATGCTGGGCATCCCTGAGGAATTGTTCCCTCTCATTTCTACTGAAATGAAAAAGCAAAGGAGAGAAGGCCTGAAAACTCAGGATCCCTCTCCATCAACAGGTACAAAGGGTATCACAGTATCCCCTAACCACCCTACCATTCAGGATACTATTCCTGTGGTGGGAGAAACCTCTCCTGGGGTGGCACCTGTTCCAAGGGAAACATCAGCTGGCAAAGCTGTACTCCCTGAGGTAGAAGTACCTCTCTGTGGGATAACTAACATTGGTGAGAAAATGAGCACCATTTTAGTTAACATGGAGCATCCCTCCAACCCTCCCAGAGAAACTTTAGTGCAGAAACTCTGCACTGCCTCACAACACTTAGGACAGCATCCCTGCCCTAGTGTGGAGCTCATAGGACAGCATCCCTGCCCTGCTCCAACCCAAGAGAAACAGCATCCCTGTTCTCTCTTCCAGCCATATGGACAAAGTTTTTGCCCAGCTATGGCTTTACTGAGACAGCATCCCTGTCTGGCATTTCCATCATTACAAATAGGTTCAGTGGATAATTCCCACTGCTCTAAACTAAAACTTACTGATAGAAACTCTGAAAATACATCTTCACATTGTTGCTTAGCTAAAAAACTTCAAACAGGGTGGTTTACATCACCACAGGGAAGTAACCATATAGTGGATGATAAAGGGAGTAACCAGTCTATTGCAGAGCTACTCTCTACTTATCACCACTTAGACAATAAAGTCTCAAGTGGCCAAGGTTAGCCTTATTGTCCTTCGTTTGGGGGGGGGGGGGTTGTGTGAGAAAGTAGCCTCTTTCTAGCCTTGATACCCCCACTTTTGGCCTGTTTGTGAGTGTATGTCAGGGTGTTTTCACTGTCTCACTGGGATCCTGCTAGCCAGGGCCCAGTGCTCATAGTGAAAACCCTATGTTTTCAGTATGTTTGTTATGTGTCACTGGGACCCTGCTAGTCAGGACCCCAGTGCTCATAAGTTTGTGGCCTATATGTATGTGTTCCCTGTGTGGTGCCTAACTGTCTCACTGAGGCTCTGCTAACCAGAACCTCAGTGGTTATGCTCTCTCATTTCTTTCCAAATTGTCACTAACAGGCTAGTGACCAATTTTACCAATTTACATTGGCTTACTGGAACACCCTTATAATTCCCTAGTATATGGTACTGAGGTACCCAGGATATTGGGGTTCCAGGAGATCCCTATGGGCTGCAGCATTTCTTTTGCCACCCATAGGGAGCTCTGACAATTCTTACACAGGCCTGCCACTGCAGCCTGAGTGAAATAACGTCCACGTTATTTCACAGCCATTTTACACTGCACTTAAGTAACTTATAAGTCACCTATATGTCTAACCTTTACCTGGTAAAGGTTAGGTGCAAAGTTACTTAGTGTGAGGGTACCCTGGCACTAGCCAAGGTGCCCCCACATTGTTCAGAGCCAATTCCCTGAACTTTGTGAGTGCGGGGACACCATTACACTCGTGCACTACATATAGGTCACTACCTATATGTAGCTTCACAATGGTAACTCCGAATATGGCCATGTAACATGTCTATGATCATGGAATTGCCCCCTCTATGCCATCCTGGAATAGTTGGCACAATCCCATGATCCCAGTGGTCTGTAGCACAGACCCTGGTACTGCCAAACTGCCCTTCCTGGGGTTTCACTGCAGCTGCTGCCAACCCCTCAGACAGGCATCTGCCCTCCTGGGGTCCAGCCAGGCCTGGCCCAGGATGGCAGAACAAAGAACTTCCTCTGAGAGAGGGTGTGACACCCTCTCCCTTTGGAAAATGGTGTGAAGGCAGGGGAGGAGTAGCCTCCCCCAGCCTCTGGAAATGCTTTCTTGGGCACAGATGTGCCCAATTCTGCATAAGCCAGTCTACACCGGTTCAGGGGACCCCTTAGCCCTGCTCTGGCGCGAAACTGGACAAAGGAAAGGGGAGTGACCACTCCCCTGACCTGCACCTCCCCTGGGAGGTGTCCAGAGCTCCTCCAGTGTGCTCCAGACCTCTGCCATCTTGGAAACAGAGGTGCTGCTGGCACACTGGACTGCTCTGAGTGGCCAGTGCCACCAGGTGACGTCAGAGACTCCTTGTGATAGGCTCCTTTAGGTGTTGCTAGCCTATCCTCTCTCCTAACTAGCCAAACCCTCTTTTCTGGCTATTTAGGGTCTCTGTCTCTGGGGAAACTTTAGATAACGAATGCAAGAGCTCAGCCGAGTTCCTCTGCATCTCTCTCTTCACCTTCTGATAAGGAATCGACTGCTGACCGCGCTGGAAGCCTGCAAAACTGCAACAAAGTAGCTAAGACGACTACTGCAACTCTGTAACGCTGATCCTGCCGCCTTCTCGACTGTTTTCCTGCTTGTGCATGCTGTGGGGGTAGTCTGCCTCCTCTCTGCACCAGAAGCTCCGAAGAAATCTCCCGTGGGTCGACGGAATCTTCCCCCTGCAACCGCAGGCACCAAAAAGCTGCATTACCGGTCCCTTGGGTCTCCTCTCAGCACGACGAGCGAGGTCCCTCGAATCCAGCAACTCTGTCCAAGTGGCCCCTACAGTCCAGTGACTCTTCAGTCCAAGTTTGGTGGAGGTAAGTCCTTGCCTCACCTCGCTAGACTGCATTGCTGGGAACCGCGACTTTTGCAGCTACTCTAGCCTCCGTGCACTTCCGGCGGAAATCCTTTGTGCACAGTCCAGCCTGGGTCCACGGCACTCTAACCTGCATTGCACGACTTCCTAAGTTGTTCTCCGGCGACGTGGGACTTCTTTGTGCGACTTCGGGTGAGCACCGTTTCACGCATCATCGTAGTGCCTGTTTCTGGCACTTCTCCGGGTGCTACCTGCTGCTGAGAGGGCTCCTTGTCTTGCTCGACGTCCCCTCTCTCTCCTGGTCCAATTTGCGACCTCCTGGTCCCTCCAGGGCCACAGCAGCGTCCAAAAACGCTAACCGCACGATTTGCAGCTAGCAAGGCTTGTTGGCGTTCTTTCGGCGGGAAAACACTTCTGCACGACTCTTCACAGCGAGCGGGATCCGTCCACCAAAGGGGAAGTCTCTAGCCCTTTTCGTTCCTGCAGAAACCTCAGCTTCTTCTGTCCAGTAGAAGCTTCTTTGCACCCGCAGCTGGCATTTCCTGGGCATCTGCCCATCTCCGACTTGCTTGTGACTTTTGGACTTGGTCCCCTTGTTCCACAGGTACCCTAGATAGGAAATCCACAGTTGTTGCATTGTTGGTTTGTGTCTTTCCTGCATTATTCCTCTAATACGACTTCTTTATCCTTAGGGGAACTTTAGCGCACTTTGCACTCACTTTTCAGGGTCTTGGGGAGGGTTATTTTTCTAACTCTCACTTACCTGTGTAGTGACTAACTGTCTCACTGAGGCTCTGCTAATCAGAACCTCAGTGGTTATGCTCTCTCATTTCTTTCCAAATTGCCACTAACAGGCTAGTGACCATTTTTACCAATTTACATTGGCTTACTGGAACACCCTTATAATTCCCTAGTATATGGTACTGAGGTACCCAGGGTATTGGGGTTCCAGGAGATCCCTATGGGCTGCAGCATTTCTTTTGCCACCCATAGGGAGCTCTGACAATTCTTACACAGGCCTGCCACTGCAGCCTGAGTGAAATAACGTCCACGTTATTTCACAGCCATTTTACACTGCACTTAAGTAACTTATAAGTCACCTATATGTCTAACCTTTACCTGGTAAAGGTTAGGTGCAAAATTACTTAGTGTGAGGGCACCCTGGCACTAGCCAAGGTGCCCCCACATTGTTCAGAGCCAATTCCCTGAACTTTGTGAGTGCGGGGACACCATTACACGCGTGCACTACATATAGGTCACTACCTATATGTAGCTTCACAATGGTAACTCCGAATATGGCCATGTAACATGTCTATGATCATGGAATTGCCCCCTCTATGCCATCCTGGCATAGTTGGCACAATCCCATGATCCCAGTGGTCTGTAGCACAGACCCTGGTACTGCCAAACTGCCCTTCCTGGGGTTTCACTGCAGCTGCTGCTGCTGCCAACCCCTCAGACAGGCATCTGCCCTCCTGGGGTCCAGCCAGGCCTGGCCCAGGATGGCAGAACAAAGAACTTCCTCTGAGAGAGGGTGTGACACCCTCTCCCTTTGGAAAATGGTGTGAAGGCAGGGGAGGAGTAGCCTCCCCCAGCCTCTGGAAATGCTTTCTTGGGCACAGATGTGCCCAATTCTGCATAAGCCAGTCTACACCGGTTCAGGGACCCCTTAGCCCCTGCTCTGGCGCGAAACTGGACAAAGGAAAGGGGAGTGACCACTCCCCTGACCTGCACCTCCCCTGGGAGGTGTCCAGAGCTCCTCCAGTGTGCTCCAGACCTCTTCCATCTTGGAAACAGAGGTGCTGCTGGCACACTGGACTGCTCTGAGTGGCCAGTGCCACCAGGTGACGTCAGAGACTCCTGCTGATAGGCTCCTTCAGGTGTTAGTAGCCTATCCTCTCTCCTAGGTAGCCAAACCCTCTTTTCTGGCTATTTAGGGTCTCTGTCTCTGGGGAAACTTTAGATAACGAATGCAAGAGCTCATCCGAGTTCCTCTGCATCTCTCTCTTCACCTTCTGCCAAGGAATCGACTGCTGACCGCGCTGGAAGCCTGCAAACCTGCAACATAGTAGCAAAGACGACTACTGCAACTCTGTAACGCTGATCCTGCCGCCTTCTCGACTGTTTTCCTGCTTGTGCATGCTGTGGGGGTAGTCTGCCTCCTCTCTGCACCATAAGCTCCGAAGAAATCTCCCGTGGGTCGACGGAATCTTCCCCCTGCAACCGCAGGCACCAAAAAGCTGCATTACCGGTCCCTTGGGTCTCCTCTCAGCACGACGAGCGAGGTCCCTCGAATCCAGCGACTCTGTCCAAGTGACCCCCACAGTCCAGTGACTCTTCAGTCCAAGTTTGGTGGAGGTAAGTCCTTGCCTCACCTCGCTGGGCTGCATTGTTGGGAACCGCGACTTTGCAGCTACTCCGGCCCCTGTGCACTTCCGGCGGAAATACTTTGTGCACAGCCAAGCCTGGGTCCACGGCACTCTAACCTGCATTGCATGACTTTCTAAGTTGGTCTCCGGCGACGTGGGACTCCTTTGTGCAACTTCGGCGAGCACCATTTCACGCATCCTCGTAGTGCCTGTTTCTGGCACTTCTCCGGGTGCTACCTGCTTCAGTGAGGGCTCTTTGTCTTGCTCGACGTCCCCTCTCTCTTCAGGTCCAATTTGCGACCTCCTGGTCCCTCCTGGGCCCCAGCAGCGTCCAAAAACGCCAAAAGCACGATTTGCAGCTAGCAAGGCTTGTTGGCGTTCTTTCAGCGGGAAAACACTTCTGCACGACTCTCCACGGCGAGAGGGATCCGTCCACCAAAGGGGAAGTCTCTAGCCCTTTTCGTTCCTGCAGAAACCTCAGCTTCTTCTGTCCAGTCGAAGCTTCTTTGCACCCGCAGCTGGCATTTCCTGGGCATCTGCCCATCTCCGACTTGCTTGTGACTTTTGGACTTGGTCCTCTTGTTCCACAGGTACCCTAGATTGGAAATCCACAGTTGTTGCATTGCTGGTTTGTGTCTTTCCTGCATTATTCCTCTAACACGACTACTTTGTCCTTAGGGGAACTTTAGTGCACTTTGCACTCACTTTTCAGGGTCTTGGGGAGGGTTATTTTTCTAACTCTCACTATTTTCTAATAGTCCCAGCGACCCTCTACAAGGTCACATAGGTTTGGGGTCCATTCGTGGTTCGCATTCCACTTTTGGAGTATATGGTTTGTGTTGCCCCTATCCCTATGTTTCCCCATTGCATCCTATTGTAACTATACATTGTTTGCACTGTTTTCTAAGACTATACTGCATATTTTTGCTATTGTGTATATATATCTTGTGTATATTTCCTATCCTCTCACTGAGGGTACACTCTAAGATACTTTGGCATATTGTCATAAAAATAAAGTACCTTTATTTTTAGTATAACTGTGTATTGTGTTTTCTTATGATATTGTGCATATGACACTAAGTGGTACTGTAGTAGCTTCACACGTCTCCTAGTTCAGCCTAAGCTGCTCTCCTAAGCTACCATTATCTATCAGCCTAAGCTGCTAGACACCCTATACACTAATAAGGGATAACTGGGCCTGGTGCAAGGTGCAAGTACCCCTTGGTACTCACTACAAGCCAGTCCAGCCTCCTACATTGGTTGTGCAGTGGTGGGATAAGTGCTTGAGACTACTTACCACTCTTGTCATTGTACTTTTCATAAGAGAAAAATATACAAAACAAGGTCAGTGTATATACACATAGCCAAAAAGTTTTGCATTTCCTCTTTTCACTCTTTTCTAAGTGCTGAAAAGTACTTCTAAACTTTCAAAAAGTTCTTAAAAGTTGAAAAAGTTTTTTCTGTCTTTCCAACAAGTTCTGAAAACTTTTTTCTCTTTTTCTATCACTTTAACTCTCTCTAAAAAATGTCTGGCACAGGCCAAAGTGTTGATCTGTCCAAACTTGCATATGACAACCTTAGCTGGAAAAGAGCAAGGAGTCTCTGTATAGAGAGAGGTTTGAGTGTAGGGAAGAATCCTTCCTTGGAACTGTTACTTAACATGCTTAGAGAACAGGATAAGGCCATAGGTGCCCCATCTGTTAAAAACGTACATAATAGTTCTCAATCTGATTCAGGGACTCCCCCAGGAAAAGATTCAGGAAAGAAACTTCCTAGCCTGCCCATTACTAGACAATCTAGCATAGATGGTAATGATGATGAGCCACACCAAATAAATAGTGTTGTCTCACATCATAGCAAAAGCATTTATTCTCACCATACTGGTAGTAATGTTTCTGTAAACCAAGCTGTTAGGGTGCCTTCTGTAAGGGACAGGTCTCCTTCTGTTCATTCCCATCATAGCTCTGTTTCTAGGAATGTCCCTCCCACCAACCCTGATGACAGAATGTTAGAGAGGGAACTCAATAAGTTGAGGGTGGAACAAACCAGACTGAAGCTTAAAAAGCAACAGCTGGATTTGGATAGACAGTCTTTTGAATTAGAGAAGGAAAGACAGAAGTTGGGTTTAGATACCCATGGTGGCAGCAGCAGTATTCCCCATAGTCATCCTGCAAAAGAGCATGATTCCAGGAATCTGCACAAGATAGTTCCCCCTTATAAGGAGGGGGATGACATTAACAAGTGGTTTGCTGCACTTGAGAGGGCCTGTGTTGTACAGGATGTCCCTCAAAGGCAGTGGGCTGCTATCCTATGGCTATCATTTAGTGGAAAAGGTAGGGATAGGCTCCTTACTGTGAAAGAAAATGATGCTAATAATTTCCAAGTTCTTAAGAATGCACTCCTGGATGGTTATGGCTTAACCACTGAACAGTACAGGATAAAGTTCAGAGAGACCAAAAAGGAGTCTTCACAAGACTGGGTTGATTTCATTGACCAGGCAGTGAAGGCCTTGGAGGGGTGGTTACATGGCAGTAAAGTTACTGATTATGACAGCCTGTATAACTTGATCCTGAGAGAGCATATTCTTAATAATTGTGTGTCTGATTTGTTGCACCAGTACTTGGTGGACTCTGATCTGACCTCTCCCCAAGAATTGGGAAAGAAGGCAGACAAATGGGTTAGAAGAAGAGTGAACAGAAAAGTTCATACAGGGGGTGACAAAGATGGCAACAAAAAGAAGGATGGTAAGTCTTCTGACAAGGGTGGGGACAAATCTAAAAATGAGTCTTCATCAGGCCCACAAAAACACTCTGGTGGGGGTGGTGGGTCCAAATCCTCCTTTAATCAGAACAAGGAAAAGAAACCATGGTGCTATTTATGTAAAATAAAAGGCCATTGGACAACAGATCCCAGTTGTCCAAAGAAAGGCACCACAGCTCCTACCACTACAACCCCTACTGCTACACCTAGTGTCCCTACTAATAGCAGTGGTGGTGGGAGCAAACCTACTAATAGCCAATCCAAGGGAGTAGCTGGGCTCACTTTTGGTAATTTAGTTGGGGTTGGTCTGATTAGGGAGACCACAGAGGCTACTTTAGTCTCTGAAGGGGCTATTGATTTAGCCACTTTGGTTGCTTGCCCCCATAACTTGGAGAAGTACAAGCAACTAACCCTAATAAATGGTGTTGAGGTCCAGGCCTACAGGGACACAGGTGCCAGTGTCACAATGGTGATTGAGAAACTGGTGCACCCTGAACAACACATACTTGGACACCAGTACCAAGTAACCGATGCTCACAACATAACACAAAGCCACCCCATGGCTGTTGTAAATCTCAACTGGGGGGGGGGTAACTGGTCCAAAGAAAGTTGTGGTAGCTTCAGATTTACCTGTAGACTGTCTATTAGGGAATGATTTGGAGACATCAGCTTGGTCAGATGTGGAGTTGGAGGCCCATGCAGCAATGCTGGGCATCCCAGGGCATATTTTTGCTTTGACAAGGGCTCAGGCCAAAAAGCAAAAAGGACAGGGAAGCTTGGATCCTGGAACAATGGACCAAGTGCTCCCTAAAGCTAGGGCTAGTAGAAGCAAACCACTTCCTACTATCCCTCCCTCTACAGTGGATTCTACTTCTGAGGAAGAAGAATTCCCTCCCTGTGCAGAACCTACACCAGAGGAGCTGGAAGCAGACACTGCTGAGCTTTTGGGTGAAGGGGGGCCTGCCAGAGAGGAGCTGAGTGTGGCACAGCAAACCTGTCCCACATTAGAGGGTCTCAGACAGCAAGCTGTCAAACAGGCTAATGGGGATGTCAGTGACTCTCACAGAGTTTACTGGGAGGACAACCTCTTGTACACTGAGCATAGGGATCCTAAACCTGGAGCTGCCAGGAGATTAGTGATTCCTCAGGAGTACAGGAAGTTCCTCCTAACACTGGCACATGACATTCCCTTAGCTGGGCATCTAGGACAAATGAAAACTTGGGACAGGCTTGTTCCCCTGTTTCATTGGCCTAGGATGTCTGAGGACACAAAGGAATTTTGTAAGTCCTGTGAAACCTGTCAAGCCAGTGGCAAGACAGGTGGCACCCCAAAGGCACCCCTTATCCCACTGCCTGTGGTTGGGGTTCCCTTTGAAAGGGTAGGGATTGACATAGTTGGCCCCCTTGACCCTCCTACTGCTTCAGGCAATAGGTTTATCTTAGTGGTAGTGGACCATGCCACAAGATATCCTGAAGCTATTCCTTTAAGGACCACTACAGCACCTGCAGTGGCAAAGGCCCTCCTGGGAATATTTTCCAGGGTGGGCTTCCCAAGGGAAGTAGTATCAGACAGAGGAAGCAATTTCATGTCTGCATACTTAAAGGCCATGTGGAAGGAGTGTGGTGTAACGTACAAGTTCACAACACCCTATCATCCACAAACAAATGGACTGGTGGAGAGATTTAATAAAACTCTCAAAGGCATGATTATGGGTCTCCCTGAAAAACTCCGCAGGAGATGGGATATCCTTCTACCATGCCTCCTTTTTGCCTACAGGGAGGTACCCCAGAAAGGAGTGGGCTTCAGCCCCTTTGAACTTCTTTTTGGACACCCTGTTAGGGGTCCACTCACACTTTTAAAGGAGGGTTGGGAACAACCTTTAAAAGCTCCTAAGCAGGATATTGTGGATTATGTACTTGGCCTCAGATCAAGGATGGCTGAGTACATGAAAAAGGCCAGTAAAAACCTTCAGGCCAGCCAAGAGCTCCAGAAGCAATGGCATGATCAGAAGGCTGTTTTGGCTCAGTACCAACCAGGGCAGAAAGTGTGGGTCTTGGAGCCTGTGGCCCCAAGAGCACTCCAAGATAAATGGAGTGGACCCCACACAATTGTTGAAAAGAAGGGTGAAGTCACCTACTTGGTTGACTTAGGCACTGCCAGGAGTCCCCTTAGGGTGCTCCATGTCAACCGCCTGAAACCCTACTATGACAGGGCTGATCTCACCCTGCTCATGGCAACTGATGAGGGACAGGAAGAAGACAGTGATCCTCTACCTGATCTCTTCTCTTCCACAGAACAAGATGCTCTTGTGGAAGGTGTAGTTTTGGCAGATTGTCTTACTGCTGAGCAGAAAGACCATTGCATAAATCTCCTAGGACAATTTTCAGAACTCTTCTCTACTGTGCCAGGCACCACTTCTTGGTGTGAGCACACTATAGATACTGGAGACAGTTTACCTGTCAAAAGTAAGATCTATAGGCAGCCTGACCATGTCAGGGACTGCATAAAGCAAGAAGTTCAGAAAATGTTGGAACTAGGAGTGGTTGAGCACTCTGACAGTCCATGGGCTTCTCCTGTGGTACTGGTACCAAAACCCAATTCTAAAGATGGAAAGAAGGAAATGCGGTTTTGTGTAGACTATAGAGGTCTCAACTTGGTAACCAAAACTGATGCTCACCCTATACCCAGGGCAGATGAGCTTATAGATACACTGGCATCTGCCAAGTATCTAAGCACTTTTGATTTGACTGCAGGGTATTGGCAGATCAAATTATCAGAAGATGCTAAATCTAAGACTGCATTTTCTACCATTGGAGGACATTACCAGTTTACTGTAATGCCTTTTGGTTTGAAAAATGCACCTGCCACTTTTCAAAGGTTGGTGAACACAGTCCTGCAAGGGCTGGAAGCTTTCAGTGCAGCATATTTGGACGATATAGCTGTCTTTAGCTCCAGCTGGGATGATCACCTGGTCCACCTATGGAAAGTTTTGGAGGCCCTGCAAAAGGCAGGCCTCACTATCAAGGCTTCAAAGTGCCAGATAGGGCAGGGTAAGGTGGTTTATCTGGGACACCTTGTTGATGGGGAACAGATTGCACCACTTCAGGGGAAAATCCAAACTATTATTGATTGGGTTCCCCCTACCACACAGACTCAGGTGAGAGCCTTCCTTGGCCTCACTGGGTACTACAGGAGGTTCATTAAGAACTATGGCTCCATTGCAGCCCCTCTTAATGACCTCACATCCAAGAAAATGCCTAAAAAGGTATTATGGACAGCAAACTGTCAGAAAGCTTTTGAGGAGCTGAAGCAGGCCATGTGCTCTGCACCTGTCCTGAAAAGCCCTTGTTACTCTAAAAAATTCTATGTCCAAACTGATGCATCTGAATTAGGAGTAGGGGCAGTCCTATCACAACTTAATTCTGAGGGCCAGGATCAACCTGTTGCTTTTATTAGTAGAAGGTTGACCCCTAGAGAAAAGCGTTGGTCTGCCATTGAGAGGGAGGCCTTTGCTGTGGTCTGGGCTCTGAAGAAGTTGAGGCCATACCTGTTTGGCACTCACTTCATTGTTCAGACAGACCACAAACCTCTACTTTCGCTAAAACAAATGAAAGGTGAAAATCCTAAATTGTTGAGGTGGTCCATATCCCTACAGGGAATGGACTATACAGTGGAACATAGACCTGGGAGTAGCCACTCCAATGCAGATGGACTCTCCAGATATTTCCACTTAGACAATGAAGACTCATCAGGTCATGGCTAGTCTTATTGTCCTTCGTTTGGGGGGGGGGTTGTGTAGGAAAGTACCATTTTGCCTGGCATGTTACCCCCATTTTTTCACTGTATATATGTTGTTTTAGTTGTATGTGTCACTGGGACCCTGGTAACCCAGGGCCCCAGTGCTCATAAGTGTGCCTGAATGTGTTACCTGTGTAGTGACTAACTGTCTCACTGAGGCTCTGCTAATCAGAACCTCAGTGGTTATGCTCTCTCATTTCTTTCCAAATTGTCACTAACAGGCTAGTGACCATTTTTACCAATTTACATTGGCTTACTGGAACACCCTTATAATTCCCTAGTATATGTTACTGAGGTACCCAGGGTATTGGGGTTCCAGGAGATCCCTATGGGCTGCAGCATTTCTTTTGCCACCCATAGGGAGCTCTGACAATTCTTACACAGGCCTGCCACTGCAGCCTGAGTGAAATAACGTCCACGTTATTTCACAGCCATTTTACACTGCACTTAAGTAACTTATAAGTCACCTATATGTCTAACCTTTACCTGGTAAAGGTTAGGTGCAAAATTACTTAGTGTGAGGGCACCCTGGCACTAGCCAAGGTGCCCCCACATTGTTCAGAACCAATTCCCTGAACTTTGTGAGTGCGGGGACACCATTACACGCGTGCACTACATATAGGTCACTACCTATATGTAGCTTCACAATGGTAACTCCGAATATGGCCATGTAACATGTCTATGATCATGGAATTGCCCCCTCTATGCCATCCTGGCATAGTTGGCACAATCCCATGATCCCAGTGGTCTGTAGCACAGACCCTGGTACTGCCAAACTGCCCTTCCAGGGGTTTCACTGCAGCTGCTGCTGCTGCCAACCCCTCAGACAGGCATCTGCCCTCCTGGGGTCCAGCCAGGCCTGGCCCAGGATGGCAGAACAAAGAACTTCCTCTGAGAGAGGGTGTGACACCCTCTCCCTTTGGAAAATGGTGTGAAGGCAGGGGAGGAGTAGCCTCCCCCAGCCTCTGGAAATGCTTTCTTGGGCACAGATGTGCCCAATTCTGCATAAGCCAGTCAACACCGGTTCAGGGACCCCTTAGCCCCTGCTCTGGCGTGAAACTGGACAAAGGAAAGGGGAGTGACCACTCCCCTGACCTGCACCTCCCCTGGGAGGTGTCCAGAGCTCCTCCAGTGTGCTCCAGACCTCTGCCATCTTGGAAACAGAGGTGCTGCTGGTACACTGGACTGCTCTGAGTGGCCAGTGCCACCAGGTGACGTCAGAGACTCCTGCTGATAGGCTCCTTCAGGTGTTAGTAGCCTATCCTCTCTCCTAGGTAGCCAAACCCTCTTTTCTGGCTATTTAGGGTCTCTGTCTCTGGGGAAACTTTAGATAACGAATGCAAGAGCTCATCCGAGTTCCTCTGCATCTCTCTCTTCACCTTCTGATAAGGAATCGACTGCTGACTGCGCTGGAAGCCTGCAAACCTGCAACATAGAAGCAAAGACGACTACTGCAACTCTGTAACGCTAATCCTGCCGCCTTCTCGACTGTTTTCCTGCTTGTGCATGCTGTGGGGGTAGCCTGCCTCCTCTCTGCACCAGAAGCTCCGAAGAAATCTCCCGTGGGTCGACGGAATCTTCCCCCTGCAACCGCAGGCACCAAAAAGCTGCATTACCGGTCCCTTGGGTCTCCTCTCAGCACGAGGAGCGAGGTCCCTCGAATCCAGCGACTCTGTCCAAGTGACCCCCACAGTCCAGTGACTCTTCAGTCCAAGTTTGGTGGAGGTAAGTCCTTGCCTCACCTCGCTGGGCTGCATTGCTGGGAACCGCGACTTTGCAGCTACTCCGGCCCCTGTGCACTTCCAGCGGAAATCCTTTGTGCACAGCCAAGCCTGGGTCCACTGCACTCTAACCTGCATTGCACGACTTTCTAAGTTGGTCTCCGGCGACGTGGGACTCCTTTGTGCAACTTCGGCGAGCACCATTTCACGCATCCTCGTAGTGCCTGTTTCTGGCACTTCTCTGGGTGCTACCTGCTTCAGTGAGGGCTCTTTGTCTTGCTCGACGTCCCCTCTCTCTTCAGGTCCAATTTGCGACCTCCTGGTCCCTCCTGGGCCCCAGCAGCGTCCAAAAACGCCAAACGCACAATTTGCAGCTAGCAAGGCTTGTTGGCGTTCTTTCAGCGGGAAAACACTTCTGCACGACTCTCCACGGCGAGAGGGATCCGTCCACCAAAGGGGAAGTCTCTAGCCCTTTTCGTTCCTGCAGAAACCTCAGCTTCTTCTGTCCAGTCGAAGCTTCTTTGCACCCGCAGCTGGCATTTCCTGGGCATCTGCCCATCTCCGACTTGCTTGTGACTTTTGGACTTGGTCCCCTTGTTCCACAGGTACCCTAGATTGGAAATCCACAGTTGTTGCATTGCTGGTTTGTGTCTTTCCTGCATTATTCCTCTAACACGACTACTTTGTCCTTAGGGGAACTTTAGTGCACTTTGCACTCACTTTTCAGGGTCTTGGGGAGGGTTATTTTTCTAACTCTCACTATTTTCTAATAGTCCCAGCGACCCTCTACAAGGTCACATAGGTTTGGGGTCCATTCGTGGTTCGCATTCCACTTTTGGAGTATATGGTTTGTGTTGCCCCTATCCCTATGTTTCCCCATTGCATCCTATTGTAACTATACATTGTTTGCACTGTTTTCTAAGACTATACTGCATATTTTTGCTATTGTGTATATATATCTTGTGTATATTTCCTATCCTCTCACTGAGGGTACACTCTAAGATACTTTGGCATATTGTCATAAAAATAAAGTACCTTTATTTTTAGTATAACTGTGTATTGTGTTTTCTTATGATATTGTGCATATGACACTAAGTGGTACTGTAGTAGCTTCACACGTCTCCTAGTTCAGCCTAAGCTGCTCTGCTAAGCTACCATTATCTATCAGCCTAAGCTGCTAGACACCCTATACACTAATAAGGGATAACTGGGCCTGGTGCAAGGTGCAAGTACCCCTTGGTACTCACTACAAGCCAGTCCAGCCTCCTACAGTGGATGATAAAGGGAGTAACCAGTCTATTGCAGAGCTACTCTCTACTTATCACCACTTAGACAATAAAGTCTCAACTGGCCAAGGTTAGCCTTATTGTCCTTCGTTTGGGGGGGGTTGTGTGAGAAAGTAGCCTCTTTCTAGCCTTGTTACCCCGACTTTTGGCCTGTTTGTGAGTGTATGTCAGGGTGTTTTCACTGTTTCACTGGGATCCTGCTAGCCAGGGCCCAGTGCTCATAGTGAAGACCCTATGTTTTCAGTATGTTTGTTATGTGTCACTGGGACCCTGCTAGCCAGGACCCCAGTGCTCATACGTTTGTGGCCTATATGTATGTGTTCCCTATGTGATGCCTAACTGTCTCACTGAGGCTCTGCTAACCAGAACCTCAGTGGTTATGCTCTCTCTTTACAAATTGTCACTAACAGGCTAGTGACCAATTTTACCAATTCACATTGGCATACTGGAACACCCTTATAATTCCGTAGTATATGATACTGAGGTACCCAGGGTATTGGGGTTCCAGGAGATCCCTATGGGCTGCAGCATTTCTTTTGCCACCCATAGGGAGATCTGACTATTCTTACACAGGCCTGCCAGTGCAGCCTGAGTGAAATAACGTCCACGTTATTTCACAGCCATTTTACACTGCACTTAAGTAACGTATAAGTCACCTATATGTCTAACCTTCACCTGGTGAAGGTTGGGTGCAAAGTTACTTAGTGTGTGGGCACCCTGGCACTAGCCAAGGTGCCCCCACATTGTTCAGGGCAAATTACCCGGACTTTGTGAGTGCGGGGACACCATTTCACGCGTGCACTATACATAGGTCACTACCTATGTATAGCGTCACAATGGTAACTCCGAACATGGCCATGTAACATGTCTAAGATCATGGAATTGTCACCCCAATGCCATTCTGGCATTGGGGAGACAATTCCATGATCCCCTGGTCTCTAGCACAGAACCCAGGTACTGCCAAACTGCCTTTCCCGGGGTGTCACTGCAGCTGCTGCTGCTGCCAACCCCTCAGACAGGTTTCTGCCCTCCTGGGGTCCAGCCAGGCCTGGCCCCGAAGGCAGAACAAAGAACTTCCTCAGAGAGAGGGTGTTACACCCTCTCCCTTTGAAAAAAGGTGTCAGGGCTGGGGAGGAGTAGCCTCCCCCAGCCTCTGGAAATGCTTTGATGGGCACAGATGGTGCCCATCTCTGTATAAGCCAGTCTACACCGGTTCAGGGATCCCCCAGCCCTGCTCTGGTGCGAAACTGGACAAAGGAAAGGGGAGTGACCACTCCCCTGACCTGCACCTCCCAGGGGAGGTGCACAGACCTCCTCCAGCGTGCCCCAGACCTCTGCCATCTTGGATTCAGAGGTGTGCTGGCACACTGGACTGCTCAGAGTGGCCAGGGCCAGCAGGTGACGTCAGAGACTCCTTCTGATAGGCTCTTACCTTTCTTACTAGCCTATCCTCCTACCTAGGTAGCCAAACCTCCTTTTCTGGCTATTTAGGGTCTCTGCTTTGGGGAATTCTTTAGATAACGAATGCAAGAGCTCACCAGAGTTCCTTTGCATCTCCCTCTTCACCTTCTGCCATAGGATCGACCGCTGACTGCTCAGGACACCTACAAAACTGCAACAAAGTAGCAAAGACGACTACTGCAACCTTGTATCGCTTCATCCTGCCGGCTTTCTCGCCTGTTTCCTGGTGGTGCATGCTCTGGGGGTAGCCTGCCTCCTTCCTGCACCAGGAGCTCTGAAGAAATCTCCTGTGGGTCGACGGAATCTTCCACCTGCAACCGCAGGCAACAAAAGACTGCATCACCAGTCCTCTGGGTCCCCTCTCAGCACGACAAGCGTGGTCCCTGGAACTCAGCAACTCTGTCCAAGTGACTCCACCAATCCAGTGACTCTTCAGTCCAAGTTTGGTGGAGGAAAGTCCTTGCCTCCTCACGCTAGACTGCATTGCTGGGTACCGCATGATTTTCAGCTGCTCCGGCTCCTGTACACTCTTCCACGATTTCCTTTGTGCACAGCCAAGCCTGGGTCCCCGACACTCTAACCTGCAGTGCACAACCTTCGGAGTTGTCCTCCGGCGTCTTGGGACTCCCTTTTGTGACTTCGGTTGGACTCCGGTTCACTCCTCTTCTAAGTGCCTGATCCGGTACTTCTGCGGGTGCTGCCTGCTTCTGTGAGGGCTCCCTGACTTGCTGGGCACCCCCTCTGTCTCCTCATCCAAGTGGCGACATCCTGGTCCCTCCTGGGCCACACCAGCATCCAAAAACCCTAACCGCGACCCTTGCAGCTAGCAAGGCTTGTTTGCGGTCTTTCTGCATGGGAACACCTCTGCAAGCTTCTTCACGATGTGGGACATCCATCCTTCAAAGGGGAAGTTTCTAGTCCTCTTCGTTCTTGCAGAACACAAAGGGGGTTATTCTAACTTTGGAGGAGTGTTAATACGTCCCAAAAGTGACGGTAAAGTGACGGATATACCAACAGCCGTATTACGAGTTCCATAGGATATAATGGACTCGTAATATGGCTGGTGGTAAATCCGTCACTTTTCCGTCACTTTTGGGACGGATTAACACCTCCTCCAAAGTTAGAATAACCCCCAGAGCTTCTTCCATCCGGTGGCAGCTACCTTGCACCCTCAGCTGGCATTTCCTGGGCTCCTGCCCACTCTCGACACTGTCGCGACTCTTGGAATTGGTCCCCTTGTCTTACAGGTACTCAGGTCCGGAAATCCACTGTTGTTGCTTTGCTGGTGTTGGTCTTCCTTGCAGAATCCCCCAATCACGACTTCTGTGCTCTCTGGGGGTTGTAGGTGCACTTTACACCTACCTTACAGGGTCTTGGGGTGGGCTAGTTTTCTAACCCTCACTGTTTTCTTACAGTCCCAGCGACCCTCTACAAGCTCACATAGGTTTGGGGTCCATTCGTGGTTCGCATTCCACTTTTGAAGTATATGGTTTGTGTTGCCCCTATACCTATGTGCTCCTATTGAAATCTGTTGTAACTTTACACTGCTTGCATTACTTCCTTTTGCTATTACTGCATATTTTTGGTATTGTGTACATATATCTTGTGTATATTTGGCATCCTCATACTGAGGGTACTCACTGAGATACTTTTGGCATATTCTCATTAAATTAAAGTACCTTTATTTTTAGTATGTCTGTGTATTGTGTTTTCTTATGATGTTGTGCATATGACACCAGTGCTATAGTAGGAGCTTTGCATATCTCCTAGTTCAGCCTAAGCTGCTCTGCTATAGCTACCTTCTATCAGCCTAACCTGCTAGAAACACCTCTTCTACACTAATAAGGGATAACTGGACCTGGCACAAGGTGTAAGTACCTCTGGTACCCACTACAAGCCAGGCCAGCCTCCTACAGTCCCTCGTTTGGGGGCGGGGGGAAGTTGAGTAGGAAAGTACCATCTTCCTCGGCATGTTACCCCCATTTTTACCTGTATGTCAGTATGTTTTTGCCTGTCTCACGTTGATCCTGCTGGTCAGGACCCCAGTGCTCATAGTTTGTGGCCTAAAGTTTGTCTCTGTATAGTGCTTAACTGTGTCACTGAGGCTCTGCTAATCTGAACCTCAGTGCTTATGCTCTCTCTGCTTTTAAATTTCTCACTATTGGCATAGGCTAGTGACTTCATTTACCAATTTCAATTGGCACACTGGATCCCACTTATACGTCCCTAATATATGGTACCTAGGTACCCAGGGCATTGGGGTTCCAGGAGATCCATATGGGCTGCAGCATTTCTTTTGCCACCCATAGGGAGGTCAGGCAAACCCTTGCACAGGCCTGCCATTGCAGCCTGAGTGAAATAATGCACACATTATTTCACAGCCATTTTCACTCCACTTAAGTAACTTATAAGTCACCTATATGTCTAACCCTCACTTACTGAAGGTTAGGTCCAAAGTTACTAAGTGTGAGGGCACCCTTGCATTAGCAAAGATGCCCCCACATAGTTCAGGGCCATTTTCCGGGACTTTGTGAGTGCGGGGACGCCATTACACATGTGCACTACATATAGGTCAATACCTATATGTAGCTTCATAATGGTAAGTCCGAATATGGTCATGTAACATGTTTAAGGTCATGGAATTGTCCCCCATTACAAATCTGGTATTGGGGAGCCAATTCCATGCATCCTGGGGGCTCCACCATGGACCCCCAGGACTGCCAAACTAGCCCTCTGAGGCTTGCACTGCAGCTGCAGCTGCTTCCACCTCACAGACAGGGTTCTGCCCTCCTGGGGTCTGGGCAGCCCAGTCCCAGTCCCAGGAAGGCAGAACAACGCATTTCCTCTGAGAGCAGGGTGTTACACCCTCTCCCTTTGGGCATAGGTGTCACAGGCTGGGGAGGGGTAGCCTCCCCCAGCCTCTGGAAATGCTTTGAAGGGCACAGATGGTGCCCTCCTTGCATAAACCAGGCTACACCAGTTCAGGGACCCCTCATCCCCAGCTCTGGCGCGAAACTGTAGGAGGCTGGACTGGCTTGTAGTGAGTACCAAGGGGTACTTACACCTTGCACCAGGCCCAGGTATCCCTTATTAGTGTATAGAGTGTCTAGCAGCTTAGGCTGATAGATAATGGTAGCTTAGCAGAGCAGCTTAGGCTGAACTAGGAGACGAGTGAAGCTCCTACAGTACGACTAGTATCACTTGCACAATATCATAAGAAAACACAATACACAGATATACTAAAAATAAAGGTACTTTATTTTTATGACAATATGCCAAAGTATCTCAGAGTGTACCCTCAGTATGAGGATAGCAAATATACACAAGATATATGTACACAGTACCAAAAATATGTAGTATAGTCTTAGAAAACAGTGCAAACAATGTATAGTTACAATAGGATGCAATGGGGACACATAGGGATAGGGGCAACACAAACCATATACTCCAAAAGTGGAATGCGAACCACGAATGGACCCCAAACCTATGTGACCTTGTAGAAGGTCGCTGGGACTATTAGAAAATAGTAAGGGTTAGAAAAATAGCCCACCCCAAGACCCTGAAAAGTGAGTGCAAAGTGCACTAAAGTTCCCCAAAGGACATAGAAGTCGTGACAGGGGAATTATGCAGGAAAGACACAAACCAGCAATGCAACAACAATGGATTTCCTGTCGAGGGTACCTGTGGAACAAGGGGACCAAGTCCAAAAGTCACAAGCAAGTCGGAGATGGGCAGATGCCCAGGAAATGCCAGCTCTGGGTGCAAAGAAGCTGCTACTGGACAGTAGAAGCTGAGGATTCTGCAGGAACGACAAGGGCTAGAGTCTTCCCCTTTGGAGGATGGATCCCACACGCTGTGGAGAGTCGTGCAGAAGTGTTTTCCCGCCGAAAGACTTCCAACAAGCCTTGCTAGCTGCAAATCGTGTGGTTAGGGTTTTTGGATGCTGCTGTGGCCCAGGAGGGACCAGGATGTCGCCAATTGCGTCTGGGGACAGAGGGGGCATCGAGCAAGACAAGGAGCCCTCTCAGAAGCAGGCAGCACCCGCAGAAGTGCCAGAACAGGCACTACGAAGAAGAGTGAAACTGTGCTCACCCGAAGTTGCACAAAGGAGTACCACGTCGCCGGAGACCAACTTAGAAAGTCGTGCAATGCAGGTTAGAGTGCCGTGGACCCAGGCTTGGCTGTGCACAAAGGATTTCCGCCGGAAGTGCCGGAGTAGCTGCAAAACTCGCGGTTCCCAGCAATGCAGTCTGGCGTGGTGAGGCAAGGACTTACATCCACCAAACTTGGACTGAAGAGTCACTGGACTGTGGGAGTCACTTGGACAGAGTTGCTGGAATCAAGGGACCTCGCTCGTCGTGCTGAGAGGAGACCCAGGGGACCGGTAATGCAGTTCTTTGGTGCCTGCGGTTGCAGGGGGACGATTCCGTCGGCCCACAGGAGATTTCTTCGGAGCTTCCAGTGCAGAGAGGAGGCAGACTACCCCCACAGCATGCACCACCAGGAAAACAGTAGAGAAGGCGGCAGGATCAGCGTTACAGAGTTGCAGTAGTCGTCTTCGCTACTTTGTTGCAGTTTTGCAGGCTTCCAGCGCGGTCAGCAGTCGATTCCTTGGCAGAAGGTGAAGAGAGAGATGCAGAGGAACTCTGATGAGCTCTTGCATTCGTTATCTAAGGAATTCCCCAAAGCAGAGACCCTAAATAGCGAGAAAAGAGGGTTTGGCTACTTAGGAGAGAGGATAGGCTAGCAACACCTGAAGGAGCCTATCAGAAGGAGTCTCTGACGTCACCTGCTGGCCCTGGCCAATCAGAGCAGTCCAGTGTACCAGCAGCACCTCTGTTTCCAAGATGGCAGAGGTCTGGAGCACACTGGAGGAGCTCTGGGCACCTCCCAGGGGAGGTGCAGGTCAGGGGAGTGGTCACTGCCCTTTCCTTTGTCCAGTTTCACGCCAGAGCAGGGCTAAGGGGTCCCTGAACCGGTGTAGACTGGCTTATGCAGAAATGGGCACCATCTGTGCCCATAAAAGCATTTCCAGAGGCTGGGGGAGGCTACTCCTCCCCTGCCTTAACACCTTTTTCCAAAGGGAGAGAGTGTAACACCCTCTCTCTGAGGAAGTCCTTTGTTCTGCCATCCTGGGCAGGCCTGGCTGGACCCCAGGAGGGCAGAAACCTGTCTGAGGGGTTGGCAGCAGCAGCAGCTGCAGTGAAACCCCTGTAAAGGCAGTTTGGCAGTACCAGGGTCTGTGCTACAGACCACTGGGATCATGAGATTGTGCCAACTATGCCAGGATGGCATAGAGGAGGCAATTCCATGATCATAGACACGTTACATGGCCATATTCGGAGTTACCATTGTGAAGCTACACATAGGTAGTGACCTATGTGTAGTGCATGCGTGTAATGGTGTCCCCGCACTCACAAAGTCTGGGGAATTTGCCCTGAACAATGTGGGGGCACCTTGGCTAGTGCCAGGGTGCCCACACACTAAGTAACTTTGCACCTAACCTTTACCAGGTAAAGGTTAGACATATAGGTGACTTATAAGTTACTTAAGTGCAGTGGTAAATGGCTGTGAAATAACGTGGACGTTATTTCACTCAGGCTGCAGTGGCATGCCTGTGTAAGAATTGTCAGAGCTCCCTATGGGTGGCAAAAGAAATGCTGCAGCCCATAGGGATCTCCTGGAACCCCAATACCCTGGGTACCTCAGTACCATATACTAGGGAATTATAAGGGTGTTCCAGTAAGCCAATGTAAATTGGTAAAATTGGTCACTAGCCTGTTAGTGACACTTTGGGAAGAAATGAGAGAGCATAACCACTGAGGTTCTGGTTAGCAGAGCCTCAGTGAGACAGTTAGTCATAACACAGGTAACACTTTCAGGCACACTTATGAGCACTGGGGCCCTGGCTGGCAGGGTCCCAGTGACACATACAACTAAAACAACATATATACAGTGAAAAAATGGGGGTAACATGCCAGGCAAGATGGTACTTTCCTACAGAAACTGAACAAAGGAAAGGGGAGTGACCACTCCCCTGTCCATCACCACCCCAGGGGTGGTGCCCAGAGCTCCTCCAGTGTGTCCCGGACTTCAGCCATCTTGCTTTGCAAGGTGTGGGGGCACTCTGGAGGGCTCTGAGTGGCCAGTACCAGCAGGTGATGTCAGAGACCCCTCCTGATTGGTCCTTATCTGTTTAGGTAGCCAATCCCCCTCTCAGAGCTATTTAGGGTCTCTCCTGTGGGTTCTCTTCAGATTCTGCTTGCAAGTTTCCTTCAGGAAAATCTGCAACTACTACTTCATCCTCTGACCGCAGATTAACCGCAGTCTGCTCCAGGAACCGCTGTAACAGCAACAAAGTATCCACAAGGGATACTTTTCCTCTGCAACTCCAGCACCAGCCAGCAACTGCAACACTTTCCATGGTGTGCACACTCTGAGGACTCCCTGTCTTCATCCTGCATCCGAAGGAAGGAATAAATCTCCCGTGGGGTGACGAAATGCCTAAAAAGGTATTGTGGACAGCTAGTTGTCAGAAAGCTTTTGAGGATCTTAAGCAGGCAAGGTGCTCTGCACCTGTCTTAAAAAGCCCAAACTACTCCAAAATATTCATTGTTCAAACAGATGCTTCTGAGTTAGGGGTAGGGGCTGTGCTATCACAAATGAACTCAGAGGACCAGGATCAACCTGTTGCTTTCATTAGCAGGAGGTTGACCACAAAAGAAAAGCACTGGTCTGCAATAGAGAGGGAGGCCTTTCATGTTGTCTGGGCACTGAAGAAGCAGAGACCCTACTTGTTTGGGACTCAAATCATTGTCCAGACAGACCACAAACCTCTATTATGACTTAAACAAATGAAAGGTGAGAACCCTAAATTGTTGAGGTGGTCCATTTCCCTACAGGGGATGGACTGTACAGTGGTATATAGACCTGGGAGTACCCACTCCAATGCAGATGGACTCTCAGAATATTTCCACTTATACAATGAAGACTCATCTGGGCAAGGTTAGCCTTATTTTCCCTCATTTGGGGGGGGGGGGGTTGTGTAGGAAAGTACCATCTTCCTTGGCATGCTACCCCCATTTATACCTGTATGTCAGTATGTTTTTGCCTGTCTCATGGGGATCCTGCTGATCAGGACCCCAGTGCTCATAGTTTAGGCCTAAAGTGTGTGTCTGTATAGTGCTTAACTGTGTTGCTGAGGCTCTGCTAATCAGAACCTCAGTGCTTATGCTCCCTATGCGTTTTAATTTATCACTATAGGCTAGTGACTTCATTTACCAATTTCAATTGGCACACCGTACCCCCCTTATAAGTCCCTAGTATATGGTACCTAGGTACCCAGGGCATTGGGTTTCCAGGAGATCCATATGGGCTGCAGCATTTCTTTTGCCACCAATAGGGAGCTCGGACAAACCATTGCACAGGCTTGCCATTGCAGCCTGAGTGAAATAACGCACACATTATTTCACAGTCATTTTCACTGCACTTAAGTCACTTATAAGTCACCTATATGTCTAGCCCTCACTTGCTGAAGGTTAGGTCCAAAGTTACTAAGTGTGAGGGCACCCTTGCACTAGCAAAGCTGCCCCTACATAGTTCAGGGCCATTTCCCAGGACTTTGTGAGTGTGGGGACACCATTACATGCGTGCACTACATATAGATCAATACCTATATGTACCTTCACAATGGTAACTCCAAATATGGTCATGTAACATGTTTAAGATCATGGAATTCTCCCCCCCATTCCAAATCTGGTATTGGGGAGCTAATTCCATGCATCCTGGGGGCTCAACTATGGACCCCCAGTACTGCCAAACCAGCCCTCTGAGGCTTGCACTGCAGCTGCTGCCACCTCACAGACAGGGTTCTGGCCTCCTGGGGTCTGGGCAGTCCAGTCCCAGGAGGGCAGAACAATGCATTTCCTCCGAGAGCAGGGTGTTACACCCTCCCCCTTTGGAAATAGGTGTTATAGGCTGGGGAGGGGTAGCCTCCCCCAACCTCTGGAAATGCTTTGAAGGGCACAGGTGGTGCCCTCCTTGCATAAACCAGTCTACACCAGTTCAGGGACCCCTTGTCCCCTGCTCTGGTGCGAAACTGGACAAAGGAAAAGGAAGTGACCACTCCCCTGTCCATCACCACCCCAGGGGTGGTGTCCAGAGCTCCTCCAGTGTGTCCCGGAATTCAGCCACCTTGATTTGCAAGGTGTGGGGGGACTCTGGAGGGCTCTGAGTGGCCAGTGCCAGCAGGTGACGTCAGAGAACCCCTCCTGATTGGTCCTTTCCTGTTTATGTAGCCAATCCCCCTCTAAGGGCTATTTAGGGTCCCTCCTGTAGGTTCTCTTCGGATTCTGCTTGCAAGTTTCCTTCAGTAATCCTCTGCAACTACTACTTCATCCTCTGACCTCGGATCAAACGCAGTCTGCTCCAGGAACTGCTGTAACAGCAACAAAGTATCCACAAAGGATACTTTTCCTCTGCAACTCCAGCTCCAGCCCACAACTGCAACAGTTTCCATGGTGTGCACACTCTGAGGACTCCCTGTCTTGATCCTGCACCAGAAGGATGGAAAAAATCTCCTGTGGGGTGACGGAGTCACTCCCCTCCTCACGCAGGCACCTTCCAAGACATCGACCGGTACCCTTGGACTTCTCTCACAGTGAAGAGCATGCTCCTAAGGACATAGGGGGTGGACCCCATCGACATAGACTGTCCTTGTAGGAGGCTGGACTGGCTTGTAGTGAGTACCAAGGGGTAATTGCACCTTGCACCAGGCCCAGTTATCCCTTATTAGTGTATAGGGTGTCTAGCAGCTTAGGCTGATAGATAATGGTAGCTTAGCAGAGCAGCTTAGGCTGAACTAGGAGACGTGTGAAGCTACTACAGTACCACTTAGTGTCATATGCACAATATCATAAGAAAACACAATACACAGTTATACTAAAAATAAAGGTACTTTATTTTTATGACAATATGCCAAAGTATCTTAGAGTGTACCCTCAGTGAGAGGATAGGAAATATACACAAGATATATATACACAATAGCAAAAATATGCAGTATAGTCTTAGAAAACAGTGCAAACAATGTATAGTTACAATAGGATGCAATGGGGACGCATAGGGATAGGGGCAACACAAACCATATACTCCAAAAGTTGAATGCGAACCACGAATGGACCCCAAACCTATGTGACCTTGTAGAGGGTCGCTGGGACTATTAGAAAATAGTGAGAGTTAGAAAAATAACCCTCCCCAAGACCCTGAAAAGTGAGTGCAAAGTGCACTAAAGTTCCCCTAAGGATAAAGAAGTCGTGTTAGAGGAATAATGCAGGAAAAACACAAACCAACAATGCAACAACGATGGATTTCCAATCTATGGTACCTGTGGAACAAGGGGACCAAGTCCAAAAGTCACAAGCAAGTCGGAGATGGGCATATGCCCAGGAAATGCCAGCTGTGCATGCAAAGAAGCTTCTACTGGACAGAAGAAGCTGAGGTTTCTGCAGGAACGAAAAGGGCTAGAGACTTCCCCTTTGGTGGACGGATCCCACTCGCCGTGGAGAGTCATGCAGAAGTGTTTTCCCGCCGAAAGAACGCCAACAAGCCTTGCTAGCTGCAAATCGTGCGGTTAGCGTTTTTGGACGCTGCTGTGGCCCAGGAGGGACCAGGAGGTCGCAAATTGATCCAGGAGGTAGAGGGGACGTCGAGCAAGACAAGGAGCCCTCTTAGCAGCAGGTAGCACCCGGAGAAGTGCCAGAAACAGGCACTACGAGGATGCATGAAACGGAGCTCACCCGAAGTTACACAAAGGAGTCCCACGTCACCGGAGACCAACTTAGAAAGTCGTGCAATGCAGGTTAGAGTGCCGTGGACCCAGGCTTGGCTGTGCACAAAGGATTTCCGCCGGAAGTGCACAGGGGCCGGAGTAGCTGCAAAAGTCGCGGTTCCCAGCAATGCAGTCTAGCAAGGTGAGGCAAGGACTTACCTCCACCAAACTTGGACTGAAGAGTCACTGGACTGTGGGGGTCACTTGGACAGAGTTGCTGGATTCGAGGGACCTCGCTCGTCGTGCTGAGAGGAGACCCAAGGGACCGGTAATGCAGCTTTTTGGTGCCTGCGGTTGCAGGGGGAAGATTCCGTCGACCCACGGGAGATTTCTTCGGAGCTTCTAGTGCAGAGAGGAGGCAGACTACCCCCTGTAGGAGGCTGGACTGGCTTGTAGTGAGTACCAAGGGGTACTTGCACCTTGCACCAGGCCCAGTTATCCCTTATTAGTGTATAGGGTGTCTAGCAGCTTAGGCTGATAGATAATGGTAGCTTAGCAGAGCAGCCTAGGCTGAACTAGGAGACGTGTGAAGCTACTACAGTACCACTTAGTGTCATATGCACAATATCATAAGAAAACACAATACACAGTTATACTAAAAATAAAGGTACTTTATTTTTATGACAATATGCCAAAGTATCTTAGAGTGTACCCTCAGTGAGAGGATAGGAAATATACACAAGATATATATACACAATAGCAAAAATATGCAGTATAGTCTTAGAAACCAGTGCAAACAATGTATAGTTACAATAGGATGCAATGGGGAAACATAGGGATAGGGGCAACACAAACCATATACTCCAAAAGTGGAATGTGAACCACGAATGGACCCCAAACCTATGTGACCTTGTAGAGGGTCGCTGGGACTATTAGAAAATAGTGAGAGTTAGAAAAATAACCCTCCCCAAGACCCTGAAAAGTGAGTGCAAAGTGCACTAAAGTTCCCCTAAGGACAAAAGAGTCGTGTTAGAGGAATAATACAGGAAAGACACAAACCAGCAATGCAACAACGGTGGATTTCCAATCTAGGGTACCTGTGGAACAAGGGGACCAAGTCCAAAAGTCACAAGCAAGTCGGAGATGGGCAGATGCCCAGGAAATGCCAGCTGCGGGTGCAAAGAAGCTTCGACTGGACAGAAGAAGCTGAGGTTTCTGCAGGAACGAAAAGGGCTAGAGACTTCCCCTTTGGTGGACGGATCCCTCTCGCCTTGGAGAGTCGTGCAGAAGTGTTTTCCCGCCGGAAGGACGCCAACAAGCCTTGCTACACGCAAATCGTGCGTTTGGCGTTTTTGGACGCTGCTGGGGCCCAGGAGGGACCAGGAGGTCGCAAATTGGACCTGCAGAGAGAGGGGACGTCGAGCAAGACAAAGAGCCCTCACTGAAGCAGGTAGCACCCGGAGAAGTGCCAGAAACAGGCACTACGAGGATGCGTGAAACGGTGCTCGCCGAAGTTGCACAAAGGAGTCCCACGTCGCCGGAGACCAACTTAGAAAGTCGTGCAATGCAGGTTAGAGTGCCGTGGACCCAGGCTTGGCTGTGCACAAAGGATTTCCGCCGGAAGTGCACAGGGGCCGGAGTAGCTGCAAAGTCGCGGTTCCCAGCAATGCAGCCCAGCGAGGTGAGGCAAGGACTTACCTCCACCAAACTTGGGCTGAAGAGTCACTGGACTGTGGGGGTCACTTGGACAGAGTCGCTGGATTCGAGGGACCTCGCTCGTCGTGCTGAGAGGAGACCCAAGGGACCGGTGATGCAGCTTTTTGGTGCCTGCGGTTGCAGGGGGAAGATTCCGTCGACCCACGGAAGATTTCTTCGGAGCTTCTGGTGCAGAGAGGAGGCAGACTACCCCCACAGCATGCACAAGCAGGAAAACAGTCGAGAAGGCGGCAGGATCAGCGTTACAGAGTTGCAGTAGTCGTCTTTGCTACTATGTTGCAGGTTTGCAGGCTTCCAGCGCGGTCAGCGGTCGATTCCTTATCAGAAGGTGAAGAGAGAGATGCAGAGGAACTCGGCTGACCTCATGCATTCGTTATCTAAAGTTTCCCCAGAGACAGAGACCCAAAATAGCCAGAAAAGAGGGTTTGGCTACCTAGGAGAGAGGATAGGCTACTAACACCTGAAGGAGCCTATCAGCAGGAGTCTCTGACGTCACCTGGTGGCACTGGCCACTCAGAGCAGTCCAGTGTGCCAGCAGCACCTCTGTTTCCAAGATGGCAGAGGTCTGGAGCGCACTGGAGGAGCTCTGGACACCTCCCAGGGGAGGTGCAGGTCAGGGGAGTGGTCACTCCCCTTTCCTTTGTCCAGTTTCGCGCCAGAGCAGGGGCTAAGGGGTCCCTGAACCGGTGTAGACTGGCTTATGCAGAATTGGGCACATCTGTGCCCAAGAAAGCATTTCCAGAGGCTGGGGGAGGCTACTCCTCCCCTGCCTTCACACCATTTTCCAAAGGGAGAGGGTGTCACACCCTCTCTCAGAGGAAGTTCTTTGTTCTGCCATCCTGGGCCAGGCCTGGCTGGACCCCAGGAGGGCAGATGCCTGTCTGAGGGGTTGGCAGCAGCAGCAGCTGCAGTGAAACCCCAGGAAGGGCAGTTTGGCAGTACCAGGGTCTGTGCTACAGACCACTGGGACCATGGGATTGTGCCAACTATGCCAGGATGGCATAGAGGGGGCAATTCCATGATCATAGACATGTTACATGGCGATATTCGGAGTTACCATTGTGAAGCTACATATAGGTAGTGACCTATATGTAGTGCACGTGTGTAATGGTGTCCCCGCACTCACAAAGTTCAGGGAATTGGCTCTGAACAATGTGGGGGCACCTTGTCTAGTGCCAGGGTGCCCTCACACTAAGTAACTTTGCACCTAACCTTTACCAGGTAAAGGTTAGACATATAGGTGACTTATAAGTTACTTAAGTGTAGTGTAAAATGGCTGTGAAATAACGTGGACGTTATTTCACTCAGGCTGCAGTGGCAGGCCTGTGTAAGAATTGTCAGAGCTCCCTATGGGTGGCAAAAGAAATGCTGCAGCCCATAGGGATCTCCTGGAACCCCAATACCCTGGGTACCTCAGTACCATATACTAGGGAATTATAAGGGTGTTCCAGTAAGCCAATGTAAATTGGTAAAATTGGTCACTAGCCTGTTAGTGACAATTTGAAAGTAATGAGAGAGCATAACCACTGAGGTTCTGGTTAGCAGAGCCTCAGTGAGACAGTTAGGCACCACACAGGGAACATATACATGCACACCTATGAGCACTGGGGCCCTGTGTGACAGGGTCCCAGTGACACATACATTTAGGCCACAAACCTATGAGCACTGGGGTCCTGACCAGCAGGATCCCAGTGACACATAACAACCATACTGAAAACATAGTGTTTTCACTATGAGCACTGAGGCCTGGCTATCAGGATCCCAGTGAGACAGTGAAAACAGTGACAAACACCCTGACATACACTCACAAACAGGCCAAAAGTGGGGGTAACAAGGCTAGAAAGAGGCTACCTTCTCACAACCCCACAGCATGCACAACCAGGAAAACAGTCAAGAAGGCGGCAGGATCAGCGTTACAGAGTTGCAGTAGTTGTCTTTGCTACTATGTTGCAGGTTTGCAGGCTTCCAGCGCGGTCAGCAGTCGATTCCTTGGCAGAAGGTGAAGAGAGAGATGCAGAGGAACTCGGATGAGCTCTTGCATTCGTTATCTAAAGTTTCCCCAGAGACAGAGACCCTAAATAGCCAGAAAAGAGGCTTTGGCTACCTAGGAGAGAGGATAGGCCTGAAGGAGCCTATCAGAAGGAGTCTCTGACGTCACCTGGTGGCACTGGCCACTCAGAGCAATCCAGTGTGCCAGCAGCACCTCTGTTTCCAAGATGGCAGAGGTCTGGAGCACACTGGAGGAGCTCTGGACACCTCCCAGGGGAGGTGCAGGTCAGGGGAGTGGTCACTCCCCTTTCCTTTGTCCAGTTTCGCGCCAGAGCAGGGCTAAGGGGTCCCCTGAACTGGTGTAGACTGGCTTATGCAGAATTGGGCACATCTGTGCCCAAGAAAGCATTTCCAGAGGCTGGGGGAGGCTACTCCTCCCCTGCCTTCACACCATTTTCCAAAGGGAGAGGGTGTAACACCCTCTCTCAGAGGAAGTCCTTTGTTCTGCCATCCTGGGCCAGGCCTGGCTGGACCCCAGGAGGGCAGCTGCCTGTCTGAGGGGTTGGCAGCAGCAGCAGCTGCAGTGAAACCCCAGGAAGGGCAGTTTGGCAGTACCAGGGTCTGTGCTACAGACCACTGGGATCATGGGATTGTGCCAACTATGCCAGGATGGCATAGAGGGGGCAATTCCATGATTTTAGACATGTTACATGGCCATATTCAGAGTTACCATTGTGAAGCTACATATAGGTAGTGACCTATATGTAGTGCACGCGTGTAATGGTGTCCCCGCACTCACAAAGTCCGGGGAATTGGCCCTGAACAATGTGGGGGCACCTTGGCTAGTGCCAGGGTGCTCTCACACTAAGTAACTTTGCACCTAACCTTTACCAGGTAAAGGTTAGACATATAGGTGACTTATAAGTTACTTAAGTGCAGTGTAAAATGGCTGTGAAAAATAGTGGACGTTATTTCACTCAGGCTGCAGTGGCAGGCCTGTGTAAGAATTGTCAGAGCTCCCTATGGGTGGCAAAAGAAATGCTGCAGCCCATAGGGATCTCCTGGAACCCCAATACCCTGGGTACCTCAGTACCATATACTAGGGAATTATAAGGGTGTTCCAGTAAGCCAATGTAAATTGGTAAAATTGGTCACTAGCCTGTTAGTGACAATTTGGAAAGAAATGAGAGAGCATAACCACTGAGGTTCTGATTAGCACAGCCTCAGTGAGACAGTTAGTCACTACACAGGTAACACATTCAGGCACACTTATGAGCACTGGGGCCCTGGGTTACCAGGGTCCCAGTGACACATACAACTAAAACAACATATACACAGTGAAAAATGGGGGTAACATGCCAGGCAAGATGGTACTTTCCTACACAACCCCCCCCCAAACGAAGGACAATAAGACTAGCCGTGACCTGATGAGTCTTCATTGTCTAAGTGGAAATATCTGGAGAGTCCATCTGCATTGGAGTGGCTACTCCCAGGTCTATGTTCCACTGTATAGTCCATTCCCTGTAGGGATATGGACCACCTCAACAATTTAGGATTTTCACCTTTCATTTGTTTTAGCCAAAGTAGAGGTTTGTGGTCTGTCTGAACAATGAAGTGAGTGCCAAACAGGTATGGCCTCAACTTCTTCAGAGCCCAGACCACAGCAAAGGCCTCCCTCTCTATGGCAGACCAACGCTTTTCTCTAGGGGTCAACCTCCTACTAATAAAAGCAACAGGTTGATCCTGGCCCTCAGAATTAAGTTGTGATAGGACTGCCCCTACTCCTAATTCAGATGCATCAGTTTGGACATAGAATTTTTTAGAGTAACAAGGGCTTTTCAGGACAGGTGCAGAGCACATGGCCTGCTTCAGCTCCTCAAAAGCTTTCTGACAGCTAGCTGTCCACAATACCTTTTTAGGCATCTTTTTGGATGTGAGGTCATTTAGAGGGGCTGCAATGGAGCCATAGTTCTTAATGAACCTCCTGTAATACCCAGTGAGGCCTAGGAAGGCTCTCACCTGAGTCTGAGTGGTAGGGGGAACCCAATCAATAATTGTTTGGATTTTCCCCTGAAGTGGTGCAATCTGTTCCCCACCAACAAGGTGTCCCAGATAAACCACCTTCCCCTGCCCTATCTGGCACTTTGAAGCCTTGATAGTGAGGCCTGCCTTCTGCAGGGCCTCCAAAACTTTTCATAGGTGGACCAGGTGATCATCCCAGCTGGAGGTAAAGACAGCTATATCGTCCAAATATGCTGCACTGAAAGCTTCCAGCCCTTGCAGGACTGTGTTCACCAACCCTTGAAAAGTGGCAGGTGCATTTTTCAAACCAAAAGGCATTACAGTAAACTGGTAATGTCCTCCAATGGTTGAAAATGCAGTTTTAGGTTTAGCATCTTCTGACAATTTGATCTGCCAATACCCTGCAGTCAAATCAAAAGTGCTTAGATACTTGGCAGATGCCAGTGTATCTATGAGCTCATCTGCCCTGGGCATAGGGTGAGCATCAGTTTTGGTTACCAAGTTGAGACCTCTATAGTCTACACAAAACCGCATTTCCTTCTTTCCATCTTTGGAATGGGGTTTTGGTACAAGTACCACAGGAGAAGCCCATGGACTTTCAGAGTGCTCAACCACTCCTAGTTCTAACATTTTCTGCACCTCTTGCTTTATGCAGTCCCTGACATGGTCAGGCTGCCTATAGATCTTACTTTTGACAGGTAAACTGTCTCCAGTATCTATAGTGTGCTCACACCAAGAAGTGGTACCTGGCACAGTAGAGAAGAGTTCAGAGAATTGATCTAGGAGATTTATGCAATGGTCTTTCTGCTCAGCAGTAAGACAATCAGCCAAAACTACACCTTCCACAAGAGCATCTTGTTCTGTGGAAGAGAAGAGATCAGGTAGAGGATCACTGTCTTCTTCCTGTCCCTCATCAGTTGCCATGAGCAGGGTGAGATCAGCCCTGTCATAGTAGGGTTTCAGGCGGTTGACATGGAGCACCCTAAGGGGACTCCTGGCAGTGCCTAAGTCAACTAAATAGGTGACTTTTCCCTTCTTTTCAACAATTGTGTGGGGTCCACTCCATTTATCTTGGAGTGCTCTTGGGGCCACAGGCTCCAAGACCCACACTTTCTGCCCTGGTTGGTACTGAACCAAAACAGCCTTCTGGTCATGCCATTGCTTCTGGAGCTCTTGGCTGGCCTGAAGGTTTTTGCTGGCCTTTTTCATGTACTCAGCCATCCTTGATCTGAGGCCAAGTACATAATCCACCATATCCTGCTTAGGAGCTTTTAAAGGTTGTTCCCAACCCTCCTTTACAAGTGTGAGTGGACCCCTAACAGGGTGTCCAAAAAGAAGTTCAAAGGGGCTGAAGCCCATTCCTTTCTGGGGTACCTCCCTGTAGGCAAAAAGGAGGCATGGTAGAAGGATATCCCATCTCCTGCGGAGTTTTTCAGGGAGACCCATAATCATGCCTTTGAGAGTTTTATTAAATCTCTCCACCATTCCATTTGTTTGTGGATGATAGGGTGTTGTGAACTTGTACGTTACACCACACTCCTTCCACATGGCCTTTAAGTATGCAGACATGAAATTGCTTCCCCTGTCTGATACTACTTCCTTTGGGAAGCCCACCATAGAAAATATTCCCAGGAGGGCCTTTGCCACTGCAGGTGCTGTAGTGGTCCTTAAAGGAATTGCTTCAGGGTATCTTGTGGCATGGTCCACTACCACCAAGATAAACCTATTGCCTGAAGCAGTAGGAGGGTCAAGGGGGCCAACTATGTCAACCCCTACCCTTTCAAAGGGAACCCCAACCACAGGCAGTGGAATAAGGGGTGCCTTTGGGGTGCCACCTGTTTTGCCACTGGCTTGACAGGTTTCACAGGACTTACAAAAATCTCTTGTGTCCTCAGACATCCTAGGCCAATGAAACAATGGAACCAGTCTGTCCCAAGTTTTCATTTGACCCAGGTGCCCAGCTAGGGGAATGTCGTGGGCAAGAGTTAGGAGGAACTTTCTGTACTCCTGAGGAATCACTAGTCTCCTGGCAGCTCCAGGTTTAGGATCCCTGTGCTCAGTGTACAAGAGGTTGTCCTCCCAGTAAACTCTGTGAGAGTCACTGACATCCCCATTAGCCTGTTTGACAGCTTGCTGTCTGAGACCCTCTAATGTGGGACAGGTTTGCTGTGCCACACTCAGCTCCTCCCTGGCAGGCCCCCCTTCACCCAAAAGCTCAGCAGTGTCTGCTTGAAGCTCCTCTGGTGTAGGTTCTGCACAAGGAGGGAATTCTTCTTCCTCAGAAGTTGAATCCACTGTAGAGGGAGGGATAGTAGGAAGTGGTTTGCTTCTACTAGCCCTAGCTTTAGGGAGCACTTGGTCCATTGTTCCAGGATCCAAGCTTCCCTGTCCTTTTTGCTTTCTGGCCTGAGCCCTTGTCAAAGCAAAAATATGCCCTGGGATGCCCAGCATTGCTGCATGGGCCTCCAACTCCACATCTGACCAAGCTGATGTCTCCAAATCATTCCCTAATAGACAGTCTACAGGTAAATCTGAAGCTACCACAACTTTCTTTGGACCAGTTACCCCCCCCCAGTTGAGATTAACAACAGCCATGGGGTGGCTAAGTGTGTTGTTGTGAGCATTGGTTACTTGGTACTGGTGACCAAGTAGGTGTTGTTCAGGGTGGACCAGTTTCTCTATGACCATAGTCACACTGGCTCCAGTGTCCCTGTAGGCCTGAACCTCAACACCATTTATTAGGGGTAGCTGCTTGTACTTATCCATATTAAGGGGACAAGCAACTAAGATGGCTAAATCAATAGCCCCCTCAGAGACTAACACAGCCTCTGTGGCCTCCCTAACAAGGCCAACCCCAACTAAGTTACCAATAGTGAGCCCAGATACTCCCTTGGATTGGCTATTAGTAGGTTTGCTCCCACCACCACTGCTATTAGTAGGGACACTAGGGGTAGCAGTAGGGGTTGTAGTGGTAGGACGCTTGGTGCTTTTCTTGGACAACTGGGATCTGTTGTCCAATGGCCTTTTACTTTATATAAATAGCACCATGGTTTCTTTTCTTTGTTTTGATTAAAGGAGGATTTGGGCCCACCCCCCCCACCAGAGTGTTTTTGTGGGCCTGATGAAGACTCATTTTTAAATTTGTCCCCACCCTTGTCAGAAGACTTACCATCCTTCTTTTTGTTACCATCTTTGTCACCCCCTGTATGAACTTTTCTGTTCACCCTTGTTCTGACCCATTTGTCTGCCTTCTTTCCCAATTCTTGGGGAGAGGTCAGATCAGAGTCCACCAAGTACTGGTGCAACAAATCAGACACAATTATTAAGAATATGCTCTCTCAGGATCAAGTTATGCAGGCTGTCATAATCAGTAACTTTACTGCCATGTAACCACCCCTCCAAGGCCTTCACTGAATGGTCAATGAAATCAACCCAGTCTTGTGAAGACTCCTTTTTGGTCTCTCTGAACTTTATCCTGTATTGTTCAGTGGTTAAGCCATAACCATCCAGGAGTACATTCTTAAGTACTGTAAAATTATTGGCATCACTTTCTTTCACTGTAAGGAGCCTATCCCTACCTTTTCCACTAAATGATAGCCATAGGATAGCAGCCCACTGCCTTTGAGGGACATCCTGTACAACACAGGCCCTCTCAAGTGCAGCAAACCACTTGTTAATATCACCCCCCTCCTTATAAGGGGGAACTATCTTGTGCAGATTCCTGGAATCATGCTCTTTTGCAGGATGACTATGGGGAATACTGCTGCTGCCACCATGGGTATCTAAACCCAACTTCTGTCTTTCCTTCTCTAATTCTAAAGACTGTCTATCCAAATCCAGCTATTGCTTTTTAAGCTTCAGTCTGGTTTGTTCCACCCTCAACGTATTGAGTTCCCTTTCTAACAATCTGTCATCAGGGTTGGTGGGAGGGACATTTCTAGATACAGAGGTATGATGGGAATGAACAGAAGGAGACCTGTCCCTTACAGAGGGCACCCTAACAGCTTGGCTAACAGAAACATCAGTACCACTGTGGTGTGAATAAATGCTTTTGCTATGATGTGAGACAACACTATTTTTATGGTGTGGCTCTTCATCATTACCAACTATGCTAGACTGTCTAGTAATGGGCAGGCTAGGAAGTTTCTTTCCTGAATCTTTTCCTGGGGGAGTCCCTGGATCAGATTGGGAACCATTAGCTACTTTTTCAACAGATGGGGCACTTCTAGCCTTATCCTGTTCTCTAAGCATGTTAAGTAACAATTCCAAGGAAGGATTCTTCCCTACACTCAAACCTCTCTCTATGCAGAGACTCCTTGCTCCTTTCCAGCTAAGGTGATCATATGCAAGTTTAGACAGATCAACATTTTGGCCTGTGCCAGACATTTCTAGAGAGAGTTAAAGTGATAGCAAAAGAGAAAAAAGTTTGTCAGAGCTTTTAGAAAGACAGAGAAAAAAAACTTTAAAAACTTTTTAGAAAGTTTAGAAGTACTTTTCAGAACTTAGAAAAGAGTGAAAAGAGGAAATGCAAAACTTTTTAGCTATGTGTATATACACTGACCTTGTTTTGTATATTTTTCTCTTATGAAAAGTACAATGACAAGAGTGGTAAGGAGTCTCAAAGCACTTATCCCACCGCTGCACAACCAATGTAGGAGGCTGGACTGGCTTGTAGTGAGTACCAAGGGGTACTTGCACCTTGCACCAGGCCCAGTTATCCCTTATTAGTGTATAGGGTGTCTAGCAGCTTAGGCTGATAGATAATGGTAGCTTAGCAGAGCAGCTTAGGCTGAACTAGGAGACGTGTGAAGCTACTACAGTACCACTTAGTGTCATATGCACGATATCATAAGAAAACACAATACACAGTTATACTAAAAATAAAGGTACTTTATTTTTATGACAATATGCCAAAGTATCTTAGAGTGTACCCTCAGTGAGAGGATAGGAAATATACACAAGATATATATACACAATAGCAAAAATATGCAGTATAGTCTTAGAAAACAGTGCAAACAATGTATAGTTACAATAGGATGCAATGGGGACACATAGGGATAGGGGCAACACAAACCATATACTCCAAAAGTGGAATGCAAACCACGAATGGACCCCAAACCTATGTGACCTTGTAGAGGGTCGCTGGGACTATTAGAAAATAGTGAGAGTTAGAAAAATAACCCTCCCCAAGACCCTGAAAAGTGAGTGCAAAGTGCACTAAAGTTCCCCTAAGGATAAAGAAGTCGTGTTAGAGGAATAATGCACGAAAGACACAAACCAACAATGCAACCACGCTGGATTTCCAATCTGGGGTACCTGTGGAACAAGGGGACCAAGTCCAAAAGTCACAAGCAAGTCGGAGATGGGCAGATGCCCAGGAAATGCCAGCTGCGGGTGCAAAGAAGCTTCTACTGGACAGAAGAAGCTGCGGTTTCTGCAGGAACGCAAAGGGCTAGAGACTTCCCCTTTGGAGGACGGATCCCTCTCGCCTTGTAGAGTCGTGCAGAAGTGTTTTCCCGCCGAAAGAACGCCAACAAGCCTTGCTAGCTGCAAATCGTGCAGTTAGCGTTTTTGGATGCTGCTGTGGCCCAGGAGGGACCAGGAGGTCGCAAATTGGACCAGGAGGTAGAGGGGACGTCAAGCAAGACAAGGAGCCCTCTTAGCAGCAGGTAGCACCCGGAGAAGTGCCAGAAACAGGCACTACGAGGATGCGTGAAACGGTGCTCACCCGAAGTCGCACAAAGAAGTCCCACGTCGCCGGAGAACAACTTAGGAGGTCGTGCAATGCAGGTTAGAGTGCCGTGGACCCAGGCTGGACTGTGCACAAAGGATTTCCGCCGGAAGTGCACGGAGGCCGGAGTAGCTGCAAAAGTCGCGGTTCCCAGCAATGCAGTCTAGCGAGGTGAGGCAAGGACTTACCTCCACCAAACTTGGACTGAAGAGTCACTGGACTGTGGGGGTCACTTGGACAGAGTTGCTGGATTCGAGGGACCTCGCTCGCCGTGCTGAGAGGAGACCCAGGGGACTGGTAATGCAGCTTTTTGGTGCCTGCGGTTGCAGGGGGAAGAATCCGTCGACCCACGGGAGATTTCTTCGGAGCTTCTAGTGCAGAGAGGAGGCAGACTACCCCCACAGCATGCACCACCAGTAAAACAGTCGAGAAGGCGGCAGGATCAGCGTTACAGAGTTGCAGTAGTCGTCTTTGCTACTTTGTTGCAGTGTTGCAGGCTTCCAGCGCGGTCAGCAGTCGATTCCTTTGCAGAAGGTGAAGAGAGAGATGCAGAGGAACTCGGATGAGCTCTTGCATTCGTTATCTAAAGTTTCCCCAGAGACAGAGACCCTAAATAGCCAGAAAAGAGGGTTTGGCTACTTAGGAGAAAGGATAGGCTACTAACACCTGAAGGAGCCTATCAGAAGGAGTCTCTGACGTCACCTGGTGGCACTGGCCACTCAGAGCAGTCCAGTGTGCCAGCAGCACCTCTGTTTCCAAGATGGCAGAGGTCTGGAGCACACTGGAGGAGCTCTGGACACCTCCCAGGGGAGGTGCAGGTCAGGGGAGTGGTCACTCCCCTTTCCTTTGTCCAGTTTCGCGCCAGAGCAGGGCTAAGGGGTCCCCTGAACCGGTGTAGACTGGCTTATGCAGAATTGGGCACATCTGTGCCCAAGAAAGCATTTCCAGAGGCTGGGGGAGGCTACTCCTCCCCTGCCTTCACACCATTTTCCAAAGGGAGAGGGTGTCACACCCTCTCTCAGAGGAAGTTCTTTGTTCTGCCATCCTGGGCCAGGCCTGGCTGGACCCCAGGAGGGCAGATGCCTGTCTGAGGGGTTGGCAGCAGCAGCAGCTGCAGTGAAACCCCAGGAAGGGCAGTTTGGCAGTACCAGGGTCTGTGCTACAGACCACTGGGATCATGGGATTGTGCCAACTATGCCAGGATGGCATAGAGGGGGCAATTCCATGATCTTAGACATGTTACATGGCCATATTCGGAGTTACCATTGTGAAGCTACATATAGGTAGTGACCTATATGTAGTGCACGCGTGTAATGGTGTCCCCGCACTCACAAAGTTCAGGGAATTGGCTCTGAACAATGTAGGGGCACCTTGGCTAGTGCCAGGGTGCCCTCACACTAAGTAACTTTGCACCTAACCTTTACCAGGTAAAGGTTAGACATATAGGTGACTTATAAGTTACTTAAGTGCAGTGTAAAATGGCTGTGAAATAACGTGGACGTTATTTCACTCAGGCTGCAGTGGCAGGCCTGTGTAAGAATTGTCAGAGCTCCTGATGGGTGGCAAAAGAAATGCTGCAGCCCATAGGGATCTCCTGGAACCCCAATACCCTGGGTACCTCAGTACCAAATACTAGGGAATTCTAAGGGTGTTCCAGTAAGCCAATGTAAATTGGTAAAGTTGGTCACTAGCCTGTTAGTGACAATTTGGAAATAAATGATAGAGCATAACCACTGAGGTTCTGATTAGCAGAGCCTCAGTGAGACAGTTAGTCACTACACAGGTAACACATTCAGGCACACTTATGAGCACTGGGGCCCTGGGTTACCAGGGTCCCAGTGACACATACAACTAAAACAACATATATACAGTGAAAAATGGGGGTAACATGCTAGGCAAGATGGTGCTTTCCTACACCTGCCACTGCAGCCTGAGTGAAATAACGTCCATGTTATTTCACAGCCATTTACCACTGCACTTAAGTAACGTATAAGTCACCTATATGTCTAACCTTTGCCTGGTAAAGGTTGGGTGCTAAGTTACTTAGTGTGTGGGCACCCTGGCACTAGCCAAGGTGCCCCCACATCGTTCAGTGAAAATTCCCCGGACTTTGTGAGTGCGGGGACACCATTACACGCGTGCACTATACATAGGTCACTACCTATGTATAGCGTCACAATGCTAACTCTGAACATGGCCATGTAACATGTCTAAGATCATGGAATTGTCAACCCAATGCCATTTTGGCATTGGGGAGACAATCCCATGATCCCCCAAGGCTCTAGCACAGACGCGGGTACTTCCAAACTGCCTTTCCCGGGGTTTCACTGCAGCTGCTGCCAACCCCTCAGACAGGTTTCTGCCCTCCTGGGGTCCAGCCAGGCTTGGCCCAGGAAGGCAGAACAAAGGACTTCCTCAGAGAGAGGGTATTACACCCTCTCCCTTTGGAAAAAGGTGTCAGGGCTGGGGAGGAGTAGCCTCCCCCAGCCTCTGGAAATGCTTTGATGGGCACAGATGGTGCCCATCTCTGCATAAGCCAGTCTACACCGGTTCAGGGATCCCCCAGCCCTGCTCTGGCGCGAAACTGGACAAAGGAAAGGGGAGTGACCACTCCCCTGACTTGCACCTCCCAGGGGAGGTGCTCAAAGCTCCTCCAGTGTGCTCCAGAGTTCTGCCATCTTGGAAACAGAGGTGCTGCTGGCACACTGGACTGCTCTGAGTGGCCAGTGCCAGCAGCTGATGTCAGAGACTTCTTCTGATAGGCTCTTACCTGTGTTGCTAGCCTATCCTCCTTCCTAGGTAGCCAAACCTCCTTTTCTGGCTATTTAGGGTCTCTGCTTTGGGGAATGCTTTAGATAACGAATGCAAGAGCTCATCAGAGTTCCTCTGCATCTCTCTCTTCACCTTCTGCCAAGGAATCCACCGCTGACTGCTCAGGAAGCCTGCAAAACCGCAACAAAGTAGCAAAGACGACTACTGCAACCTTGTATCGCTGATCCTGCCGCCTTCTCGACTGTTTTCCTGCTGGTGCATGCTGTGGAGGTAGTCTGACTCCTCTCTGCACTAGAAGCTCTGAAGAAATCTCCAGTGGGACAACGGAATCCTCCCCCTGCAACCGCAGGCTCCAAAAGAACTGCATCACTGGTCCTCTGGGTCCCCTCTCAGCACGACGAGCATGGTCCCTGGAACTCAGCAACTCTGTCCAAGTGACTCCCACAGTCCAGTGACTCTTCAGTCCAAGTTTGGTGGAGGTAAGTCCTTGCCTCCCCACGCTAGACTGCATTGCTGGGTACCGCGTGATTTGCAGCTGCTCCAGCTCCTGTGCACTCTTCCAGGATTTCCTTTGTGCACAACGAAGACTGGGTTCCTGACACTCTAACCTGCAGTGCACAACCTCCTGAGTTGTCCTCCAGCGTCATGGGATCTCCTTTTGTGACTTCGGGTGAGCTCCATTTCACTCCTCTTCGTAGTGCCCGTTTTGGCACTTCTGCAGGTGCTGCCTGCTTCTCTGAGGGCTCCCTATCTTGCTGGGCGCCCCCTCTGTCTCCTCACGCAAGTGGCGACAACCTGGTCCCTCCTGGGCCACAGCAACATCCAAAAACCCTAACCGCGACCCTTGCAGCTAGCAAGGCTTGTTTGCGGTCTTTCTTCATGGGAACACCTCTGCAAGCTTCTTCACGATGTGGGACATCCATCTTCCAAAGGGGAAGTTACTAGTCTTCTTCGTTCTTGCAGAATCCACAGCTTCTACCATCCGGTGGCAGCTTCTTGGCACCCTCAGCTGCCATTTCCTGGGCATCTGCCCAATCTCTACTTTGTCGCGACTCTTGGACTTGGTCCCCTTGTTCCACAGGTACTCTCGTCCGGAAATCCATTGTTGTTGCATTGCTGGTGGTGGTCTTCCTTGCAGAATTCCCCTATCACGACTCATGTGCTCTCTGGGGAGTATAGGTGCACTTTACACCTACTTTTCAGGGTCTTGGGGTGGGCTATTTTTCTAACCCTCACTGTTTTCTTACAGTCCCAGCGACCCTCTACAAGCTCACATAGGTCTGGGGTGCATTCGTGGTTCGCATTCCACTTCTAGAGTATATGGTTTGTGTTGCCCCTATACCTATGCGCTCCTATTGCAATCTACTGTAATTCTACATTGCTTGCATTACTTCCTTTTGCTATTACTGCATATTTTTGGTATTGTGTATATATATCTTGTGTATATTTCCTATCCTCTCACTGAGGGTACACTCTAAGATACTTTGGCATATTGTCATAAAAATAAAGTACCTTTATTTTTAGTATAACTGTGTATTGTGTTTTCTTATGATATTGTGCATATGACACTAAGTGGTACTGTAGTAGCTTCACACGTCTCCTAGTTCAGCCTAAGCTGCTCTGCTAAGCTACCATTATCTATCAGCCTAAGCTGCTAGACACCCTATACACTAATAAGGGATAACTGGGCCTGGGGCAAGGTGCAAGTACCCCTTGGTACTCACTACAAGCCAGTCCAGGCTCCTACAGAGGTACCCCAGAAAGGAGTGGGCTTCAGTCCCTTTGAACTCCTATTTGGGCACCCTGTAAGAGGTCCTGTAACACTTGTAAAAGAGGGTTGGGAACAACCTTTAAAAGCTCCTAAGCAAGACATAGTGGACTATGAACTTGGCCTAAGATCCAGAATGGCTGAGTATATGAAAAAGGCCAGCAAAAACCTTCAGGCCAGCCAAGAGCTCCAAAAGCAATGGCATGACCAGAAGGCTGTTCTGATTCAGTACCAACGGGACAGAAAGTGTGGGTCTTGGACTCTGTGGCCCCAAGAGCACTTCAAGACAAATGGAGTGGTCCCCACATTATTGTTGAAAAGAAGGGAGAAGTCACCTACTTGGTTGACTTGGGCACTGCCAGGAGTCCCCTTAGGGTGCTCCATGTCAATCGCCTAAAACCCTACTATGACAGGGCTGATCTCACCCTGCTCAAGGCAACAGATGAAGGACAGGAAGAAGAGAGTGACCCTCTCCCTGATCTCTTCTCTTCCACAGAACAAGATGCTCTAGTGGAAGCTGTAGTTCTGGGAGATTGTCTTACTGCTGAGCAGAAAGACCACTGCATAAATCTCCTGGGTCAGTTTTCTGAACTCTTTTCTACTGTGCCAGGCACCACTTCTTGGTGTGAGTACACTATAGATACTGGAGACAGCATGCCTGTCAAAAGTAAGATCTATAGGCAGCCTGACCATGTCAGAGACTGCATAAAACAAGAGGTTCAGAAAATGCTTGAACTGGGAGTGGTTGAGCACTCTGAAAGTCCATGGGCCTCTCCTGTGGTACTTGTACCAAAGCCTCATTCCAAAGATGTGAAAAGGGAAATTAGATTTTGTGTAGACTACAGAGGTCTCAACCAGGTAACTAAAACTGATGCTCACCCTATACCCAGGGCAGATGAGCTAATAGATACACTCGCATCTGCCAAGTATCTAAGCACCTTTGATTTGACTGCAGGGTATTGGCAAATCAAATTATCAGAGGATGCTAAAGCAAAAACTGCATTTTCTACTATTGGAGGGCACTACCAATTCACAGTAATGCTCTTTGGTTTGAAAAATGCACCTGCCACTTTTCAGAGGTTGGTGAATACAGTCCTGCAAGGGTTGGAGGCTTTTAGTGCAGCATATCTAGATGATATAGCCGTCTTTAGCTCCACCTGGGATGATCACCTGGTCCACTTGTGGAAAGTTTTGGAGGACCTGCAAAAGGCAGGCCTCACTATCAAGGCTTCAAAGTGCCAGATAGGGCAGGGGAAAGTGGTTTATCTGGGGCACCTTGTAGGTAGGGAACAGATTGCACCACTTCAGGGGAAAATCCAAACTATTATAGATTGGGTTCCCCCTACAACTCAGACTCAGGTGAGAGCCTTTTTAGGCCTCACTGGGTACTACAGGAGGTTCATAAAGAACTATGGCTCCATTGCAGCCCCTCTTAATGACCTCACTTCAAAGAAAATGCCTAAAAAGGTATTGTCGAAAGCTAACTGTCAGAAAGCTTTTGAGGAGCTGAAACAGGCCATGTGCTCTGCACCTGTCCTAAAAAGCCCATGTTACTCCAAAAAATTAATTATCCAAACTGATGCATCTGAATTAGGGGTAGGGGCAGTCTTATCACAACTCAATTCTGAGGGCCAGGATCATCTGGCCGGGGTCTTGAATGTATGTGCGGACAGTCTCAGTCGCCATTTCTCGGCCGACCACGAGTGGCGTCTCCATCCAGATCAAGTCCGTTTAATCTTCCAGATGTGGGGGTTTCCTCGGATAGATTTGTTTGCCACTCTGGAGAACGCGCATTGTCCGTTATTCTGCAGCCTCCAGTATCCGATGCAGGGAGCGTTGGGGGACGCGTTTCATATAACCTGGTGCGGCCAGTTCCTTTACGCGTTTCCCCCCATACCCTTGATTCCTCGGGTGTTGAGGAAGATTCGTCAAGACCGGGCCCAAGTCATCTTAATAGCTCCGGATTGGCCAAGGAGGGTGTGGTACTCCGACCTTCTCCAACTCTCACTGTGCCCTCCACTCCGTCTCCCTCTCAGGGCAGACCTCCTCTCGCAGTCGCAGGGGCAGGTTTTACACCCCAACCTCCAGAGTCTGCACCTACATGCCTGTAGATTGAGCGGGGCAACCTGAGTTCCTTCTCTCTCCCGCCTGATGTAGTGGATGTTATATTAGCGGCCAGGCGACACTCCACTAAATCTATCTACGCTAATAGGTGGTCTAAATTTGTTATGTGGTGTGGAGAGAGACAGATTGATCCCTTACATGCTCATCTGTCAGATGTTTTGTCTTTTGCTCTGTCTCAAGCGCAGAAAGGTTGTGCAGTGGCTACCATTAAAGGTTATTTATGTATGGAGACACATAGGGATAGGGGCAACACAAACCATATACTCCAAAAGTGGAATGCGAACCACGAATGGACCCCAAACCTATGTGACCTTGTAGAGGGTCGCTGGGACTATTAGAAAATAGTAAGGGTTAGAAAAATAGCCCACCCCGAAAAGTGAGTGCAAAGTGCACTAAAGTTCCCCAAAGGACATAGAAGTCGTGATAGACGAATTCTGCAGGAAAGACACAAACCAGCAATGCAACAATGATGGATTTCCAGTCGAGGGTACCTGTGGAACAAGGGGACCAAGTCCAAAAGTCACAAGCAAGTCGGAGATGGGCAGATGCCCAGGAAATGCCAGCTGCGGGTGCAAAGAAGCTGCTACTGGACTGTAGAAGCTTAGGTTTCTGCAGGAACGACAAGGGCTAGAGACATCCCCTTTGGAGGACGGATCCCTCACGCTGTGGAGAGTCGTGCAGAAGTGTTTTCCCACCGAAAGACCACCAACAAGCCTTGCTAGCTGCAAATCGTGCGGTAAGGGTTTTTGGACCCTGCTGTGGCCCAGGAGGGACCAGGATCTCGCAAATTGCGTCAGGAGACAGAGGGGACGTCGAGCAAGACAAGGAGCCTTCTCAGCAGCAGGTAGCACCCGGAAAAGTGCCAGAAACAGGCACTACGAGGATGCGTGAAACGGTGCTCACCCGAAGTAGCACAAAGGAGTCCCACGTCGCCGGAGAACCACTTAGGAGGTCGTGCAATGCAGGTTAGAGTGCCGTGGACCCAGGCTGGACTGTGCACTAAGGATTTCCGCCGGAAGTGAATGGAGGCCGGAGTAGCTGCAAAAGTCGCGGTTTCCAACAATGCAGTCTGGCGTGGGGAGGCAAGGACTTACCTCCACCAAACTTGGACTGAAGAGTCACTGGACTGTGGGAGTCACTTGGACAGAGTTGCTGGATTCAAGGGACCTCGCTTCTCGTGCTGAGAGGAGACCCAAGGTACCGGTGATGCAGTTCTTTGGTGCCTGCGGTTGCAGGGGGACGATTCCGTCGACCCACGGGAGATTTCTTCGGAGCTTCTAGTGCAGAGAGGAGGCAGACTACCCCCACAGCATGCACCACCAGGAAAACAGTCGAGAAGGCGGCAGGGTCAGCGTTACAGTGTTGCAGTAGTCGTCTTTGCTACTATGTTGCAGTTTTGCAGGCTTCCAGCGCGGTCAGCAGTCGATTCCTTGGCAGAAGGTGAAGAGAGAGATGCAGAGGAACTCGGATGAGCTCTTGCATTCGTTATCTAAGGAATCCCAAGAGACAGAGACCCTAAATAACCAGAAAAGAGGGTTTGGCTACCTAGGAGAGAGGATAGGCTAGCAACACCTGAAGGAGCCTATCAGGAGGAGTCTCTGACATCACCTGGTGGCACTGGCCACTCAGAGCAGTCCAGTGTGCCAGCAGCACCTCTGTTTCCAAGATGGCAGAGGTCTGGAGCACACTGGAGGAGCTCTGGGCACCTCCCAGGGGAGGTACAGGTCAGGGGAGTGGTCACTCCCCTTTCCTTTGTCCAGTTTCGCGCCAGAGCAGGGCTAAGGGGTCCCTGAACCGGTGTAGACTGGCTTATGCAGAAATGGGCACCAAATGTGCCCATGAAAGCATTTCCAGAGGCTGGGGGAGGCTACTCCTCCCCTGCCTTCACACCATTTTCCAAAGGGAGAGGGTGTAACACCCTCTCTCAGAGGAAGTCCTTTGTTCTGCCCTCCTGGGCCAGGCCTGGCTGGACCCCAGGAGGGCAGAAGCCTGTCTGAGGGGTTGGCAGCAGCTGCAGTGAAACCCCTGAAAAGGTAGTTTGGCAGTACCAGGGTCTGTGCTACCGACCACTGGGATCATGGGATTGTGCCAACTATGCCAGGATGGTATAGAGGGGGCAATTCCATGATCATAGACATATTACATGGCCATATTCGGAGTTACCATTGTGAAGCTACATATAGGTAGTGACCTATATGTAGTGCACGCGTGTAATGGTGTCCCCGCACTCACAAAGTCCGGGGAATTGGCCCTGAACAATATGGGGGCACCTTGGCTAGTGCCAGGGTGCCCACACACTAAGTAACTTAGCACCCAACCTTTACCAGGTAAAGGTTAGACATATAGGTGACTTATAAGTTACTTAAGTGCAGTGTAAAATGGCTGTGAAATAATGTGGACGTTATTTTACTCAGGCTGCAGTGGCAGGCCTGTGTAAGAATTGTCAGAGCTCCCTATGGGTGGCAAAAGAAATGCTGCAGCCCATAGGGATCTCCTGGAACCCCAATACCCTGGGTACTTCAGTACCATATACTAGGGAATTATAAGGGTGTTCCTGTAAGCCAATGTAAATTGGTAAAATTGGTCACTAGCCTGTTAGTGACAATTTGTACAGAGAGAGCATAATCACTGAGGTTCTGGTTAGCAGAGCCTCAGTGAGACAGTTAGGCACCACACAGGGAACACATACATATAGGCCACAAACTTATGAGCACTGGGGTCCTGACTAGCAGGGTCCCAGTGACACATAACAAACATACTGAAAACATAGGGTTTTCACTATGAGCACTGGGCCCTGGCTAGCAGGATCCCAGTGAGACAGTGAAAACACCCTGACATACACTCACAAACAGGCCAAAAGTGGAGGTAACAAGGCTAGAAAGAGGCTACTTTCTCACACAACCCCCCTCCAAACGAAGGACAATAAGGCTAACCTTGGCCAGTTGAGACTTTATTGTCTAAGTGGTGATAAGTAGAGAGTAGCTCTGCAATAGACTGGTTACTCCCTTTATCATCCACTATATGGTTACTTCCCTGTGGGGATGTAAACCACCCTGTTTGAAGTTTTTTAGCTAAGCAACAATGTGAAGATGTATTTTCAGAGTTTCTATCAGTAAGTTTTAGTTTAGAGCAGTGGGAATTGTCCACTGAACCTATTTGTAGTGATGGAAATGCCAGACAGGGATGCTGTCTCAGAAAAGCCATAGCTGGGCAAAAACTTTGTCCATATGGCTGGAAGAGAGAACAGGGATGCTGTTTCTCTTGAGTTGAAGCAGGGCAGGGATGCTGTCCTATGAGCTCCACACTAGGGCAGGGATGCTGTCCTAAGTGTTGTGAGGCAGTGCAGGGTTTCTGCACTAAAGTTTCTCTGGGCGGGTTGGAGGGATGCTCCATGTTAACTAAAATGGTGCTCTTTTTCTCACCAATGTTAGTTATCCCACAGAGAGGTACTTCTACCTCAGGGAGTCCAGCTTTGCCAGCTGATGATTCCTTTGGAACAGGTGCCACCCAGGAGAGGTTTCTCCCACCACAGGAATGGTATCCTGAATGGTAGGGTGGTTAGGGGATACTGTGATACCCTTTTTACCTGTTGATGGAGAGGGATCCTGAGTTTTCAGGCCTTCTCTCCTTTGCTTTTTCATTTCAGTAGAAATGAGAGGGAACAATTCATCTGGAATGCCCAGCATGGCTGCATGGGCATAAAACTCTACATCAGCCCAACCTGAGGCCTCTAGGTCATTACCTAAGAGACAGTCTACAGGTAAGCTAGGTGATGCCACCACCTGCTTAGGGCCAGTAACTCCACCCCAACAAAACTGAATTATAGCTAAGGGAAGAAACTTAGTGGAGTTATGGACATCAATAATCTTATACTGTTGTCCAATGATGTGTTGATCAGGGTGCGCTAGGTTTTCAGTCACCAAAGTGATACTGGCACCTGTGTCCCTGTAGGCCAAGGCCTCAACACCATTTATTGAAACTGTCTGCCTGTACTTATCCATTGTAAGGGGACAAGCAGCCAGTGTGGCAAGGCCAATGCCACTAGGTGTGACAGAAACTGTCTTGGGACTGACTACCCCAGTTTCTACTATGGACCCATAAGTGAACCCAACTACACCCTTAACTTGACTGTTGCCAGCAGTCCCACCACTAGTACCACTACTGCTAGGGGCACTAGAGCTTGATGTATTAGTGGTGGTAGGCTCAGGGGGTTTACCTGGACAGGACTTATCCCCTGGCCTATGACCTCTGTTTTTACACACAAAGCACCAAGGCTTTTTAAATTGTGTAGGTTGAGAAGAAGAGGAAGAATTTGTTTTATCCCCACCCCCTGAAGAGTGTTTAAGATTTGAAGTGGGATCTTTGGTTTTACCCTTATCCCCATGCTTATCTTGAGATTTTTCACCATCTTTCTTCTTGTTGTTCTCTTTGTCACCCCCTGTATGAACTTTTCTGTTCACCCTTGTTCTGACCCATTTGTCTGCCTTCTTTCCCAATTCTTGGGGAGAGGTCAGATCAGAGTCCACCAAGTACTGGTGCAACAAATCAGACACACAATTATTAAGAATATGCTCTCTCAGGATCAAGTTATACAGGCTGTCATAATCAGTAACTTTACTGCCATGTAACCACCCCTCCAAGGCCTTCACTGAATGGTCAATGAAATCAACCCAGTCTTGTGAAGACTCCTTTTTGGTCTCTCTGAACTTTATCCTGTATTGTTCAGTGGTTAAGCCATAACCATCCAGGAGTGCATTCTTAAGAACTTTGTAATCATTAGCTTCATTTTCTTTCACAGTAAGGAGCCTATCCCTACCTTTTCCACTAAATGATAGCCATAGGATAGCAGCCCACTGCCTTTGAGGGACATCCTGTACAGCACAGGCCCTCTCAAGTGCAGCAAACCACTTGTTAATGTCATCCCCCTCCTTATAAGGGGGAACTATCTTGTGCAGATTCCTGGAATCATGCTCTTTTGCAGGATGACTATGGGGAATACTGCTGCTGCCACCATGGGTTTCTAAACCCAGTTTCTGTCTCTCCTTCTCTACTTCTAAAGTCTGTCTATCCAAATCCAGCTGTTGCTTCTTGACCTTCAGTCTGGTTTGTTCCACTCTCAATCTATTGAGCTCCCTTTCTAACAATCTGTCATCATCACATGTCTTGAAACAGAAGTATGATGAGAATGGACAGAAGGAGACCTGTCCATTACAGAGGGCACCCTAACAGCTTGGCTAACAGAAACATCATTTCTACTGTGATGAGAATGAATGCTCTTGCTATGATGTGAGACAACACTATCTGTATGGTGTGACTCAACATCAGTACCAACTATGCTAGACTGTCTAGTAATGGGCAGGCTTGGAAGTTTCTTTCCTGAATCTTTTCCTGGGTGAGTCCCTGGATCAGATTGGGAACCATTAGCTACTTTTTCAACAGATGGGGCACTTGTAGCCTTATCTTGTTCTCTAAGCATGTTAAGTAACAATTCCAAGGAAGGATTCTTCCCTACACTCAAACCTCTCTCTATGCAGAGACTCCTTGATCCTTTCCAGCTAAGGTGATCATATGCAAGTTTGGACAGATCAACATTTTGGCCTGTGCCAGACATTTTTAGAGAGAGTTAAAGTGATAGAAAAAGAGAAAAGAGTTTTCAGAACTTTTAGAAAGACAGAAAAAAACTTTTAAAACTTTTTAGAACTTTTTAGAAAGTTAGAAGTACTTTTCAGCACTTAGAAAAGAGTGAAAAGAGGAAATGCAAAAACTTTTTGGTTATGTGTATGTACACTGAACTTGTTTTGTATATTTTTCTCTTATGAAAAGTACAATGACAAATCAAATCAAAATCAAATCATTAACATTTATAAAGCGCGCTACTCACCCGTGCGGGTCTCAAGGCGCTAGGGGGAAAGGGGGGGTTATCGCTGCTCGAACAGCCAAGTCTTTAGGAGTCTCCGGAATGCGGAGTGGTCCTGGGTGGTCCTGAGGCTGGTGGGGAGGGAGTTCCAGGTCTTGGCCGCCAGGAAGGAGAAAGATCTCCCACCCGCCGTGGAGCGGCGGGTGCGAGGGACGGCAGCAAGTGCGAGGCCAGCGGAGCGGAGGGGGCGGGTGGGGACGTAGAAGCTGAGGCGTCTGTTGAGGTATTCCGGTCCCTTGTTGTGGAGGGCTTTGTGTGCGTGGGTGAGAAGACGGAAGGTGATCCTTTTGCTGACTGGGAGCCAATGCAGGTGTCTCAGGTGTGCGGAGATGTGGCTGTTGCGGGGTACGTCGAGGATGAGGCGGGCCGAGGCGTTTTGGATGCGTTGCAGGCGGTTTTGGAGTTTGGCGGTGGTCCCGGCGTAGAGGGTGTTGCCGTAGTCCAGACGACTCGTGACAAGGGCGTGGGTCACGGTTTTTCTGGTGTCGGCGGGGATCCAGCGGAAGATCTTGCGGAGCATGCGGAGAGTGAGGAAGCAGGCGGAGGACACGGCGTTGACTTGCTTGGTCATGGTGAGAAGAGGGTCCAAGATGAAGCCGAGGTTGCGGGCGTGGTCTGCGGGGGTCGGTGCGGTGCCGAGGGCCGTGGGCCACCAGGAGTCGTCCCAGGCGGACGGGGTGTTGCCGAGGATGAGGACTTCCGTTTTTTCAGAGTTCAGCTTTAGGCGGCTGAGCCTCATCCAATCTGCGACGTCCTTCATACCCTCTTGTAGGTTGGTCTTGGCGCTGGCGGGGTCCTTGGTGAGGGAGAGTACAAGTTGGGTGTCGTCGGCGTAGGAGGTGATGATGATGTCGTGCTTGCGTACGATGTCGGCGAGGGGGCTCATGTAGACATTGAAGAGTGTCGGGCTGAGCGATGAGCCTTGAGGTACGCCGCAGATGATCTTGGTGGGTTCTGAGCGAAACGGAGGGAGGTAAACTCTTTGGGAGCGGTTAGCGAGGAAGGAGGCGATCCAGTCCAGGGCCTGGCCTTGGATCCCGGTGGAGCGTAGGCGGGTGATTAGGGTGCGGTGACAGACGGTGTCAAAGGCAGCCGAGAGGTCGAGGAGAATGAGGGCGACTGTTTCACCGTTGTCCATCAGGGTTCTGATGTCGTCTGTGACTGAGATGAGGGCGGTTTCCGTGCTGTGGTTGGTTCGGAATCCGGTTTGTGAAGGGTCGAGTAGGTTGTTGTCTTCCAGGAAGGTGGTCAGCTGTTTGTTGACGGTCTTTTCTATTACCTTGGCTGGGAAAGGTAGAAGAGAGATGGGGCGGAAGTTTTTCAGGTCGCTTGGGTCAGCCGTAGGTTTCTTTAGTAGGGCGTTGACTTCAGCGTGCTTCCAGCATTCGGGGAAGGTAGCAGAAGAAAAAGAAGAGTTGATGACGGTCTGGAGGTGCGGGGCGATGATGTCGTCGGCTTTGTTAAAGATGAAGTGCGGGCAGGGGTCCGAAGGGGCGCCGGAGTGGATAGAGTTCATGATGGATTTGGTTTCTTCCGTGTTGATGTGGGTCCAGTTGTTGAGGGTGATGTCCGGGGAAGCGGGTTCAGTGGTGTATGGTTGGGTCTGGTGTCCGAAGCTGTCGTGGAGGTCGCTGATCTTGCGATGGAAGAAAGTGGCGAGGGATTCGCACAAATCCTGTGAGGGCGTGACGGCGTTGGCGCTGGCGCTGGGGTTGGAGAACTCTTTGACGATGCTGAAGAGTTCTCTGCTGTTGTGGCTGTTTTTGTCTAGTCTGTCGGTGAAAAAGTTCCTTTTGGCAGTGCGGATCAGGTGGTGGTGTTCGCGTGTAGCGTTCTTGAGGGCGGTCATGTTGTCCGCGGTGTGGTCCTTGCGCCAGGCCTTCTCAAGGGCACGACAAGTTTTCTTTGATTCTTTGAGGGTGTCAGAGAGTGGTAAGTAGTCTCAAAGCACTTATCCCACCGCTGCACAACCAATGTAGGAGGCTGGACTGGCTTGTAGTGAGTACCAAGGGGTACTTGCACCTTGCACCAGGCCCAGTTATCCCTTATTAGTGTATAGGGTGTCTAGCAGCATAGGTTGATAGATAATGGTAGCTTAGCAGAGCAGCTTAGGCTGAACTAGGAGACGAGTGAAGCTCCTACAGTACCACTTAGTGTCATATGCACAATGTCATAAGAAAACACAATACACAGTTATACTAAAAATAAAGGTACTTTATTTTTATGACAATATGCCAAAGTATCTCAGAGTGTACCCTCAGTGAGAGGATAGGAAATATACACAAGATATATATACACAATACCAAAATATACAGTAATAGTCTTAGAAAACAGTGCGAACAATGTATAGTTACAATAGGATGCAATGGGGACACATAGGGATAGGGGCAACATAAACCATATACTCCAAAAGTGGAATGCAAACCACCAATGGACCCCAAACCTATGTGACCTTGTAGAGGGTCGCTGGGACTATTAGAAAATAGTAAGGGTTAGAAAAATAGCCCACCCCAAGACCCCGAAAAGTGAGTGCAAAGTGCACTAAAGTTCCCCAAAGGACATAGAAGTCGTGATAGGGGAATTCTGCAGGAAAGACACAAACCAGCAATGCAACAACGATGGATTTCCAGTCGAGGGTACCTGTGGAACAAGGGGACCAAGTCCAAAAGGTCACAAGCAAGTCGGAGATGGGCAGATGCCCAGGAAATGCCAGCTGCGGGTGCAAAGAAGCTGCTACTGGACTGTAGAAGCTTGGGTTTCTGCAGGAACGACAAGGGCTAGAGACTTCCCCTTTGGGGGACGGATCCCGCACGCCGTGAAGAGTCGTGCAGAAGTGTTTTCCCGCCGAAAGACCGCCAACAAGCCTTGCTAGCTGCAAATCGTGCTGTAAGGGTTTTTGGACCCTGCTGTGGCCCAGGAGGGACCAGGATATCGCAAATTGCGTCAGGAAACAGAGGGGACGTCGAGCAAGACAAGGAGTCCTCTCAGCAGCAGGTAGCACCCGGAGAAGTGCCAGAAACAGGCACTACGAGGATGCGTGAAACGGTGCTCACCCGAAGTCGCACAAAGGAGTCCCATGTCGCCGGAGAACCACTTAGGAGGTCGTGCAATGCAGGTTAGAGTGCCGTGGAACCATGCTGGACTGTGCACAAAGGATTTCCACCGGAAGTGCACGGAGGCCGGAGTAGCTGCAAAAGTCGCAGTTTCCAACAATGCAGTCTGGCGTGGGAAGGCAAGGACTTACCTCCACCAAACTTGGACTGAAGAGTCACTGGACTGTGGGAGTCACTTGGACAGAGTTGCTGGATTCAAGGGACCTCGCTCGTCGTGCTGAGAGGAGACCCAAGGTACCGGTGATGCAGTTCTTTGGTGCCTGCGGTTGCAGGGGGACGATTCCGTCGACCCACGGGAGATTTCTTCGGAGCTTCTAGTGCAGAGAGGAGGCAGACTACCCCCACAGCATGCACCACCAGGAAAACAGTTGAGAAGGCGGCAGGGTCAGCGGTACAGAGTTGCAGTAGTCGTCTTTGCTACTATGTTGCAGTTTTGCAGGCTTCCAGCGCGGTCAGCAGTCGATTCCTTGGCAGAAGGTGAAGAGAGAGATGCAGAGGAACTCGGATGAGCTCTTGCATTCGTTATCTAAGGAATCCCAAGAGACAGAGACCCTAAATAGCCAGAAAAGAGGGTTTGGCTACCTAGGAGAGAGGATAGGCTAGCAACACCTGAAGGAGCCTATCAGGAGGAGTCTCTGACGTCACCTGGTGGCACTGGCCACTCAGAGCAGTCCAGTGTGCCAGCAGCACCTCTGTTTCCAAGATGGCAGAGGTCTGGAGCACACTGGAGGAGCTCTGGGCACCTCCCAGGGGAGGTACAGGTCAGGGGAGTGGTCACTCCCCTTTCCTTTGTCCAGTTTCGCGCCAGAGCAGGGCTAAGGGGTCCCCTGAACCGGTGTAGACTGGCTTATGCAGAATTGGGCACATCTGTGCCCAAGAAAGCATTTCCAGAGGCTGGGGGAGGCTACTCCTCCCCTGCCTTCACACCATTTTCCAAAGGGAGAGGGTGTAACACCCTCTCTCAGAGGAAGTCGTTTGTTCTGCCATTCTGGGCCAGGCCTTGCTGGACCCCAGGAGGGCAGAAGCCTGTCTGAGGGGTTGGCAGCAGCAGCAGCTGCAGTGAAACCCCAGGAAGGGCAGTTTGGCAGTACCAGGGTCTGTGCTACAGACCACTGGGATCATGGGATTGAGCCAACTATGCCAGGATGGCATAGAGGGGGCAATTCCATGATCATAGACATGTTACATGGCCATATTCGGAGTTACCATTGTGAAGCTACATATAGGTAGTGACCTATATGTAGTGCACGCGTGTAATGGTGTCCCCGCACTCACAAAGTTCAGGGAATTGGCTCTGAACAATGTGGGGGCACCTTGGCTAGTGCCAGGGTGCCCTCACACTAAGTAACTTTGTACCTAACCTTTACCAGGTAAAGGTTAGACATATAGGTGACTTATAAGTTACTTAAGTGCAGTGTAAAATGGGGGGTGTTGTACTGGAAGGGGGGAGGGTGTTCTGGTATAGAAGGGGGAGTGGGGGCACAGATGTGCCCAATTCTGCATAAGCCAGTCTACACCGGTTCAGGGACCCCTTAGCCCCTGCTCTGGCGCGAAACTGGACAAAGGAAAGGGGAGTGATCCCTGACCTGCACCTCCTCTGGGAGGTGTCCAGAGCTCCTCCAATGTGCTCCAGACCTCTGCCATCTTGGAAACAGAGGTGCTGCTGGCACACTGGACTGCTCTGAGTGGCCAGTGCCACCAGGTGACGTCAGAGACTCCTTGTGATAGGCTCCTTCAGGTGTTGCTAGCCTATCCTCTCTCCTAGGTAGCCAAACCCTCTTTTCTGGCTATTTAGGGTCTCTGTCTCTGGGGAAACTTTAGATAACGAATGCATGAGCTCAGCCGAGTTCCTCTGCATCTCTCTCTTCACCTTCTGATAAGGAATCGACTGCTGACCGCGCTGGAAGCCTGCAAACCTGCAACATAGTAGCAAAGACGACTACTGCAACTCTGTAACGCTGATCCTGCCGCCTTCTCGACTGTTTTCCTGCTTGTGCATGCTGTGGGGGTAGTCTGCCTCCTCTCTGCACCAGAAGCTCCGAAGAAATCTCCCGTGGGTCGACGGAATCTTCCCCCTGCAACCGCAGGCACCAAAAAGCTGCATTACCGGTCCCTTGGGTCTCCTCTCAGCACGACGAGCGAGGTCCCTCGAATCCAGCGACTCTGTCCAAGTGAACCCCACAGTCCAGTGACTGTTCAGCCCAAGTTTGGTGGAGGTAAGTCCTTGCCTCACCTCGCTGGGCTGCATTGCTGGGAACCGCGACTTTGCAGCTACTTCGGCCCCTGTGCACTTCCGGCGGAAATCCTTTGTGCACAGCCAAGCCTGGGTCCACGGCACTCTAACCTGCATTGCACGACTTTCTAAGTTGGTCTCCGGCGACGTGGGACTCCTTTGTGCAACTTCGGCGAGCACCGTTTCACGCATCCTCGTAGTGCCTGTTTCTGGCACTTTTCCGGGTGCTACCTGCTTCAGTGAGGGCTCTTTGTCTTGCTCGACGTCCCCTCTCTCGTCAGGTCCAATTTGCGACCTCCTGGTCCCTCCTGGGCCCCAGCAGCGTCCAAAAACGCTAACCGCACGATTTGCAGCTAGCAAGGCTTGTTAGCGTCCTTTCGGCGGGAAAACACTTCTGCACGACTCTCCAAGGCGAGAGGGATCCGTCCACCAAAGGGGAAGTCTTTAGCACTTTTCGTTCCCGCAGAAACCTCAGCTTCTTCTGTCCAGTAGAAGCTTCTTTGCACCCGCAGCTGGCATTTCCTGAGCATCTGCCCATCTCCGACTTGCTTGTGACTTTTGGACTTGGTCCACTTGTTCCACAGGTACCCTAGATTGGAAATCCACAGTTGTTGCATTGCTGGTTTGTGTCTTTCCTGCATTATTCCTCTAACACGACTTCTTTGTCCTTAGGGGAACTTTAGTGCACTTTGCACTCACTTTTCAGGGTCTTGGGGAGGGTTATTTTGCTAACTCTCACTATTTTCTAATAGTCCCAGCGACCCTCTACAAGGTCACATAGGTTTGGGGTCCATTCGTGGTTCGCATTCCACTTTTGGAGCATATGGTTTGTGTTGCCCCTATCCCTATGTTTCCCCATTGCATCCTATTGTAACTATACATTGTTTGCACTGTTTTCTAAGACTATACTGCATATTTTTGCTATTGTGTATATATATCTTGTGTATATTTCCTATCCTCTTACTGAGGGTACACTCTAAGATACTTTGGCATATTGTCATAAAAATAAAGTACCTTTATTTTTAGTATAACTGTGTATTGTGTTTTCTTATGATATTGTGCATATGACACTAAGTGGTACTGTAGTAGCTTCACACGTCTCCTAGTTCAGCCTAAGCTGCTCTGCTAAGCTACCATTATCTATCAGCCTAAGCTGCTAGACACCCTATACACTAATAAGGGATAACTGGGCCTGGTGCAGGGTGCAAGTACCCCTTGGTACTCACTACAAGCCAGTCCAGCCTCCTACATTGGTTGTGCAGTGGTGGGATAAGTGCTTGAGACTACTTACCACTCTTGTCATTGTACTTTTCATAAGAGAAAAATATACAAAACAAGGTCAGTGTATATACACATAGCCAAAAAGTTTTGCATTTCCTCTTTTCACTCTTTTCTAAGTGCTGAAAAGTACTCCTAAACTTTCAAAAAGTTCTTAAAAGTTTAAAAAGTTTTTTTTCTGTCTTTCCAAAAAGTTCTGAAAACTTTTTTCTCTTTTTCTATCACTTTAACTCTCTCTAAAAATGTCTGGCACGGGCCAAAGTGTTGATCTGTCCAAACTTGCATATGACAACCTTAGCTGGAAAAGAGCAAGGAGTCTCTGTATAGAGAGAGGTTTGAGTGTAGGGAAGAATCCTTCCTTGGAACTGTTACTTAACATGCTTAGAGAACAGGATAAGGCCATAGGTGCCCCATCTGTTGAAAAAGTACCTAATAGTTCCCAATCTGATTCAGGGACTCCCCCAGGAAAAGATTCAGGAAAGAAACTTCCTAGCCTGCCCATTACTAGACAATCTAGCATAGATGGTAATGATGATGAGCCACACCAAATAAATAGTGTTGTCTCACATCATAGCAAAAGCATTTATTCTCACCATACTGGTAGTAATGTTTCTGTAAACCAAGCTGTTAGGGTGGCTTCTGTAAGGGACAGGTCTCCTTCTGTTCATTCCCATCATAGCTCTGTTTCTAGAAATGTCCCTCCCACCAACCCTGATGACAGAATGTTAGAGAGGGAACTCAATAAGTTGAGGGTGGAACAAACCAGACTGAAGCTTAAAAAGCAACAGCTGGATTTGGATAGACAGTCTTTTGAATTAGAGAAGGAAAGACAGAAGTTGGGTTTAGATACCCATGGTGGCAGCAGCAGTATTCCCCATAGTCATCCTGCAAAAGAGCATGATTCCAGGAATCTGCACAAGATAGTTCCCCCTTATAAGGAGGGGGATGACATTAACAAGTGGTTTGCTGCACTTGAGAGGGCCTGTATTGTACAGGATGTCCCTCAAAGGCAGTGGGCTGCTATCCTATGGCTATCATTTAGTGGAAAAGGTAGGGATAGGCTCCTTACTGTGAAAGAAAATGATGCTAATAATTTCCAAGTTCTTAAGAATGCACTCCTGGATGGTTATGGCTTAACCACTGAACAATACAGGATAAAGTTCAGAGAGACCAAAAAGGAGTCTTCAGAAGACTGGGTTGATTTCATTGACCATTCAGTGAAGGCCTTGGGGGGGTGGTTACATGGCAGTAAAGTTACTGATTATGACTTCCTGTATAACTTGATCCTGAGAGAGCATATTCTTAATAATTGTGTGTCAGATTTGTTGCACCAGTACTTGGTGGACTCTGATCTGACCTCTCCCCAAGAATTGGGAAAGAAGGCAGACAAATGGGTCAGAACAAGGGTGAACAGAAAAGTTCATACAGGGGGTGACAAAGATGGCAACAAAAAGAAGGATGGTAAGTCTTCTGACAAGGGTGGGGACAAATCTAAAAATGAGTCTTCATCAGGCCCACAAAAACACTCTGGTGGGGGTGGTGGGTCCAAATCCTCCTTTAATCAGAACAAGGAAAAGAAACCATGGTGCTATTTATGTAAAATAAAAGGCCATTGGACAACAGATCCCAGTTGTCCAAAGAAAGGCACCACTTCTCCTACCACTACAACCCCTACTGCTACACCTAGTGTCCCTACTAATAGCAGTGGTGGTGGGAGCAAACCTACTAATAGCCAATCCAAGGGAGTAGCTGGGCTCACTTTTGGTAACTTAGTTGGGGTTGGTCTGATTAGGGAGACCACAGAGGCTACTTTAGTCTCTGAAGGGGCTATTGACTTAGCCACTTTGGTTGCTTGCCCCCATAACTTGGAGAAGTACAAGCAACTAACCCTAATAAATGGTGTTGAGGTCCAGGCCTACAGGGACACAGGTGCCAGTGTCACAATGGTGATTGAGAAACTGGTGCACCCTGAACAACACATACTTGGACACCAGTACCAAGTAACCGATGCTCACAACATAACACAAAGCCACCCCATGGCTGTTGTAAATCTCAACTGGGGGGGGGTAACTGGTCCAAAGAAAGTTGTGGTAGCTTCAGATTTACCTGTAGACTGTCTATTAGGGAATGATTTGGAGACATCAGCTTGGTCAGATGTGGAGTTGGAGGCCCATGCAGCAATGCTGGGCATCCCAGGGCATATTTTTGCTTTGACAAGGGCTCAGGCCAAAAAGCAAAAAGGACAGGGAAGCTTGGATCCTGGAACAATGGACCAAGTGCTCCCTAAAGCTAGGGCTAGTAGAAGCAAACCACTTCCTACTATCCCTCCCTCTACAGTGGATTCTCATTCTGAGGAAGAAGAATTCCCTCCCTGTGCAGAACCTACACCAGAAGAGCTGGAAGCAGACACTGCTGAGCTTTTGGGTGAAGGGGGGCCTGCCAGAGAGGAGCTGAGTGTGGCACAGCAAACCTGTCCCACATTAGAGGGTCTCAGACAGCAAGCTGTCAAACAGGCTAATGGGGATGTCAGTGACTCTCACAGAGTTTACTGGGAGGACAACCTCTTGTACACTGAGCATAGGGATCCTAAACCTGGAGCTGCCAGGAGATTAGTGATTCCTCAGGAGTACAGAAAGTTCCTCCTAACACTGGCACATGACATTCCCTTAGCTGGGCATCTAGGACAAATGAAAACTTGGGACAGACTTGTTCCCCTGTTTCATTGGCCTAGGATGTCTGAGGACACAAAGGAATTTTGTAAGTCCTGTGAAACCTGTCAAGCCAGTGGCAAGACAGGTGGCACCCCAAAGGCACCCCTTATCCCACTGCCTGTGGTTGGGGTTCCCTTTGAAAGGTTAGGGGTTGACATAGTTGGCCCCCTTGACCCTCCTACCGCTTCAGGCAATAGATTTATCTTGGTGGTAGTGGACCATGCCACAAGATATCCTGAAGCAATTCCTTTAAGGACCACTACAGCTCCTGCAGTGGCAAAGGCCCTCCTGGGAATATTTTCCAGGGTGGGCTTCCCAAAGGAAGTAGTATCAGACAGAGGAAGCAATTTCATGTCTGCATACTTAAAGGCCATGTGGAAGGAGTGTGGTGTAACGTACAAGTTCACAACACCCTATCATCCACAAACAAATGGACTGGTGGAGAGATTTAATAAAACTCTCAAAGGCATGATTATGGGTCTCCCTGAAAAACTCCGCAGGAGATGGGATATCCTTCTACCATGCCTCCTTTTTGCCTACAGGGAGGTACCCCAGAAAGGAGTGGGCTTCAGCCCCTTTGAACTTCTTTTTGGACACCCTGTTAGGGGTCCACTCACACTTGTAAAGGAGGGTTGGGAACAACCTTTAAAAGCTCCTAAGCAGGATATTGTGGACTATGTACTTGGCCTCAGATCAAGGATGGCTGAGTACATGAAAAAGGCCAGTAAAAACCTTCAGGCCAGCCAAGAGCTCCAGAATCAATGGCATGATCAGAAGGCTGTTCTGGTTCAGTACCAACCAGGGCAGAAAGTGTGGGTCTTGGAGCCTGTGGCCCCAAGAGCACTCCAAGATAAATGGAGTGGACCCCACACAATTGTTGAAAAGAAGGGTGAAGTCACCTACTTGGTTGACTTAGGCACTGCCAGGAGTCCCCTTAGGGTGCTCCATGTCAACCGCCTGAAACCCTACTATGACAGGGCTGATCTCACCCTGCTCATGGCAACTGATGAGGGACAGGAAGAAGACAGTGATCCTCTACCTGATCTCTTCTCTTCCACAGAACAAGATGCTCTTGTGGAAGGTGTAGTTTTGGCTGATTGTCTTACTGCTGAGCAGAAAGATAATTGCATAAATCTCCTAGATCAATTCTCTGAAGTCTTCTCTACTGTGCCAGGTACCACTTCTTGGTGTGAGCACACTATAGATACTGGAGACAGTTTACCTGTCAAAAGTAAGATCTATAGGCAGCCTGACCATGTCAGGGACTGCATAAAGCAAGAAGTTCAGAAAATGTTGGAACTAGGAGTGGTTGAGCAGTCTGACAGTCCATGGGCTTCTCCTGTGGTACTGGTACCAAAACCCAATTCTAAAGATGGAAAGAAGGAAATGCGGTTTTGTGTAGACTATAGAGGTCTCAACTTGGTAACCAAAACTGATGCTCACCCTATACCCAGGGCAGATGAGCTCATAGATACACTGGAGTGCCCAAAAGCACAAGGTGTGCAATACTCAGAGACATGGCCAAGGTAAGAAAGGCTGAAAGACGACCACCACTGAACAAGACAAGTCCAAGACACACAAGCTGAAATGTCAAGACTGGGCCAAGAAATATCTCAAGACTGATTTTTCTAAGGTTTTATGGACTGATGAAATGAGAGTGAGTCTTGATGGGCCAGATGGATGGGCCCGTGGCTGGATTAGTAAAGGGCAGAGAGCTCCAGTCCGACTCAGACGCCAGCAAGGTGGAGGTGGAGTACTGGTTTGGGCTGGTATCATCAAAGATGAGCTTGTGGGGCTTTTTCGGGTTGAGGATGGAGTCAAGCTCAACTCCCAGTCCTACTGCCAGTTCCTGGAAGACACCTTCTTCAAGCAGTGGTACAGGAAGAAGTCTGCATCCTTCAAGAAAAACATGATTTTCATGCAGGACAATGCTCCATCACACGCGTCCAAGTACTCCACAGCGTGGCTGGCAAGAAAGGGTATAAAAGAAGGAAATCTAATGACATGGCCTCCTTGTTCACCTGATCTGAACCCCATTGAGAACCTGTGGTCCATCATCAAATGTGAGATTTACAAGGAGGGAAAACAGTACACCTCTCTGAACAGTGTCTGGGAGGCTGTGGTTGCTGCTGCACGCAATGTTGATGGTGAACAGATCAAAACACTGACAGAATCCATGGATGGCAGGCTTTTGAGTGTCCTTGCAAAGAAAGGTGGCTATATTGGTCACTGATTTGTTTTTGTTTTGTTTTTGAATGTCAGAAATGTATATTTGTGAATGTTGAGATGTTATATTGGTTTCACTGGTAATGATAAATAATTGAAATGGGTATATATTTTTTTTTGTTAAGTTGCCTAATAATTATGCACAGTGATAGTCACCTGCACACACAGATATCCCCCTAACATAGCTAAAACTAAAAACAAACTAAAAACTACTTCCAAAAATATTCAGTTTTGATATTAATGAGTTTTTTGGGTTCATTGAGAACATGGTTGTTGTTCAATAATAAAATTAATCCTCAAAAATACAACTTGCCTAATAATTCTGCACTCCCTGTAGTCCCTGCTCAAGGACCTATAGGATTTGGATGCTGCATCCTTACAGGGAAAAGTGTGCCTCGTGTCTTTGAAAGGCTTGGTAATGGTAGCACCCAAACAGCTTCTTCACCTCAAAAGGAATTTTCAGAAGGGGCATTTTCTCTGCATAACCAGTTTTCCAGCCCCACATCCATATATGCCGTTGTGCCAGGATAGAAGCACCCAAAGCCACTCCTGTAAACTGAATAATATCTGAAGACATATCAGCTAATAGTTTTGCCTCCTGTTCCATTTGCAGCAGCAAAGCAGAGCTATCCACATTCTCCTGGATAACAGTAGAAAAAGACTCCTTTACTAAAAACTGTGCCATATATGCTGCATAAGTAGCCACATTCATGAGCACAGAGCTAGTGGCAAAAGATTTCTTGGTAACCCTATCAATCTTATGATGCCCAGTATCTGCAGGTGAGCAATCTTCTGTATTAATCGCTGCCCTACCAATCAAAAGTGACTGGATTGGTTCCACCCTAACGTTGGGCAAAAATACCTCCTCCATCTCCGTGAGGGTATATATCTTTTAGAGGAACTTCAGAATACTGAATTGATCCACCTCCTTCTGAAGATAAGCTCCTTAATTTTTTTAGGAATAGGTAGCGACAAAAGTGAAGGCGTTGCATGTTGAGGGAAGAGACCCTCTTCTTCTGGCTGATCTAATGGCTCTTCAAGGCCCAGGTTACTCCTGACATGATCCAAAATCGAGACCTGATGCTGCCTGGAAATGTGCTTCCCATAAGCCAACATAATAGGACCCTCCGAAGCTGAATCTGAAGAAGTATCCTGCATATCTCCCTTTAACATGGAAGACCTAGTCTTCTTTTCGTAGCGACCGCCACCTCAGTCATGGACTGTACCTGGGCCTCAGTCAAATAAGCAAGACTCACAGGGGACTGTTCCCTGGGCTTTTTAGATCTCTGAGCCCCAGGCAGTCTCCCCGCAGAGTCAGAGGAAGAGGAAATCATCTATCTCTTTTGCGCACACTTCTTTCTTTCCATAGTAGTGATCACACACATTCCAATATGAAAGAAAAAACACAAATGGCCCAAACTAGGTTTCCTTAAATAACGCTGTTCTGCACACCATCATTTAACAATGAAAACCATGTCCTCCAGAAATCAAGGCATCACAATATGAGTGCAAAGGTCTGCACACCCATCTGTTACCCATTTTGCTAGGGGCTACCTACAGCCCAGCAATCTCTCGTTGTGGCCGAGCTATTTCAGGTAAAATGAATGACATTAGGCATGAGCCTCCCTGTGACCCCTTGTAGGAAAGTACCATCTTGCCTGGCATGTTATCCCCATATTTCACTGTATATATGTTGTTTTAGTTGTATGTGTCACTGGGACCCTGCCAGCCAGGGCCCCAGTGCTCATAAGTGTGCCCTGTATGTGTGACCTGTGTTATGACTAACTGTCTCACTGAGGCTCTGCTAATCAGAACCTCAGTGGTTATGCTCTCTCTTTACAAATTGTCACTAACAGGCTAGTGACCAATTTAACCAATTTACATTGGCATACTGGAACACCCTTATAATTCCCTAGTATATGGTACTGAGGTACCCAGGGTATTGGGGTTCCAGGAGATCCCTATGGGCTGCAGCATTTCTTTTGCCACCCATAGGGAGCTCTGTCAATTCTTACACAGGCCTGCCACTGCAGCCTGAGTGAAATAACGTCCACGTTATTTCACAGCCATTTACCACTGCACTTAAGTAACTTATAAGTCACCTATATGTCTAACCTTTACCTGGTAAAGGTTAGGTGCAAAGTTACTTAGTGTGAGGGCACCCTGGCACTAGCCAAGGTGCCCCCACATTGTTCAGAGCCAATTCCCTGAACTTTGTGAGTGCGGGGACACCATTACACGCGTGCACTACATATAGGTCACTACCTATATGTAGCTTCACAATGGTAACTCCGAATATGGCCATGTAACATGTCTATGATCATGGAATTGCCCCCTCTATGCCATCCTGGCATAGTTGGCACAATCCCATGATCCCAGTGGTCTGTAGCACAGACCCTGGTACTGCCAAACTGCCCTTCCTGGGGTTTCACTGCAGCTGCTGCTGCTGCCAACCCCTCAGACAGGCAGCTGCCCTCCTGGGGTCCAGCCAGGCCTGGCCCAGGATGGCAGAACAAAGAACTTCCTCTGAGAGAGGGTGTGACACCCTCTCCCTTTGGAAAATGGTGTGAAGGCACGGGAGGAGTAGCCTCCCCCAGCCTCTGGAAATGCTTTGTTGGGCACAGATGTGCCCAATTCTGCATAAGCCAGTCTACACCGGTTCAGGGGACCCCTTAGCCCTGCTCTGGCGCGAAACTGGACAAAGGAAAGGGGAGTGACCACTCCCCTGACCTGCACCTCCCCTGGGAGGTGTCCAGAGCTCCTCCAGTGTGCTCCAGACCTCTGCCATCTTGGAAACAGAGGTGCTGCTGGCACACTGGACTGCTCTGAGTGGCCAGTGCCACCAGGTGACGTCAGAGACTCCTTGTGATAGGCTCCTTCAGGTGTTGCTAGCCTATCCTCTCTCCTAGGTAGCCAAACCCTCTTTTCTGGCTATTTAGGGTCTCTGTCTCTGGGGAAACTTTAGATAACGAATGCAAGAGCTCATCCGAGTTCCTCTGCATCTCTCTCTTCACCTTCTGATAAGGAATCGACTGCTGACCGCGCTGGAAGCCTGCAAACCTGCAACATAGTAGCAAAGACGACTACTGCAACTCTGTAACGCTGATCCTGCCGCCTTCTCGACTGTTTTCCTGCTTGTGCATGCTGTGGGGGTAGTCTGCCTCCTCTCTGCACCAGAAGCTCCGAAGAAATCTCCCGTGGGTCGACGGAATCTTCCCCCTGCAACCGCAGGCACCAAAAAGCTGCATTACCGGTTCCTTGGGTCTCCTCTCAGCACGACGAGCGACGTCCCTCGAATCCAGCGACTCTGTCCAAGTGACCCCCACAGTCCAGTGACTCTTCAGTCCAAGTTTGGTGGAGGTAAGTCCTTGCCTCACCTCGCTGGGCTGCATTGCTGGGAACCGCGACTTTGCAGCTACTCCGGCCCCTGTGCACTTCCGGCGGAAATCCTTTGTGCACAGCCAATCCTGGGTCCACGGCACTCTAACCTGCATTGCACGACTTTCTAAGTTGGTCTCCGGCGACGTGGGACTCCTTTGTGCAACTTCGGCGAGCACCGTTTCACGCATCCTCGTAGTGCCTGTTTATGGCACTTCTCCGGGTGATACCTGCTTCAGAGAGGGCTCCTTGTCTTGCTCGACGTCCCCTCTCTCTACTGGTCCAATTTGCGACCTCCTGGTCCCTCCTGGGCCTCAGCAGCGTCCAAAAACGCTAACCGCACGATTTGCAGCTAGCAAGGCTTGTTGGCGTTCTTTCGGCGGGAAAACACTTCTGCACGACTCTCCACGGCAAGAGGGATACGTCCACCAAAGGGGAAGTCTCTAGCCCTTTTCGTTCCTGCAGAAACCTCAGCTTCTTCTGTCCATTAGAAGCTTCTTTGCACCCGCAGCTGGCATTTCCTGGGCATTTGCCCATCTCCGACTTACTTGTGACTTTTGGACTTGGTCCCCTTGTTCCACAGGTACCCTAGATAGGAAATCCACAGTTGTTGCATTGCTGGTTTGTGTCTTTCCTGCATTATTCCTCTAACACGACTTCTTTGTCCCTAGGGGAACTTTAGTGCACTTTGCACTCACTTTTCAGGGTCTTGGGGAGGGTTATTTTTCTAACTCTCACTATTTTCTAATAGTCCCAGCGACCCTCTACAAGGTCACATAGGTTTGGGGTCCATTCGTGGTTCGCATTCCACTTTTGGAGTATATGGTTTGTGTTGCCCCTATCCCTATGTTTCCCCATTGCATCCTATTGTAACTATACATTGTTTGCACTGTTTTCTAAGACTATACTGCATATTTTTGCTATTGTGTATATATATCTTGTGTATATTTCCTATCCTCTCACTGAGGGTACACTCTAAGATACTTTGGCATATTGTCATAAAAATAAAGTACCTTTATTTTTAGTATAACTGTGTATTGTGTTTTCTTATGATATTGTGCATATGACACTAAGTGGTACTGTAGTAGCTTCACACGTCTCCTAGTTCAGCCTAAGCTGCTCTGCTAAGCTACCATTATCTATCAGCCTAAGCTGCTAGACACCCTATACACTAATAAGGGATAACTGGGCCTGGTGCAAGGTGCAAGTACCCCTTGGTACTCACTACAAGCCAGTCCAGCCTCCTACATTGGTTGTGCAGCGGTGGGATAAGTGCTTTGAGACTACTTACCACTCTTGTCATTGTACTTTTCATAAGAGAAAAATATACAAAACAAGGTCAGTGTATATACACATAGCCAAAACGTTTTGCATTTCCTCTTTTCACTCTTTTCTAAGTGCTGAAAAGTACTTCTAAACTTTCAAAAAGTTCTTAAAAGTTTAAAAAGTTTTTTTTCTGTCTTTCTAAAAAGTTCTGAAAACTTTTTTCTCTTTTTCTATCACTTTAACTCTCTCTAAAAATGTCTGGCACAGGCCAAAATGTTGATCTGTCCAAACTTGCATATTATCACCTTAGCTGGAAAGGAGCAAGGAATCTCTGCATAGAGAGAGGTTTGAGTGTAGGGAAGAATCCTTCCTTAGAACTGTTAATTAACATGCTTAGAGTACAGGATAAGGTCATAAGTGCCCAATCTGGTGGAAAAGTAGCTAATGGTTCTCAATCTGATCCAGGGACTCCCCCAGGAAAAGATTCAGGAAAGAAACTTCCTAGCCTGCCCATTACTAGACAGTCTAGCATAGTTGGTAATGATGATGAGCCACACCATATAAATAGTGTTGTCTCACATCATAGCAAAAGCATTTATTCTCACCATACTGGTAGTGATGTTTCTGTTAGCCAAGCTGTTAGGGTGGCTTCTGTAAGGGACAGGTCTCCTTCTGTCCATTCTCACCATACTTCTGTTTCAAGGCATGTCCCTCCCACCCACCCTGATGACAGATTGTTAGAAAGGGAGCTCAATAGATTGAGAGTGGAACAAACCAGACTGAAGCTCAAGAAGCAACAGCTGGATTTGGATAGACAGACTTTAGAAGTAGAGAAGGAGAGACAGAAACTGGGTTTAGAAACCCATGGTGGCAGCAGCAGTATTCCCCATAGTCATCCTGCAAAAGAGCATGATTCCAGGAATCTGCACAAGATAGTTCCCCCTTATAAGGAGGGGGATGACATTAACAAGTGGTTTGCTGCACTTGAGAGGGCCTGTGTTGTACAGGATGTCCCTCAAAGGCAGTGGGCTGCTATCCTATGGTTATCATTTAGTGGAAAAGGTAGGGATAGGCTCCTTACTGTGAAAGAAAGTGATGCCAATAATTTTACAGTTCTTAAGAATGCACTCCTGGATGGTTATGGCTTAACCACTGAACAATACAGGATAAAGTTCAGAGAGACCAAAAAGGAGTCTTCACAAGACTGGGTTGATTTCATTGACCATTCAGTGAAGGCCTTGGAGGGGTGGTTACATGACAGTAAAGTTACTGATTATGACAGCCTGTATAACTTGATCCTGAGAGAGCATATTCTTAATAATTGTGTGTCTGATTTGTTGCACCAGTACCTGGTAGACTCTGATCTGACCTCTCCCCAAGAATTGGGAAAGAAGGCAGACAAATGGGTCAGAACAAGGGTGAACAGAAAAGTTCATACAGGGGGTGACAAAGATGGCAATAAGAAGAAAGATGGTGAAAAATCTCAAGATAAGCATGGGGATAAGGGTAAAACCAAAGATCCCACTTCAAATCTTAAACACTCTTCAGAGGGTGGGGATAAAACTAATTCTCCCTCTTCTTCTCAACCTGCACACATTAAAAAGCCTTGGTGCTTTGTGTGTAAAAACAGAGGCCATAGGCCAGGGGATAAGTCCTGTCCAGGTAAACCCCCTGAGCCTACCACCACTAATACATCAAGCTCTAGTGCCCCTAGCAGTAGTGGTACTAGTGGTGGGACTGCTGGCAACAGTCAAGTTAAGGGTGTAGTTGGGTTCACTTTTGTGTCCATAGTAGAAACTGGGGTAGTCACTCCCAAGACAGTTTCTGTCACATCTAGTGGCATTGGCCTTGCCACACTGGCTGCTTGTCCCCTTACAATGGATAAGTACAGGCAGACAGTTACAATAAATGGTGTTGAGGCCTTGGCCTACAGGGACACAGGTGCCAGTATCACTTTGGTGACTGGAAACCTAGTGCACCCTGATCAACACATCATTGGACAACAGTATAAGATTATTGATGTCCATAACTCCACTAAGTTTCTTCCCTTAGCTATAATTCAGTTTAGTTGGGGTGGAGTTACTGGCCCTAAGCAGGTGGTGGTATCACCTAGCTTACCTGTAGACTGTCTCTTAGGTAATGACCTAGAGGCCTCAGGTTGGGCTGATGTAGAGTTTTATGCCCATGCAGCCATGCTGGGCATCCCAGAGGAATTGTTCCCTCTCATTTCTACTGAAATGAAAAAGCAAAGGAGAGAAGGCCTGAAAACTCAGGATCCCTCTCCATCAACAGGTATAAAGGGTATCACAGTATCCCCTTACCACCCTACCATTCAGGATACCATTCCTGTGGTGGGAGAAACCTCTCCTGGGGTGGCACCTGTTCCAAGGGAATCATCAGCTGGCAAAGCTGGACTCCCTGAGGTAGAAGTACCTCTCTGTGGGATAACTAACATTGGTGAGAAAAAGAGCACCATTTTAGTTAACATGGAGCATCCCTCCAACCCTCCCAGAGAAACTTTAGTGCAGAAACTCTGCACTGCCTCACAACACTTAGGAAAACATCCCTGCCCTAGTGTGGAGCTCATAGGACAGCATCCCTGCCCTGCTCCAACCCAAGAGAAACAGCATCCCTGTTCTCTCTTCCAGCCATATGGACAAAGTTTTTGCCCAGCTATGGCTTTATTGAGACAGCATCCCTGTCTGGCATTTTCATCACTACAAATAGGTTCAGTGGACAATTCCCACTGCTCTAAACTAAAACTTACTGATAGAAACTCTGAAAATACATCTTCACATTGTTGCTTAGCTAAAAAACTTCAAACAGGGTGGTTTACATCCCCACAGGGAAGTAACCATATAGTGGATGATAAAGGGAGTAACCAGTCTATTGCAGAGCTACTCTCTACTTATCACCACTTAGACAATAAAGTCTCAACTGGCCAAGGTTAGCCTTATTGTCCTTCGTTTGGGGGGGGTTGTGTGAGAAAGTAGCCTCTTTCTAGCCTTGTTACCCCCACTTTTGGCCTGTTTGTGAGTGTATGTCAGGGTGGTTTCACTGTCTCACTGGGATCCTGCTAGCCAGGGCCCAGTGCTCATAGTGAAAACCCTATGTTTTCAGTATGTTTGTTATGTGTCACTGGGTCCCTGCTAGTCAGGACCCCAGTGCTCATAAGTTTGTGGCCTATATGTATGTGTTCCCTGTGTGGTGCCTAACTGTCTCACTGAGGCTCTGCTAACCAGAACCTCAGTGGTTATGCTCTCTCTTTACAAATTGTCACTAACAGGCTAGTGACCAATTTTACCAATTTACATTGGCTTACTGGAACACCCTTATAATTCCCTAGTATATGGTACTGAGGTACCCAGGGTATTGGGGTTCCAGGAGATCCCTATGGGCTGCAGCATTTCTTTTGCCACCCATAGGGAGCTCTGACAATTCTTACACAGGCCTGCCACTGCAGCCTGAGTGAAATAACGTCCACGTTATTTCACAGCCATTTTACACTGCACTTAAGTAACTTATAAGTCACCTATATGTCTAACCTTTACCTGGTAAAGGTTAGGTGCAAAGTTACTTAGTGTGAGGGCACCCTGGCACTAGCCAAGGTGCCCCCACATTGTTCAGAGCCAATTCCCTGAACTTTGTGAGTGCGGGGACACCATTACACGCGTGCACTACATATAGGTCACTACCTATATGTAGCTTCACAATGGTAACTCCGAATATGGCCATGTAACATGTCTATGATCATGGAATTGCCCCCTCTATGCCATCCTGGCATAGTTGGCACAATCCCATGATCCCAGTGGTCTGTAGCACAGACCCTGGTACTGCCAAACTGCCCTTCCTGGGGTTTCACTGCAGCTGCTGCCAACCCCTCAGACAGGCATCTGCCCTCCTGGGGTCCAGCCAGGCCTGGCCCAGGATGGCAGAACAAAGAACTTCCTCTGAGAGAGGGTGTGACACCCTCTCCCTTTGGAAAATGGTGTGAAGGCACGGGAGGAGTAGCCTCCCCCAGCCTCTGGAAATGCTTTGTTGGGCACAGTTGTGCCCAATTCTGCATAAGCCAGTCTACACCGGTTCAGGGGACCCCTTAGCCCTGCTCTGGCGCGAAACTGGACAAAGGAAAGGGGAGTGACCACTCCTCTGACCTGCACCTCCCCTGGGAGGTGTCCAGAGCTCCTCCAGTGTGCTCCAGACCTCTGCCATCTTGGAAACAGAGGTGCTGCTGGCACACTGGACTGCTCTGAGTGGCCAGTGCCACCAGGTGACGTCAGAGACTCCTTGTGATAGGCTCCTTCAGGTGTTGCTAGCCTATCCTCTCTCCTAGGTAGCCAAACCCTCTTTTCTGGCTATTTAGGGTCTCTGTCTCTGGGGAAACTTTAGATAACGAATGCAAGAGCTCATCCGAGTTCCTCTGCATCTCTCTCTTCACCTTCTGATAAGGAATCGACTGCTGACCGCGCTGGAAGCCTGCAAACCTGCAACATAGTAGCAAAGACGACTACTGCAACTCTGTAACGCTGATCCTGCCGCCTTCTCGACTGTTTTCCTGCTTGTGCATGCTGTGGGGGTAGTCTGCCTCCTCTCTGCACCAGAAGCTCCGAAGAAATCTCCGTGGGTCGACGGAATCTTCCCCCTGCAACCGCAGGCACCAAAAAGCTGCATTACCGGTCCCTTGGGTCTCTTCTCAGCACGACGAGTGAGGTCCCTCGAATCCAGCGACTCTGTCCAAGTGACCCCCACAGACCAGTGACTCTTCAGTCCAAGTTTGGTGGAGGTAAGTCCTTGCCTCACCTCGCTGGGCTGCATTGCTGGGAACCGCGACTTTGCAGCTACTCCGGCCCCTGTGCACTTCCGGCGAAATCCTTTGTGCACAGCCAAGCCTGGGTCCACCGCACTCTAACCTGCATTGCACGACTTTCTAAGTTGGTCTCCGGCGACGTGGGACTCCTTTGTGCAACTTCGGCGAGCACCGTTTCACGCATCCTCGTAGTGCCTGTTTCTGGCACTTCTCCGGGTGCTACCTGCTTCAGAGAGGGCTCCTTGTCTTGCTCGACGTCCCCTCTCTCTGCTGGTCCAATTTGCGACCTCCTGGTCCCTCCTGGGCCTCAGCAGCGTCCAAAAACGCTAACCGCACGATTTGCAGCTAGCACGGCTTGTTGGCGTTCTTTCGGCGGGAAAACACTTCTGCACGACTCTCCACGGCGAGAGGGATCCGTCCACCAAAGGGGAAGTCTCTAGCCCTTTTCGTTCCTGCAGAAACCTCAGCTTCTTCTGTCCAGTAGAAGCTTCTTTGCACCCGCAGCTGGCATTTCCTGGGCATTTGCCCATCTCCGACTTACTTGTGACTTTTGGACTTGGTCCCCTTGTTCCACAGGTACCCTAGATTGGAAATCCACAGTTGTTGCATTGCTGGTTTGTGTCTTTCCTGCATTATTCCTCTAACACGACTTCTTTGTCCCTAGGGGAACTTTAGTGCACTTTGCACTCACTTTTCAGGGTCTTTGGGAGGGTTATTTTTCTAACTCTCACTATTTTCTAATAGTCCCAGCGACCCTCTACAAGGTCACATAGGTTTGGGGTCCATTCGTGGTTCGCATTCCACTTTTGGAGTATATGGTTTGTGTTGCCCCTATCCCTATGTTTCCCCATTGCATCCTATTGTAACTATACATTGTTTGCACTGTTTTCTAAGACTATACTGCATATTTTTGCTATTGTGTATATATATCTTGTGTATATTTCCTATCCTCTCACTGAGGGTACACTCTAAGATACTTTGGCATATTGTCATAAAAATAAAGTACCTTTATTTTTAGTATAACTGTGTATTGTGTTTTCTTATGATATTGTGCATATGACACTAAGTGGTACTGTAGTAGCTTCACACGTCTCCTAGTTCAGCCTAAGCTGCTCTGCTAAGCTACCATTATCTATCAGCCTAAGCTGCTAGACACCCTATACACTAATAAGGGATAACTGGGCCTGGTGCAAGGTGCAAGTACCCCTTGGTACTCACTACAAGCCAGTCCAGCCTCCTACATTGGTTGTGCAGCGGTGGGATAAGTGCTTTGAGACTACTTACCACTCTTGTCATTGTACTTTTCATAAGAGAAAAATATACAAAACAAGGTCAGTGTATATACACATAGGCAAAACGTTTTGCATTTCCTCTTTTCACTCATTTCTAAGTGCTGAAAAGTACTTCTAAACTTTCAAAAAGTTCTTAAAAGTTTAAAAAGTTTTTTTTCTGTCTTTCTAAAAAGTTCTGAAAACTTTTTTCTCTTTTTCTATCACTTTAACTCTCTCTAAAAATGTCTGGCACAGGCCAAAATGTTGATCTGTCCAAACTTGCATATGATCACCTTAGCTGGAAAGGAGCAAGGAATCTCTGCATAGAGAGAGGTTTGAGTGTAGGGAAGAATCCTTCCTTAGAACTGTTAATTAACATGCTTAGAGTACAGGATAAGGCCATAAGTGCCCAATCTGGTGGAAAAGTAGCTAATGGTTCTCAATCTGATCCAGGGACTCCCCCAGGAAAAGATTCAGGAAAGAAACTTCCTAGCCTGCCCATTACTAGACAGTCTAGCATAGTTGGTAATGATGATGAGCCACACATTATATAAATAGTGTTGTCTCACATCATAGCAAAAGCATTTATTCTCACCATACTGGTAGTGATGTTTCTGTTAGCCAAGCTGTTAGGGTGGCTTCTGTAAGGGACAGGTCTCCTTCTGTCCATTCTCACCATACTTCTGTTTCAAGGCATGTTCCTCCCACCCACCCTGATGACAGATTGTTAGAAAGGGAGCTCAATAGATTGAGAGTGGAACAAACCAGACTGAAGCTCAAGAAGCAACAGCTGGATTTGGATAGACAGACTTTAGAAGTAGAGAAGGAGAGACAGAAACTGGGTTTAGAAACCCATGGTGGCAGCAGCAGTATTCCCCATAGTCATCCTGCAAAAGAGCATGATTCCAGGAATCTGCACAAGATAGTTCCCCCTTATAAGGAGGGGGATGACATTAACAAGTGGTTTGCTGCACTTGAGAGGGCCTGTGTTGTACAGGATGTCCCTCAAAGGCAGTGGGCTGCTATCCTATGGCTATCATTTAGTGGAAAAGGTAGGGATAGGCTCCTTACTGTGAAAGAAAGTGATGCCAATAATTTTACAGTTCTTAAGAATGCACTCCTGGATGGTTATGGCTTAACCACTGAACAATACAGGATAAAGTTCAGAGAGACCAAAAAGGAGTCTTCACAAGACTGGGTTGATTTCATTGACCATTCAGTGAAGGCCTTGGAGGGGTGGTTATATGGCAGTAAAGTTACTGATTATGACAGCCTGTATAACTTGATCCTGAGAGAGCATATTCTTAATAATTGTGTGTCTGATTTGTTGCACCAGTACCTGGTAGACTCTGATCTGACCTCTCCCCAAGAATTGGGAAAGAAGGCAGACAAATGGGTCAGAACAAGGGTGAACAGAAAAGTTCATACAGGGGGTGACAAAGATGGCAATAAGAAGAAAGATGGTGACAAATCTCAAGATAAGCATGGGGATAAGGGTAAAACCAAAGATCCCACTTCAAATCTTAAACACTCTTCAGAGGGTGGGGATAAAACTAATTCTCCCTCTTCTTCTCAACCTGCACACATTAAAAAGCCTTGGTGCTTTGCGTGTAAAAACAGAGGCCATAGGCCAGGGGATAAGTCCTGTCCAGGTAAACCCCCTGAGCCTACCACCACTAATACATCAAGCTCTAGTGCCCCTAGCAGTAGTGGTACTAGTGGTGGGACTGCTGGCAACAGTCAAGTTAAGGGTGTAGTTGGGTTCACTTTTGGGTCCATAGTAGAAACTGGGGTAGTCACTCCCAAGACAGTTTCTGTCACATCTAGTGGCATTGGCCTTGCCACACTGGCTGCTTGTCCCCTTACAATGGATAAGTACAGGCAGACAGTTACAATAAATGGTGTTGAGGCCTTGGCCTACAGGGACACAGGTGCCAGTATCACTTTGGTGACTGGAAACCTAGTGCACCCTGATCAACACATCATTGGACAACAGTATAAGATTATTGATGTCCATAACTCCACTAAGTTTCTTCCCTTAGCTATAATTCAGTTTAGTTGGGGTGGAGTTACTGGCCCTAAGCAGGTGGTGGTATCACCTAGCTTACCTGTAGACTGTCTCTTAGGTAATGACCTAGAGGCCTCAGGTTGGGCTGATGTAGAGTTTCATGCCCATGCAGCCATGCTGGGCATCCCAGAGGAATTGTTCCCTCTCATTTCTACTGAAATGAAAAAGCAAAGGAGAGAAGGCCTGAAAACTCAGGATCCCTCTCCATCAACAGGTATAAAGGGTATCACAGTATCCCCTTACCACCCTACCATTCAGGATACCATTCCTGTGGTGGGAGAAACCTCTCCTGGGGTGGCACCTGTTCCAAGGGAATCATCAGCTGGCAAAGCTGGACTCCCTGAGGTAGAAGTACCTCTCTGTGGGATAACTAACATTGGTGAGAAAAAGAGCACCATTTTAGTTAACATGGAGCATCCCTCCAACCCTCCCAGAGAAACTTTAGTGCAGAAACTCTGCACTGCCTCACAACACTTAGGACAACATCCCTGCCCTAGTGTGGAGCTCATAGGACAGCATCCCTGCCCTGCTCCAACCCAAGAGAAACAGCATCCCTGTTCTCTCTTCCAGCCATATGGACAAAGTTTTTGCCCAGCTATGGCTTTATTGAGACAGCATCCCTGTCTGGCATTTTCATCACTACAAATAGGTTCAGTGGACAATTCCCACTGCTCTAAACTAAAACTTACTGATAGAAACTCTGAAAATACATCTTCACATTGTTGCTTAGCTAAAAAACTTCAAACAGGGTGGTTTACATCCCCACAGGGAAGTAACCATATAGTGGATGATAAAGGGAGTAACCAGTCTATTGCAGAGCTACTCTCTACTTATCACCACTTAGACAATAAAGTCTCAACTGGCCAAGGTTAGCCTTATTGTCCTTCGTTTGGGGGGGGTTGTGTGAGAAAGTAGCCTCTTTCTAGCCTTGTTACCCCCACTTTTGGCCTGTTTGTGAGTGTATGTCAGGGTGTTTTCACTGTCTCACTGGGATCCTGCTAGCCAGGGCCCAGTGCTCATAGTGAAAACCCTATGTTTTCAGTATGTTTGTTATGTGTCACTGGGTCCCTGCTAGTCAGGACCCCAGTGCTCATAAGTTTGTGGCCTATATGTATGTGTTCCCTGTGTGGTGCCTAACTGTCTCACTGAGGCTCTGCTAACCAGAACCTCAGTGGTTATGCTCTCTCTTTACAAATTGTCACTAACAGGCTAGTGACCAATTTTACCAATTTACATTGGCTTACTGGAACACCCTTATAATTCCCTAGTATATGGTACTGAGGTACCCAGGGTATTGGGGTTCCAGGAGATCCCTATGGGCTGCAGCATTTCTTTTGCCACCCATAGGGAGCTCTGACAATTCTTACACAGGCCTGCCACTGCAGCCTGAGTGAAATAACGTCCACGTTATTTTACAGCCATTTTACACTGCACTTAAGTAACTTATAAGTCACCTATATGTCTAACCTTTACCTGGTAAAGGTTAGGTGCAAAGTTACTTAGTGTGAGGGCACCCTGGCACAAGCCAAGGTGCCCCCACATTGTTCAGAGCCAATTCCCTGAACTTTGTGAGTGCGGGGACACCATTACACGCGTGCACTACATATAGGTCACTACCTATATGTAGCTTCACAATGGTAACTCCGAATATGGCCATGTAACATGTCTATGATCATGGAATTGCCCCCTCTATGCCATCCTGGCATAGTTGGCACAATCCCATGATCCCAGTGGTCTGTAGCACAGACCCTGGTACTGCCAAACTGCCCTTCCTGGGGTTTCACTGCAGCTGCTGCCAACCCCTCAGACAGGCATCTGCCCTCCTGGGGTCCAGCCAGGCCTGGCCCAGGATGGCAGAACAAAGAACTTCCTCTGAGAGAGGGTGTGACACCCTCTCCCTTTGGAAAATGGTGTGAAGGCACGGGAGGAGTAGCCTCCCCCAGCCTCTGGAAATGCTTTCTTGGGCACAGATGTGCCCAATTCTGCATAAGCCAGTCTACACCGGTTCAGGGGACCCCTTAGCCCTGCTCTGGCGCGAAACTGGACAAAGGAAAGGGGAGTGACCACTCCCCTGACCTGCACCTCCCCTGGGAGGTGTCCAGAGCTCCTCCAGTGTGCTCCAGACCTCTGCCATCTTGGAAACAGAGGTGCTGCTGGCACACTGGACTGCTCTGAGTGGCCAGTGCCACTAGGTGACGTCAGAGACTCCTTGTGATAGGCTCCTTCAGGTGTTGCTAGCCTATCCTCTCTCCTAGGTAGCCAAACCCTCTTTTCTGGCTATTTAGGGTCTCTGTCTCTGGGGAAACTTTAGATAACGAATGCAAGAGCTCATCCGAGTTCCTCTGCATCTCTCTCTTCACCTTCTGATAAGGAATCGACTGCTGACCGCGCTGGAAGCCTGCAAACCTGCAGCATAGTAGCAAAGACGACTACTGCAACTCTGTAACGCTGATCCTGCCGCCTTCTCGACTGTTTTCCTGCTTGTGCATGCTGTGGGGGTAGTCTGCCTCCTCTCTGCACCAGAAGCTCCGAAGAAATCTCCCGTGGGTCGACGGAATCTTCCCCCTGCAACCGCAGGCACCAAAAAGCTGCATTACCGGTCCCTTGGGTCTCCTCTCAGCACGACGAGCGAGGTCCCTCGAATCCAGCGACTCTGTCCAAGTGACCCCCACAGTCCAGTGACTCTTCAGTCCAAGTTTGGTGGAGGTAAGTCCTTGCCTCACCTCGCTGGGCTGCATTGCTGGGAACCGCGACTTTGCAGCTACTCCGGCCCCTGTGCACTTCCGGCGGAAATCCTTTGTGCACAGCCAAGCCTGGGTCCACGGCACTCTAACCTGCATTGCACGACTTTCTAAGTTGGTCTCCGGCGACGTGGGACTCCTTTGTGCAACTTCGGCGAGCACCGTTTCACGCATCCTCATAGTGCCTGTTTCTGGCACTTCTCCGGGTGCTACCTGCTTCAGAGAGGGCTCCTTGTCTTGCTCGACGTCCCCTCTCTCTGCTGGTCCAATTTGCGACCTCCTGGTCCCTCCTGGGCCTCAGCAGCGTCCAAAAACGCTAACCGCACGATTTGCAGCTAGCAAGGCTTGTTGGCGTTCTTTTGGCGGGAAAACACTTCTGCACGACTCTCCACAGCGAGTGGGATCCGTCCACCAAAGGGGAAGTCTCTAGCCCTTTTCGTTCCTGCAGAAACCTCAGCTTCTTCTGTCCAGTAGAAGCTTCTTTGCACCCGCAGCTGGCATTTCCTGGGCATTTGCCCATCTCCGACTTACTTGTGACTTTTGGACTTGGTCCCCTTGTTCCACAGGTACCCTAGATTGGAAATCCACAGTTGTTGCATTGCTGGTTTGTGTCTTTCCTGCATTATTCCTCTAACACGACTTCTTTGTCCCTAGGGGAACTTTAGTGCACTTTGCACTCACTTTTCAGGGTCTTGGGGAGGGTTATTTTTCTAACTCTCACTATTTTCTAATAGTCCCAGCGACCCTCTACAAGGTCACATAGGTTTGGGGTCCATTCGTGGTTCGCATTCCACTTTTGGAGTATATGGTTTGTGTTGCCCCTATCCCTATGTTTCCCCATTGCATCCTATTGTAACTATACATTGTTTGCACTGTTTTCTAAGACTATACTGCATATTTTTGCTATTCTGTATATATATCTTGTGTATATTTCCTATCCTCTCACTGAGGGTACACTCTAAGATACTTTGGCATATTGTCATAAAAATAAAGTACCTTTATTTTTAGTATAACTGTGTGTTGTGTTTTCTTATGATATTGTGCATATGACACTAAGTGGTACTGTAGTAGCTTCACACGTCTCCTAGTTCAGCCTAAGCTGCTCTGCTAAGCTACCATTATCTATCAGCCTAAGCTGCTAGACACCCTATACAGTAATAAGGGATAACTGGGCCTGGTGCAAGGTGCAAGTACCCCTTGGTACTCACTACAAGCCAGTCCAGCCTCCTACAGTACCGCATTCCTAAATGCGATGTATACCATCTTCCAACAGATGGCTCCAGGGGGTGCTCCGGCTGGCCCTTTGGCCTTTTCATTGGGTGATCCTGCGCCTCTACGGCGGGCACCCTTTATGCCCTTTCTCCCTTTTGGGAACGTGGGCTCGGCGCCGGTGTCGGCGCCTGTGGCCACTCCGGTGATTTCGGAGGGATTGGTCCCGGAGATTTCCATTCCGTCGTCGGGATTTCGTCCTGTGACTCCGGTGGGTCCATCCGCTCCGAGTGCTCTTTCATCGGTGCCGAAGTTACTTGTGGCGCCGGACGCGGCGTCGGTGGCTTCTGAAGATCGGCGCCGATCTTCGGCTTCGGCGGAGGCATTGTCGACTCCGCGTATCGAGCAGAGGCTTCATTCGAGGAGACGTGCTCTCCGTTTATTAGAGGAGCAGGAGTACCCAACGAGTCCTGGAAGAAGGAGAACTAGAGGACTCGGGTGATGGACTGCATGGTCTAGATACAGCCAGTGGGCTGGACACTTCCCCTGAGTGGGATCTTTCGTCTCCAGGGGAATACACGGAGAAGGCTGCTTCCTTTCACGCAGTGGTACGGAAGGCAGCTAGTTTTCTGGACCTGCCTTTGCCGGTGGCAGAGACAAAACAGAACCTTCTGACAGAGGTGCTTCATCCGGCCTCAGCTGCGGCAGAGCCTCTATTGCCGTTTAATGACGCTTTGCTGGATCCGGTGCTAGAGGTGTGGAAGAGACCAGTATCTTCCCCAGCGGTTCATAGAGCCGTAGCCAGGAGGTATCGAGCTGCACCAACTGACCCTGGCTTTCTTTCTAGGCACCCTACACCGGAGAGCTTGGTGGTGCAGGCCTCCTGTTCATCCAAATCAGCGCCTGTTCTTCCCGGCGGTGCCTGGGGACAGGAACTCGAAGAAACTGGATGCGCAGTCCAAGAAAATCTTTTCGTCCTGCAGTCTGGCGTTGAAGGCCACCAACGCAACTTGTATCCTGGGGAGATATATTCATGCTCTTATGGATGACATTTCCTCATCATTTACGGAGCTTCAACAGGGTCTTTTGGATGTTGTTTCAGATGCCCAGGCTGCCGCGACCCAGATTATTCAGTCTGGGCTGGACACCACCGACTCGGTGGCCAGAGCAATGGGCACGACTGTGGTGGCAAGGAGACAGGCCTGGCTCCGTAATTCGGGGTTTTCTGCGGATGTGCAGTCAACCCTATTGGATCTCCCTTTTGATGGGGACAAGCTGTTTGGCGCCAAGGCAGATTCGGCCTTGGAAGGTTTTAAGGAGAGCAGGGCCACAGCCAAATCGTTAGGACTCCAAGCTCCTTCTTCCTCTGCCTCTTCCAGGATTTTCAGGAGGTTTCGGGGATTTGGGCGTGGCTCTTCCTCCTCTTCCTTTCGGGGGAGATTCCAGCAACGAGCCTCTTCCCATCCCTATAGATCTTTTAGAGGGAGAGGGAGGGCCCGCACCAGAGGAGCCTCTCAGCAGCACTCTGCCTCTTCCTCGTCCTCTGGAGGGGTGCAGCAGGGAAAGCAGCCTTAGGCTTCCACCATTTCCCACTCACTCCTCTCCTGTAGGGGGAAGATTACAGCATTTTCTCCGCAAGTGGAAGACTATTACAACGGACACTTGGGTTCTCAGTATTGTGGGAAAAGGCTACACCCTTCCCTTTCGGGAGTTCCCGCCCCTCATCCCGCCCCGTCCATCTTATTGTTCAGAAGAACACCTCCTGTTGCTAGAACAGGAGGTACAAGTCCTCCTTTCAAAGGGCGCGGTAGAGTTGGTCCCAGAGCAGGAAAGAGGTCGAGGTTGTTACTCAAGGTATTTCCTGATTCCCAAGAAGGATGGTCGGTTGAGACCAATCCTGGACCTGAGGATCTTGAATTGGTTCCTCAAACAGGAAAAGTTCAAGATGCTGACCCTAGCTCAGGTGCTTTTGGCGTTGAACAAGGAAGATTGGATGGTGTCTGTCGACTTGCAGGATGCTTACTTTCATATCCTGATACTCAAATCACACAGGAAGTATCTCCGGTTTATGGTGGGATCACAGCACTATCAGTTTGCGGTCCTTCCGTTTGGTCTTACTTCAGCACCTCGAGTCTTCACGAAGGTGATGTCGGTGGTTGCGGCAGAGCTCAGAAGGAAGGGGATAGCAGTATTCCCTTACTTGGACGACTGGTTGATCAAAGCCAAGTCGCCGGAGCTTGTGTCGCATCATCTGCAGTCAACGACTCAGTTGTTGTTCGACCTGGGTTTTTCGGTGAACGAGCCCAAATCTCACCTGGAGCCCTCTCAGCGCCTCCTGTTCATAGGGGCAGTACTGGATACAACATTGAGTCGAGCCTTTCCTCCGCCTCAGCGGATTCAAGATATTCAGGAATTGGTTCCAATGTTTCGAAATGGAGCGGTAGTTCCAGTCCTCAAGGTCCTTCGTCTGCTCAGTCTGTTTGCCTCCTGCATTCTGTTGGTCACGCATGCTCGCTGGCACATGAGGGCTCTTCAGTGGTGCCTCCGAAGGCAGTGGTCTCAACACAAAGGAGATCTAGAAGGTGCTGTCAAGATCTCCAGAGATGCTGCTGTGGACTTGAAGTGGTGGATTGCGAGCAACAATCTTTCACAAGGAAAGCCGTTCGCGCAGTCGCCACCAGTGGCCACGGTCATAACGGATGCTTCCACTCTAGGGTGGGGAGCTCATCTGGGGGATCTGGAGATCAAAGGCCTTTGGTCTCCAGAGGAGCAGATGTTTCATATCAATCTGTTGGAGTTACGGGCTGTACGTCTGGCTCTCAAGGCCTTCCTCCCTTCCCTTCGTGGTCAGTCGGTACAGGTCCTGACGGACAATACTACCACGATGTGGTACATAAACAAACAGGGAGGAGTAGGGTCGTACCTTCTCTGCAGAGAAGCTCTTCGACTATGGTCCTGGGCAAAGGACCATCAGATTTGCTTGGTAGCAAATCATCTGGCCGGGGTCTTGAATGTACGTGCGGACGGTCTCAGTCGCCAATTCTCGGCAGACCACGAGTGGCGTCTCCATCCAGATCAAGCCCGTTTGATCTTCCAAAGGTGGGGGTTTCCTCGGGTAGATCTGTTTGCCACTCTGGAGAACGCACATTGTCCGTTATTCTGCAGCCTCCAGTATCCGATGCAGGGAGCGTTGGGGGACGCGTTTCAAATAACCTGGTGCGGCCAGTTGCTTTACGCGTTTCCTTCCATACCCTTGATTCCTCGAGTATTGAGGAAGATTCGCCAAGACCGGGCACTAGTCATCTTAATAGCTCCGGATTGGCCAAGGAGGGTGTGGTACTCCGACCTTCTCCAACTCTCAATGTGCCCTCCGCTCCGTCTCCCTTTCAGGGCAGACCTCCTCTCGCAGTCGCAGGGGCAGGTTTTACACTCCAACCTCCAGAGTCTGCACCTACATGCCTGGAGATTGAACGGGGCAACCTGAGTTCCTTCTCTCTCCCGCCTGATGTAGTGGATGTTATATTAGCGGCCAGGCGACACTCCACTAAATCTATCTACGCTAATAGGTGGTCTAAATTTGTTGCGTGGTGTGGAGAGAGGCAGATTGATCCCTTACATGCTCATCTATCGGACGTTTTGTCTTTTGATCTGTCTCTAGCACAGAAAGGTTGTGCAGTGGCTACCATTAAGGGTTATTTGTCGGCCTTGTCAGCCTTCATTTGTCTTCCAGACCAACCATCGTTATTTAAATCCCCTATTGTTATCAGATTCTTGAAAGGTCTTCTAAATAAATATCCTCCAAAACCATTTGTTATGCCGCAATGGGATTTGTCCTTGGTCCTGACTTTCCTTATGGGGTCCCCTTTCGAGCCTATGCATTCTTGCCCCTTAAGGTATTTGGTTATAAAAACAGTTTTTCTGGTAGCTATAACATCTGCAAGGAGAGTGAGTGAGTTGCAGGCCTTATCGGTAAAGCCCCCTTATACAACTTTTTATGGGGATAAGGTGGTGTTGAGGACCAAGGCTGCTTTCCTCCCGAAGGTTGTTTCACCCTTCCATTTGGCTCAGACAATTACTTTGTCCACGTTCTACCCTCCGCCTCATCCTTCTAAAGAGGAAGAAAGACTGCACCGTCTGGACCCAAAGAGGGCGTTGAGCTTCTTTATTGATAGAACAAAGGATTTCAGGCTGGAGGATCAGCTGTTCATCGGGTACGTGGGCAAGAGGAGAGGAAAGGCAGTCCACAAGAGAACACTCTCCAGGTGGGTGGTTCTTTGCATTAAAATCTGTTACTCTTTGGCAAAGAAGGACCCTCATTCCACCAGAGCTAAGTCGGCCACTTCGGCCTTGGCCAGAGGTGTTCCTGTGGTTGACATCTGCAAGGCCGCAACTTGGTCGTCCCTTCACACTTTTGCGAAACATTACTGTTTGGACTCTGAGGTCAGAAGGGACGGCCATTTTGCACGGTCAGTGCTGCAGGATTTCTTGGTTTGACCATTTAGGCACCCGCCACCGGGCGTGGTACTGCTTTGGGACTCTATTCATTAGGTGAGGAATCCACAGGTAGTTGTATCCATCAGAAGAACGAGTTACTTACCTTCGGTAACGACTTTTCTGGTGGATGCATTAGCTACCTGTGGATTCCTCACAGTCCCACCCGCCTCCCCGTTGCCTTTCTGGTCTTACCAAGTAATCCTTGAGTGCGCTCCTCTTGGTCTTCAAGGTTGCAATAGATGTTGTATATATGGATACTTGTGTATATTTATCTGTATATATATATATATATATATGTATATATCTTTGTGTACATACATGATTTGCATATATTTGTTCGTTATATTAAATTTACAGCTATTCATTGCAATATTGTGTATTTTACAAGGTTATGGGATGTTGCCTTGCTCTTTCATTGCATTGGGTTGTTGTTCTCATGCACGTAAAAAATGTTGGTACTGACGTCGGCACGTCGTCGAGGACCTCTTATTGCCTGTATGACGTCAGACGGCGTCGCGTGGGCTAGAGTGACGTCCTCGTCGAAGTGCAGAGACTAGGAAGAAGATTTCCGTCGAATGCTGGCGCCATGGGAGTATTCATTAGGTGAGGAATCCACAGGTAGCTAATATATCCACCAGAAAAGTCGTTACCGAAGGTAAGTAACTCGTTCATATGGTACTGAGGTACCCAGGGTATTGGGGTTCCAGGAGATCCCTATGGGCGACAGCACTTCTTTTGCCACCCATAGGGAGCTCTGACAATTCTTACACAGGCAGCCTGAGTGAAATAACGTCCACGTTATTTCACAGCCATTTTACACTGCAGTTAAGTAACTTATAAGTCACCTATATGTCTAACCTTTACCTGGTAAAGGTTAGGTGCAAAGTTACTTAGTGTGAGGGAACCCTGGCACTAGCCAAAGTGCCCCCACATTGTTCAGGGCCAATTCCCCGGACTTTGTGAGTGCGGGGACACCATTACACGCGTGCACTACATATAGGTCACTACCTATATGTAGCTTCACAATGGTAACTCCGAATATGGCCATGTAACATGTCTATGATCATGGAATTGCCCCCTCTATCCCATCCTGGCATAGTTGGCACAATCCCATGATCCCAGTGGTCTGTAGCACAGACCCTGGTACTGCCAAACTGCCTTTCCTGGGGTTTCACTGCAGCTGCTGCTGCTGCCAACCCCTCAGACAGGCTTCTACACTCCTGGGGTCCAGCCAGGCCTGGCCCAGGATGGCAGAACAAAGCACTTCCTCTGAGAGAGGGTGTTACACCCTCTCCCTTTGGAAAATGGTGTGAAGGCAGGGGAGGAGTAGCCTCCCCCAGCCTCTGGAAATGCTTTCATGGGCACATTTGGTGCCCATTTCTGCATAAGCCAGTCTACACCGGTTCAGGGACCCCTTAGCCCTGCTCTGGCGCGAAACTGGACAAAGGAAAGGGGAGTGACCACTCCCCTGACCTGTACCTCCCCTGGGAGGTGCCCAGAGCTCCTCCAGTGTGCTCCAGACCTCTGTCATCTTGGAAACCGAGGTGCTGCTGGCACACTGGACTGCTCTGAGTGGCCAGTGCCACCAGGTGATGTCAGAGACTCCTTCTGATAGGCTCCTTCAGGTGTTGCTAGCCTATCCTCTCTCCTAGGTAGCCAAACCCTCTTTTCTGGCTATTTAGGGTCTCTGTCTCTGGGGAAACTTTAGATAACGAATGCAAGAGCTCATCCGAGTTCCTCTGCATCTCTCTCTTCACCTTCTGCCAAGGAATCGACTGCTGACCGCGCTGGAAGCCTGCAAAACTGCAACAAAGTAGCAAAGACGACTACTGCAACTCTGTAACGCTGATCCTGCCGCCTTCTCGACTGTTTTCCTGGTGGTGCATGCTGTGGGGGTAGTCTGCCTCCTCTCTGCACTAGAAGCTCCGAAGAAATCTCCCGTGGGTCGACGGAATCGTCCCCCTGCAACCGCAGGCACCAAAGAACTGCATCACCGGTCCCCTGGGTCTCCTCTCAGCACAACAAGCGAGGTCCCTTGAATCCAGCAACTCTGTCCAAGTGACTCCCACAGTCCAGTGACTCTTCAGTCCAAGTTTGGTGGAGGTACGTCCTTGCCTCCCCACGCCAGACTGCATTGCTGGGAACCGCGACTTTTGCAGCTACTCCGGCCTCCGTGCACTTCCAGCGGAAATCCTTTGTGCACAGTCCAGCCTGGGTCCACGGCACTCTAACCTGCATTGCACGACCCCCTAAGTTGTTCTCCGGTGACGTGGGACTCCTTTGTGCGACTTCGGGTGAGCACTGTTTCATGCATCCTCGTAGTGCCTGTTTCTGGCACTTCTCCGGGTGCTACCTGCTGCTGAGAGGGCTCCTTGTCTTCCTCGATGTCCCCTCTGTCTCCTGACGCAATTTGCGACATCCTGGTCCCTCCTGGGCCACAGCAGCATCCAAAAACACTAACCGCACGATTTGCAGCTAGCAAGGCTTGTTGGCGGTCTTTTGGCGGGAAAATACTTCTGCACGACTCTCCACGGCGTGAGGGATCCGTCCTCCAAAAGGGACGTCTCTAGCCCTTGTCGTTCCTGCAGAAACCTAAGCTTCTACTGTCCAGTAGCAGCTTCTTTGCACCCACAGCTGGCATTTCCTGGGCATCTGCCCCTCTCCGACTTGCTTGTGACTTTTGGACTTGGTCCCCTTGTTCCACAGGTACCCTCGACTGGAAATCCATCATTGTTGCATTGCTGGTTTGTGTCTTTCCTGCAGAATTCCCCTATCACGACTTCTATGTCTTTTGGGGAACTATAGTGCACTTTGCACTCACTTTTCAGGGTCTTGGGGTGGGCTATTTTTCTAACCCTTACTATTTTCTAATAGTCCCAGCGACCCTCTACAAGGTCACATAGGTTTGGGGTCCATTCGTGGTTCGCATTCCACTTTTGGAGTATATGGTTTGTGTTGCCCCTATCCCTATGTGTCCCCATTGCATCCTATTGTAACTATACATTGTTTGCACTGTTTTCTAAGACTATACTGCATATTTTTGGTATTGTGTACATATAACTTGTGTATATTTCCTATCCTCTTACTGAGGGTACACTCTGAGATACTTTGGCATATTGTCATAAAAATAAAGTACCTTTATTTTTAGTATTGTGTATTGTGTTTTCTTATGATATTGTGCATATGACACTAGGTGGTACTGTAGGAGCTTCACTCATCTCCTAGTTCAGCCTAAGCTGCTCTGCTAAGCTACCATTATCTATCAGCCTATGCTGCTAGACACCCTATACACTAATAAGGGATAACTGGGCCTGGTGCAAGGTGCAAGTACCCCTTGGTACTCACTACAAGCCAGTCCAGCCTCCTACATTGGTTGTGCAGCGGTGGGATAAGTGCTTTGAGACTACTTACCACTCTTGTCATTGTACTTTTCATAAGAGAAAAATATACAAAACAAGTTCAGTGTGTGTACACATAGTTAAAAAGTTTTGCATTTCCTCTTTTCACTCTTTTCTAAGTGCTGAAAAGTACTTCTAAACTTTCTAAAAAGTTCCTAAAAGTTTAAAAAGTTTTTTTTTCTGTCTTTCTAAAAGTTCTGAAAACTTTTTTTTTTTTTCACTTTTTCTATCACTTTAACTCTCTCTAAAAATGTCTGGCACAGGCCAAAATGTTGATCTGTCCAAACTTGCATATGATCACCTTAGCTGGAAAGGAGCAAGGAGTCTCTGCATAGAGAGAGGTTTGAGTGTAGGGAAGAATCCTTCCTTGAATTGTTGCTTAACATGCTTAGAGAACAAGATAAGGCCAAAAGTGCCCCATCTGTTGAAAAAGTAGCTAATGGTTCCCAATCTGATCCTGGGACTCCCCAAGGAAAAGATTCAGGAGAGAAACTTCCTAGCCTGCCCATTACTAGACAGTCTAGCATAGTTGGTACTGAGGTTGAGTCACACCATACAGATAGTGTTGTCTCACATCATAGCAAGAGCATTCATTCTCATCACAGTAGAAATGATGTTTCTGTTAGCCAAGCTGTTAGGGTGCCTTCTGTAAGGAACATGTCTCCTTCTGTCCATTCTCATCATACTTCTGTTTCAAAACATCTCCCTCCCACCCACCCTGATGACAGATTGTTAGAAAGGGAGCTCAATAGATTGAGAGTGGAACAAACCAGACTGAAGCTCAAGAAGCAACAGCTGGATTTGGAGAGACAGACTTTAGAAGTAGAGAAGGAGAGACAGAAACTGGGTTTAGAAACCCATGGTGGCAGCAGCAGTATTCCCCATAGTCATCCTGCAAAAGAGCATGATTCAAGGAATCTGCACAAGATAGTTCCCCCTTATAAGGAGGGGGATGACATTAACAAGTGGTTTGCTGCACTTGAGAGGGCCTGTGCTGTACAGGATGTCCCTCAAAGGCAGTGGGCTGCTATCCTATGGCTATCATTTAGTGGAAAAGGTAGGGATAGGCTCCTTACTGTGAAAGAAAATGAAGCTAATGATTACAAAGTGCTTAAGAATGCACTCCTGGATGGGTATGGCTTAACCACTGAACAATACAGGATAAAGTTCAGAGAGACCAAAAAGGAGTCTTCACAAGACTGGGTTGATTTCATTGACCATTCAGTGAAGGCCTTGGAGGGGTGGTTACATGGCAGTAAAGTTACTGATTATGACAGCCTGTATAACTTGATCCTGAGAGAGCATATTCTTAATAATTGTGTGTCTGATTTGTTGCACCAGTACTTGGTGGACTCTGATCTGACCTCTCCCCAAGAATTGGGAAAGAAGGCAGACAAATGGGTCAGAACAAGGTGTAGGAAAGTACCATCTTGCCTGGCATGTTACCCCCATTTTTCACTGTATATATGTTGTTTTAGTTGTATGTGTCACTGGGACCCTGGTAACCCAGGGCCCCAGTGCTCATAAGTGTGCCTGAATGTGTTACCTGTGTAGTGACTAACTGTCTCACTGAGGCTCTGCTAATCAGAACCTCAGTGGTTATGCTCTCTCATTTCTTTCCAAATTGTCACTAACAGGCTAGTGACCATTTTACCAATTTACATTGGCTTACTGGAACACCCTTATAATTCCCTAGTATATGGTACTGAGGTACCCAGGGTATTGGGGTTCCAGGAGATCCCTATGGGCTGCAGCATTTCTTTTGCCACCCATAGGGAGCTCTGACAATTCTTACACAGGCCTGCCACTGCAGCCTGAGTGAAATAACGTCCACGTTATTTCACAGCCATTTTACACTGCACTTAAGTAACTTATAAGTCACCTATATGTCTAACCTTTACCTGGTAAAGTTTAGGTGCAAAGTTACTTAGTGTGAGGGCACCCTGGCACTAGCCAAGGTGCCCCCACATTGTTCAGGGCCAATTCCCCGGACTTTGTGAGTGCGGGGACACCATTACACGCGTGCACTACATATAGGTCACTACCTATATGTAGCTTCACAATTGTAACTCCGAATATGGCCATGTAACATGTCTATGATCATGGAATTGCCCCCTCTATACCATCCTGGCATAGTTGGCACAATCCCATGATCCCAGTGGTCTGTAGCACAGACCCTGGTACTGCCAAACTGCCCTTCCTGGGGTTTCACTGCAGCTGCTGCTGCTGCCAACCCCTCAGACAGGCAGCTGCCCTCCTGGGGTCCAGCCAGGCCTGGCCCAGGATGGCAGAACAAAGGACTTCCTCTGAGAGAGGGTGTTACACCCTCTCCCTTTGGAAAATGGTGTGAAGGCAGGGGAGGAGTAGCCTCCCCCAGCCTCTGGAAATGCTTTCTTGGGCACAGATGCGCCCAATTCTGCATAAGCCAGTCTACACCGGTTCAGGGGACCCCTTAGCCCTGCTCTGGCGCGAAACTGGACAAAGGAAAGGGGAGTGACCACTCCCCTGACCTGCACCTCCCCTGGGAGGTGTCCAGAGCTCCTCCAGTGTGCTCCAGACCTCTGCCATCTTGGAAACAGAGGTGCTGCTGGCACACTGGACTGCTCTGAGTGGCCAGTGCCACCAGGTGACGTCAGAGACTCCTTGTGATAGGCTCCTTCAGGTGTTGCTAGCCTATCCTCTCTCCTAGGTAGCCAAACCCTCTTTTCTGGCTATTTAGGGTCTCTGTCTCTGGGGAAACTTTAGATAACGAATGCAAGAGTTCATCCGAGTTCCTCTGCATCTCTCTCTTCACCTTCTGCCAAGGAATCGACTGCTGACCGCGCTGGAAGCCTGCAAAACTGCAACATAGTAGCTAAGACGACTACTTTAACTCTGTAACGCTGATCCTGCCGCCTTCTCGACTGTTTTCCTGGTGGTGCATGCTGTGGGGGTAGTCTGCCTCCTCTCTGCACTAGAAGCTCCGAAGAAATCTCCCGTGGGTTACGGAATCTTCCCCCTGCAACCGCAGGCACCAAAAAGCTGCATTACCAGTCCCTTGGGTCTCCTCCCAGCACGACGAGCGAGGTCCCTCGAATCCAGCAACTCTGTCCAAGTGGCCCCCATAGTCCAGTGACTCTTCAGTCCAAGTTTGGTGGAGGTAAGTCCTTGCCTCACCTCGCTAGACTGCATTGCTGGGAACCGCGACTTTTGCAGCTACTCCGGCCTCCGTGCACTTCCGGCGGAAATCCTTTGTGCACAGTCCAGCCTGGGTCCACGTCACTCTAACCTGCATTGCACGACCTCCTAAGTTGTTCTCCGGCGACGTGGGACTTCTTTGTGCTTCTTCGGGTGAGCACCGTTTCACGCATCCTCGTAGTGCCTGTTTCTGGCACTTCTCCGGGTGCTACCTGCTGCTAAGAGGGCTCCTTGTCTTGCTCGACGTCTCCTCTACCTCCTGGTCCAATTTGCGACCTCCTGGTCCCTCCTGGGCCACAGCAGCATCAAAAAACGCTAAGCGCACGATTTGCAGCTAGCAAGGCTTGTTGGCATTCTTTCGGCGGGAAAACACTTCTGCACGACTCTACAAGGCGAGGGGGATCCGTCCTCCAAAGGGGAAGTGTAGGAGGCTGGACTGGCTTGTAGTGAGTACCAAGGGGTACTTGCACCTTGCACCAGGCCCAGTTATCCCTTATTAGTGTATAGGGTGTCTAGCAGCTTAGGCTGATAGATAATGGTAGCTTAGCAGAGCAGCTTAGGCTGAACTAGGAGACGTGTGAAGCTACTACAGTACCACTTAGTGTCATATGCACAATATCATAAGAAAACACAATACACAGTTATACTAAAAATAAAGGTACTTTATTTTTATGACAATATGCCAAAGTATCTTAGAGTGTACCCTCAGTGAGAGGATAGGAAATATACACAAGATATATATACACAATAGCAAAAATATGCAGTATAGTCTTAGAAAAGAGTGCAAACAATGTATAGTTACAATAGGATGCAATGGGGAAACATAGGGATAGGGGCAACACAAACCATATACTCCAGAAGTGGAATGCGAACCACGAATGGACCCCAAACCTATTTGACCTTGTAGAGGGTCGCTGGGACTATTAGAAAATAGTGAGAGTTAGGAAAATAACCCTCCCCAAGACCCTGAAAAGTGAGTGCAAAGTGCACTAAAGTTCCCCTAAGGACAAAATAGTCGTGTTAGAGGAATAATGCAGGAAAGACACAAACCAGCAATGCAACAACTGTGGATTTCCAATCTAGGGTACCTGTGGAACAAGGGGACCAAGTCCAAAAGTCACAAGCAAGTCGGAGATGGGCAGATGCCCAGGAAATGCCAGCTGCGGGTGCAAAGAAGCTTCGAGTGGACAGAATAAGCTAAGGTTTCTGCAGGAACGAAAAGGGCTAGAGACTTCCCCTTTGGTGGACGGATCCCTCTCGCCTTGGAGAGTCGTGCAGAAGTGTTTTCCCGCCGGAAGGACGCCAACAAGCCTTGCTACACGCAAATCGTGCGTTTGTGGACGCTGCTGGGGCCCAGGAGGGACCAGGAGGTCGCAAATTGGACCTGCAGAGAGAGGGGACGTCGAGCAAGACAAGGAGCCCTCACTGAAGCAGGTAGCACCCGGAGAAGTGCCAGAAACAGGCACTACGAGGATGCGTGAAACGGTGCTCGCCGAAGTTGCACAAAGGAGTCCCACGTCGCCGGAGACCAACTTAGAAAGTCGTGCAATGCAGGTTAGAGTGCCGTGGACCCAGGCTTGGCTGTGCACGAAGGATTTCCGCCGGAAGTGCACAGGGGCCGGAGTAGCTGCAAAGTCGCGGTTCAAAGCAATGCAGCCCAGCGAGGTGAGGCAAGGACTTACCTCCACCAAACTTGGGCTGAAGAGTCACTGGACTGTGGCGGTCACTTGGACAGCGTCGCTGGATTCGAGGGACCTCGCTCGTCGTGCTGAGAGGAGACCCAAGGGACCGGTAATGCAGCTTTTTGGTGCCTGCGGTTGCAGGGGGAAGATTCCGTCGACCCACGGGAGATTTCTTCGGAGCTTCTGGTGCAGAGAGGAGGCAGACTACCCCCACAGCATGCACAAGCAGGAAAACAGTTGAGAAGTTGGCAGGATCAGCGTTACAGAGTTGCAGTAGTCGTCTTTGCTACTATGTTGCAGGTTTGCAGGCTTCCAGCGCGGTCAGCGGTCGATTCCTTATCAGAAGGTGAAGAGGGAGATGCAGAGGAACTCGGCTGAGCTCATGCATTCGTTATCTAGAGTTTCCCCAGAGACAGAGACCCTAAATAGCCAAAAAAGAGGGTTTGGCTACCTAGGAGAGAGGAAAGGCTACTAACACCTGAAGGAGCCTATCAGCAGGAGTCTCTGACGTCACCTGGTGGCACTGGCCACTCAGAGCAGTCCAGTGTGCCAGCAGCACCTCTGTTTCCAAGATGGCAGAGGTCTGGAGCACACTGTAGGAGCTCTGGACACCTCCCAGGGGAGGTGCAGGTCAGGGGAGTGGTCACTCCCCTTTCCTTTGTCCAGTTTCGCGCCAGAGCAGGGGCTAAGGGGTCCCTGAACCGGTGTAGACTGGCTTATGCAGAATTGGGCACATCTGTGCCCAACAAAGCATTTCCAGAGGCTGGGGGAGGCTACTCCTCCCCTGCCTTCACACCATTTTCCAAAGGGAGAGGGTGTCACACCCTCTCTCAGAGGAAGTTCTTTGTTCTGCCATCCTGGGCCAGGCCTGGCTGGACCCCAGGAGGGCAGCTGCCTGTCTGAGGGGTTGGCAGCAGCAGCAGCTGCAGTGAAACCCCAGGAAGGGCAGTTTGGCAGTACCAGGGTCTGTGCTACAGACCACTGGGATCATGGGATTGTGCCAACTATGCCAGGATGGTATAGAGGGGGCAATTCCATGATCATAGACATGTTACATGGCCATATTCGGAGTTACCATGGTGAAGCTACATATAGGTAGTGACCTATATGTAGTGCACGCGTGTAATGGTGTCCCCGCACTCACAAAGTTCAGGGAATTGGCTCTGAACAATGTGGGGGCACCTTGGCTAGTGCCAGGGTGCCCTCACACTAAGTAACTTTGCACCTAACCTTTACCAGGTAAAGGTTAGACATATAGGTGACTTATAAGTTACTTAAGTGCAGTGTAAAATGGCTGTGAAATAACGTGGACGTTATTCCACTCAGGCTGCAGTGGCAGGCCTGTGTAAGAATTGTCAGAGCTCCCTATGGGTGGCAAAAGAAATGCTGCAGCCCATAGGGATCTCCTGGAACCCCAATACCCTGGGTACCTCAGTACCATATACTAGGGAATTATAAGGGTGTTCCAGTAAGCCAATGTAAATTGGTAAAAATGGTCACTAGCCTGTTAGTGACAATTTGGAAAGAAATGAGAGAGCATAACCACTGAGGTTCTGATTAGCAGAGCCTCAGTGAGACAGTTAGTCACTACACAGGTAACACATTCAGGCACACTTATGAGCACTGGGGCCCTGGGTTACCAGGGTCCCAGTGACACATACAACTAAAACAACATATATACAGTGAAAAATGGGGGTAACATGCCAGGCAAGATGGTACTTTCCTACACAACCCCCCCCCAAATGAAGGACAATAAGACTAGCCATGACCTGATGAGTCTTCATTGTCTAAGTGGAAATATCTGGAGAGTCCATCTGCATTGGAGTGGCTACTCCCAGGTCTATGTTCCACTGTATAGTCCATTCCCTGTAGGGATATGGACTACCTCAACAATTTAGGATTTTCTCCTTTCATTTGTTTTAGCCAAAGTAGAGGTTTGTGGTCTGTCTGAACAATGAAGTGAGTGCCAAACAGGTATGGCCTCAACTTCTTCAGAGCCCAGACCACAGCAAAGGCCTCCCTCTCAATGGCAGACCAACGCTTTTCTCTAGGGGTCAACCTCCTACTAATAAAAGCAACAGGTTGATCCTGGCCCTCAGAATTAAGTTGTGATAGGACTGCCCCTACTCCTAATTCAGATGCATCAGTTTGGACATAGAATTTTTTAGAGTAACAAGGGCTTTTCAGGACAGGTGCAGAGCACATGGCCTGCTTCAGCTCCTCAAAAGCTTTCTGACAGTTTGCTGTCCATAATACCTTTTTAGGCATTTTCTTGGATGTGAGGTCATTAAGAGGGGCTGCAATGGAGCCATAGTTCTTAATGAACCTCCTGTAATACCCAGTGAGGCCTAGGAAGGCTCTCACCTGAGTCTGAGTGGTAGGGGGAACCCAATCAATAATAGTTTGGATTTTCCCCTGAAGTGGTGCAATCTGTTCCCCACCAACAAGGTGTCCCAGATAAACCACCTTACCCTGCCCTATCTGGCACTTTGAAGCCTTGATAGTGAGGCCTGCCTTTTGCAGAGCCTCCAAAACTTTCCATAGGTGGACCAGGTGATCATCCCAGCTGGAGCTAACGACAGCTATATCGTCCAAATATGCTGCACTGAAAGCTTCCAGCCCTTGCAGGACTGTGTTCACCAACCTCTGAAAAGTGGCAGGTGCATTTTTCAAACCAAAAGGCATTACAGTAAACTGGTAATGTCCTCCAATGGTAGAAAATGCAGTCTTAGGTTTAGCATCTTCTGACAATTTGATCTGCCAATACCCTGCAGTCAAATCAAAAGTGCTTAGATACTTGGCAGATGCCAGTGTATCTATGAGCTTATCTGCCCTGGGTATAGGGTGAGCATCAGTTTTGGTTACGAAGTTGAGACCTCTATAGTCTACACAAAACCTCATTTCCTTCTTTCCATCCTTAGAATTGGGTTTTGGTACCAGTACCACAGGGGAAGCCCATGGACTGTCAGAGTGCTCAACCACTCCTAGTTCCAACATTTTCTGAACTTCTTGCTTTATGCAGTCCCTGACATGGTCAGGCTGCCTATAGATCTTACTTTTGACAGGTAAACTGTCTCCAGTATCTATAGTGTGCTCACACTAAGAAGTGGTGCCTGGCACAATAGAGAAGAGTTCTGAAAATTGTCCTAGGAGATTTATGCAATTGTCTTTCTGCTCAGCAGTAAGACAATCAGCCAAAACTACACCTTCCACAAGAGCATCTTGATCTGTGGAAGAGAAGAGATCAGGTAGAGGATCACTGTCTTCTTCCTGTCCCTCATCTGTTGCCATGAGCAGGGTGAGATCAGCCCTGTCATAGTAGGGTTTCAGGCGGTTGACATGGAGCACCCTAAGGGGACTCCTGGCAGTGCCTAAGTCAACCAAGTAGGTGACTTCACCCTTCTTTTAAACAATTGCGTGGGGTCCACTCCATTTATCTTGGAGTGCTCTTGGGGCCACAGGCTCCAAGACCCACACTTTCTGCCCTGGTTGGTACTGAACCAAAACAGCCTTCTGATCATGCCATTGCTTCTGGAGCTCTTGGCTGGCCTGAAGGTTTTTACTGGCCTTTTTCATGTACTCAGCCATCCTTGATCTGAGGCCAAGTACATAATCCACAATATCCTGCTTAGGAGCTTTTAAAGGTTGTTCCCAACCCTCCTTTACAAGTGTGAGTGGACCCCTAACAGGGTGTCCAAAAAGAAGTTCAAAGGGGCTGAAGCCCACTCCTTTTTGGGGTACCTCCCTGTAGGCAAAAAGGAGGCATGGTAGAAGGATATCCCATCTCCTGCGGAGTTTTTCAGGGAGTCCCATAATCATGCCTTTGAGAGTTTTATTAAATCTCTCCACCAGTCCATTTGTTTGTGGATGATAGGGTGTTGTGAACTTGTACGTTACACCACACTCCTTCCACATGGCCTTTAAGTATGCAGACATGAAATTGCTTCCTCTGTCTGATACTACTTCCTTTGGGAAGCCCACCCTGGAAAATATTCCCAGGAGGGCCTTTGCCACTGCAGGAGCTGTAGTGGTCCTTAAAGGAATAGCTTCAGGATATCTTGTGGCATGGTCCACTACCACTAAGATAAACCTATTGCCTGAAGCAGTAGGAGGGTCAAGGGGGGCAACTATGTCAACCCCTACCCTTTCAAAGGGAACCCCAACCACAGGCAGTGGGATAAGGGGTGCCTTTGGAGTGCCACCTGTCTTGCCACTGGCTTGACAGGTTTCACAGGACTTACAAAATTCCTTTGTGTCCTCAGACATCCTAGGCCAATGAAACAGGGGAACAAGCCTGTCCCAAGTTTTCATTTGTCCTAGATGCCCAGCTAAGGGAATGTCATGTGCCAGTGTTAGGAGGAACTTTCTGTACTCCTGAGGAATCACTAATCTCCTGGCAGCTCCAGGTTTAGGATCCCTATGCTCAGTGTACAAGAGGTTGTCCTCCCAGTAAACTCTGTGAGAGTCACTGACATCCCCATTAGCCTGTTTGACAGCTTGCTGTCTGAGACCCTCTAATGTGGGACAGGTTTGCTGTGCCACACTAAGCTCCTCTCTGGCAGGCCCCCCTTCACCCAAAAGCTCAGCAGTGTCTGCTTCCAGCTCCTCTGGTGTAGGTTCTGCACAGGGAGGGAATTCTTCTTCCTCAGAAGTAGAATCCACTGTAGAGGGAGGGATAGTAGGAAGTGGTTTGCTTCTACTAGCCCTAGCTTTAGGGAGCACTTGGTCCATTGTTCCAGGATCCAAGCTTCCCTGTCCTTTTTGCTTTTTGGCCTGAGCCCTTGTCAAAGCAAAAATATGCCCTGGGATGCCCAGCATTGCTGCATGGGCCTCCAACTCCACATCTGACCAAGCTGATGTCTCCAAATCATTCCCTAATAGACAGTCTACAGGTAAATCTGAAGCTACCACAACTTTCTTTGGACCAGTTACCCCCCCCCAGTTGAGATTTACAACAGCCATGGGGTGGCTTTGTGTTATGTTGTGAGCATCGGTTACTTGGTACTGGTGTCCAAGTATGTGTTGTTCAGGGTGCACCAGTTTCTCAATCACCATTGTGACACTGGCACCTGTGTCCCTGTAGGCCTGGACCTCAACACCATTTATTAGGGTTAGTTGCTTGTACTTCTCCAAGTTATGAGGGCAAGCAACCAAAGTGGCTAAATCAATAGCCCCTTCAGAGACTAAAGTAGCCTCTGTGGTCTCCCTAATCAGACCAACCCCAACTAAATTACCAAAAGTGAGCCCAGCTACTCCCTTGGATTGGCTATTAGTAGGTTTGCTCCCACCACCACTGCTATTAGTAGGGACACTAGGTGTAGCAGTAGGGGTTGTAGTGGTAGGAGCTGTGGTGCCTTTCTTTGGACAACTGGGATCTGTTGTCCAATGGCCTTTTATTTTACATAAATAGCACCATGGTTTCTTTTCCTTGTTCTGATTAAAGGAGGATTTGGGCCCACCACCCCCACCAGGGTGTTTTTGTGGGCCTGATGAAGACTCATTTTTAGATTTGTCCCCACCCTTGTCTGAAGACTTACCATCCTTCTTTTTGTTGCCATCTTTGTCACCCCCTGTATGAACTTTTCTCTTCACTCTTGTTCTGACCCATTTGTCTGCCTTCTTTCCCAATTCTTGGGGAGAGGTCAGATCAGAGTCCACCAAGTACTGGTGCAACAAATCAGACACACAATTATTAAGAATATGCTCTCTCAGGATTAAGTTATACAGGCTGTCATAATCAGTAACTTTACTGCCATGTAACCACCCCTCCAAGGCCTTCACTGAATGGTCAATGAAATCAACCCAGTCTTGTGAAGACTCCTTTTTGGTCTCTCTGAACTTTATCCTGTACTGTTCAGTGGTTAAGCCATAACCATCCAGGAGTGCATTCTTAAGAACTTGGAAATTATTGGCATCATTTTCTTTCACTGTAAGGAGCCTATCCCTACCTTTTCCACTAAATGATAGCCATAGGATAGCAGCCCACTGCTTTTGAGGGACATCCTGTACAGCACAGGCCCTCTCAAGTGCAGCAAACCACTTGTTAATGTCATCCCCCTCCTTATAAGGGGGAACTATCTTGTGCAGATTCCTGGAATCATGCTCTTTTGCAGGATGACTATGGGGAATACTGCTGCTGCCACCATGGGTATCTAAACCCAACTTCTGTCTTTCCTTCTCTAATTCTAAAGACTGTCTATCCAAATCCAGCTGTTGCTTCTTGAGCTTCAGTCTGGTTTGTTCCACTCTCAATCTATTGAGCTCCCTTTCTAACAATCTGTCATCAGGGTGGGTGGGAGGGACATTTCTAGATACAGAGGTATGATGGGAATGAACAGAAGGAGACCTGTCCCTTACAGAGGGCACCCTAACAGAATATTGTCATTAGAAATGAGAGGGAACAATTCCTCAGGGATACCCAGCATGGCTGCATGGGCATAAAACTCTACATCAGCCCAACATGAGGACTATAGGTCATTACCTAAGAGACAGTCTACAGGTAAGCTAGGTGATACCACCACCTGCTTAGGGCCAGTAACTCCACCCCAACTAAACTGAATTATAGCTAAGAATGAGGGCTCTGAATAGAGGTCTGGGGTTTGTACCCACTCCTAAGGATGACCTCTTTCGGTTACAATGTGAACTCTCGCAGTTCTTCAGAAAAATTAGACGGCAGTTCTTCTTTAGAGATAAACCTATTGACAACTCACCTTCAGACTCCGGTCTGAAGAAACCTTCCAAATTCATGCCACCCTCATCTTCAATGCCATGTGAGGTCTTGGCTTTTGAGAAAGCAGTCACCACTGACATAACTAAAATACGACCCAAACATAAATTTGTCAACATACCCAAAGTCGAGAGTGAGGCCCTCAGAGATTTAGCAGCTGACACTAACATTATCATTAAACCAGCGGATAAGGATGGGGCCATAGTTGTAATGAATACAGAAGATTACAGACAGGAATGCCTACGTCTCCCAGGTGACTCTACCTATTATGCTTAGATTGACCAGGATCCCACAGCCAGATTACAAATGGAGATCCGTCGGATGATAGAGGAAGCCTGTGGTAATTCCTGGATATCACAGAAAGAAGCAGAATTTCTGGATACTGTAGATCCCCGTACCCCGTACTTCTATTGTCCCCCAAAGATTCATAAAGGCAGGTCTCCCCCCCCCCCCCCCCCAGGCCGCCCCATAGTCTCAGGAATTGGGTCTGTCCTCGAACCCTTATCTACATTTTGTGATCACTTCCTACGGCCCCTTGTACAACAATCAATGACTTACCTGAGGGACACAAAAGATGTCCTCAATCTCATTGAATCCATCAACTCAACAGTTAACGTGCATGCTCTCATCACCCTTGATGTTGAGGCATTATATACTAACATTCCGCAAGAAGCTACACTAACGGTAGTTGAGACATCCCTCCTGTCTGCCAGATTTGATTCAGCGACCCCAGTCCATTTTATAATGCATTGTACTAGCTTAGCCATGACAAGGAACTTTTTTCAATTTGAAGACAAGCTCTTTCACCAGATTCGAGGCACTTCAATGGGCAGTACCTTTGCCCCAAGTCTAGCATGTATGTATATGTACGACTTTTTAAAATGTTTTATTTTGCCAGATTCCAACCCTTTTTTTGATAATATCAAATTATGGCGTCGGTACATAGACGACATTTTGGTTATCTGGCACGGGCCTGTTTCAGAAGTAGACAAGTTTACAACATGGGTCAATGGTTTGGACCCCTTTTTGAATTTCACATCGACGGTTTCTACCACTGAGATTGCATTTTTAGACTTGGTGATCAGTATTGAGGAAGGGAAATTAAAGACTTGGACTCATCATAAAGTTACAGACCGTAACAGCTTATTACTGTATGACAGCCATCACCCCAAAGCACTCCGAGACAATTTACCGTATGGGCAGTTCTTGCGCCTACGACGGAATTGCAGCAATTTGCATTCATTTGATACTCAAGCTGCTGACCTTCAGACTAAATTGCATGACCGCCACTATCCAAACAGAGTGATAAATACGGCCTACAAACGAGCTAAGTATAGTGACAGGGATTCATTATTACAGTTGACCCCTAAATCTTCAGAAACGAAACTGACTTGCGTATCTACATTTACGCCATTATCAAATACTGTCAAGAAGATAATCAATAAAAGATGGGCTGTTCTCTGTAGTGGTGGTGAGAATATCTCAAAACCACTTTTTGCTTTCAAAAGAACCACCAACATGAAAGATATGTTGGTCCATACTCGACCTAGATCTCTCATTACCCCGACCAGACAAAGGTCTCTGTGGGATCTTCCCTCAGTTAAGGGCCATTTTCCGTGTGGAAACTGTAATGTGTGTTCACTCACTAAACGGACAGACATCCTTGATTTAGAACCTATACTGACATGGCGATTGATGAAACATACCAATTGCAATACTCGCAATTGCATCTATTTGATTACCTGCCCTTGCAACTTGCGGTATGTAGGGATGACTACACGAGCTGTCAAAGTGAGGATAAATGAACACCGCAGCAACATTTGTTGTGGACGCGCCACAACCAAACTCAGTATTCATTTTATGGAAAATAATCATACACCAGATGACATGTGGTGGGTTGTACTACAGACCTGTGCACAGAAAGAGACCAGTCCACTCTTTGAACTTGAACAGCGCTGGGTGTATAGACTTAACACCCATCGTCAAGGGTTAAATGATGACATACCTTGGTTTAACCTCTCCCTTCTGATGGATACAACTACCTGTGGATTCCTCACCTAATGAGTATTCCTCACCTAATGAATACTCCCATGGCGCCAGCATTCGACGGAAATCTTCTTCCTAGTCTCTGCACGTCGACGAGGACGTCACTCTAGCCCACACGACGCCGTCTGACGTCACACAGGCAATAAGAGGTCCTCGACGACGTGCCGACGTCAGTTCCCTTTTTTCCGTGCCAGAGCAGGGCTAAGGGGTCCCCTGAACCGGTGTAGACTGGCTTATGCAGAATTGGGCACATCTGTGCCCAAGAAAGCATTTCCAGAGGCTGGGGGAGGCTACTCCTCCCCTGCCTTCACACCATTTTCCAAAGGGAGAGGGTGTAACACCCTCTCTCAGAGGAAGTCCTTTGTTCTGCCATCCTGGGCCAGGCCTGGCTGGACCCCAGGAGGGCAGCTGCCTGTCTGAGGGGTTGGCAGCAGCAGCAGCTGCAGTGAAACCCCAGGAAAGGTAGTTTGGCAGTACCAGGGTCTGTGCTACAGACCACTGGGATCATGGGATTGTGCCAACTATGCCAGGGTGGTATAGAGGGGGCAATTCCATGATCATAGACATGTTACATGGCCATATTCGGAGTTACCATTGTGAAGCTACATATAGGTAGTGACCTATATGTAGTGCACGCGTGTAATGGTGTCCCCGCACTCACAAAGCCCGGGGAATTGGCCCTGAACAATGTGGGGGCACCTTGGCTAGTGCCAGGGTGCCCTCACACTAAGTAACTTTGCACCTAACCTTTACCAGGTAAAGGTTAGACATATAGGTGACTTATAAGTTACTTAAGTGCAGTGTAAAATGGCTGTGAAATAACGTGGACGTTATTTCACTCAGGCTGCAGTGGCAGGCCTGTGTAAGAATTGTCAGGGCTCCCTATGGGTGGCAAAAGAAATGCTGCAGCCCATAGGGATCTCCTGGAACCACAATACCCTGGGTACCTCAGTACCATATACTAGGGAATTATAAGGGCGTTCCAGTAAGCCAATGTAAATTGGTAAAATTGGTCACTAGCCTGTTAGTGACAATTTGGAAAGAAATGAGAGAGCATAACCACTGAGGTTCTGATTAGCAGAGCCTCAGTGAGACAGTTAGTCACTACACAGGTAACACATTCAGGCACACTTATGAGCACTGGGGCCCTGGAGAACAGGGTCCCAGTGACACATACAACTAAAACAACATATATACAGTGAAAAAATGGGGGTAACATGCCAGGCAAGATGGTACTTTCCTACAGGACGTGCAGTCGACCCTGTTGGACCTCCCGTTTGATGGGGACAAACTGTTTGGAGCCAAAGCAGATTCGGCCTTGGAGAGATTTAAAGAAAGCAGGGCCACAGCCAAATCATTAGGGCTGCAAGCCCCTTCTTCTTCTGCCTCCTCCAGATTTTTCAGTGGATTTGCGTGGCTCTTCCTCCTCTTCCTTTCGGGGGAGATTCCAGCAACCCACCTCTTCCCTCCCCTATAGATCATTTAGAGGGAGGGGTAGGGCCCGCACTAGAGGAGCCTCTCAGCAGCACTCTGCCTCTTCCTCGTCCTCTGGAGGGGTGCAGCAGGGAAAGCAGCCTTAGGCTTCCACCATTTCCCACTCACTCCTCTTCTGTAGGGGGGAGGTTACGGCATTTTCTCCACAAGTGGGAGACTATTACATCGGACACTTGGGTTATCAGTATTGTGGGAAAAGGCTACACCCTTCCCTTTCTGGAGTTTCCGCCCCCCATCCCGCCCCGCCCATCTTATTGTTCAGAAGAACACCTCCTGTTGTTAGAACAGGAGGTTCAAGTCCTCCTTTCAAAGGGCGCGGTGGAGTTGGTCCCAGAGCAGGAAAGGGGTCGAGGTTGTTACTCAAGGTACTTCCTGATTCCCAAGAAGGATGGTCGGTTGAGACCAATCCTGGATCTGAGGATCTTGAATTGGTTCCTCAAACAGGAAAAGTTCAAGATGCTGACCCTAGCTCAGGTGCTTTTGGCGTTGAACAAAGAAGATTGGATGGTGTCTGTCGAATTGCAGGATGCTTATTTTCATATCCCGATACTCAAGTCGCACAGGAAGTATCTCTGGTTTGTGGTAGGGTCGCGGCACTATCAGTTTGCGGTCCTCCCGTTTGGTCTTACTTCAGCACCTCGAGTCTTCACGAAGGTGATGTCAGTGGTTGCGGCAGAGCTCAGAAGGAAGGGGATAGCAGTATTCCCTTACTTGGACGACTGGTTGATCAAAGCCAAGTCTCCGGAGCTTGTGTCGCATCATCTGCAGTCAACAACCCAGTTGTTGTTCGACCTGGGCTTTTCGGTGAACGTGCCCAAATCTCACCTGGAGCCCTCTCAGCGCCTCCTGTTCATAGGGGCTGTACTGGATACAACATTGAATCGAGCCTTTCCTCCGCCTCAGCGGATTCAAGATATTCAGGAATTGGTTCCAATGTTTCGAAATGGAGCGGTAGTTCCAGTCCTCAAGGTCCTTCGTCTGCTCGGTCTGTTTGCCTCCTGCATACTGTTGGTCACGCATGCTCGCTGGCATATGAGGGCTCTTCAGTGGTGCCTCCGAAGGCAGTGGTCTCAACACAAAGGAGATCTAGAAGGTGCTGTCAAGATCTCCAGAGATGCTGCTGTGGACTTGAAGTGGTGGATTGCGGGCAACAATCTTTCACAAGGAAAGCTGTTCGCGCAGTCACCACCAGTGACCACGGTCATAACGGATGCTTCCACTCTAGGGTGGGGAGCTCATCTGGGGGATCTGGAGATCAAAGGGCTTTGGTCTCCAGAGGAACAGATTTTTCATATCAATCTGTTGGAGTTGCGGGCTGTACGTCTGGCTCTCAAGGCCTTCCTCCCTTCCCTTCGTGGTCAGTCGGTACAGGTCCTGACGGACAATACTACCGCGATGTGGTACATAAACAAACAGGGAGGAGTAGGGTCGTACCTTCTCTGCAGGGAAGCTCTTCGACTATGGTCCTGGGCAAAGGACCCTCAGATTTGCTTGGTAGCGAATCATCTGGCCGGGGTCTTGAATGTATGTGCGGACAGTCTCAGTCGCCATTTCTCGGCCGACCACGAGTGGCGTCTCCATCCAGATCAAGTCCGTTTAATCTTCCAGATGTGGGGGTTTCCTCGGATAGATTTGTTTGCCACTCTGGAGAACGCGCATTGTCCGTTATTCTGCAGCCTCCAGTATCCGATGCAGGGAGCGTTGGGGGACGCGTTTCATATAACCTGGTGCGGCCAGTTCCTTTACGCGTTTCCCCCCATACCCTTGATTCCTCGGGTGTTGAGGAAGATTCGTCAAGACCGGGCCCAAGTCATCTTAATAGCTCCGGATTGGCCAAGGAGGGTGTGGTACTCCGACCTTCTCCAACTCTCACTGTGCCCTCCACTCCGTCTCCCTCTCAGGGCAGACCTCCTCTCGCAGTCGCAGGGGCAGGTTTTACACCCCAACCTCCAGAGTCTGCACCTACATGCCTGTAGATTGAGCGGGGCAACCTGAGTTCCTTCTCTCTCCCGCCTGATGTAGTGGATGTTATATTAGCGGCCAGGCGACACTCCACTAAATCTATCTACGCTAATAGGTGGTCTAAATTTGTTATGTGGTGTGGAGAGAGACAGATTGATCCCTTACATGCTCATCTGTCAGATGTTTTGTCTTTTGCTCTGTCTCAAGCGCAGAAAGGTTGTGCAGTAGCTACCATTAAAGGTTATTTGTCTGCCTTGTCAGCCTTCATTTGTCTTCCAGACCAACCATAGTTATTTAAATCCCCTATTGTTCTCAGATTCTTGAAAGGTCTTCTAAATAAATATCCTCCAAAACCATTCGTTATGCCTCAATGGGATTTGTCCTTGGTCCTGACTTTCCTTATGGGGTCCCCTTTTGAACCTATGCATTCTTGCCCCTTAAGGTATTTAGTTATTAAGACAGTCTTCTTGGTGGCTATAACATCTGCAAGGAGAGTGAGTGAGTTGCAGGCCTTATCGGTAAAACCCCCCTATACAAACTTTTATGGGGATAAGGTGGTGTTGAGGACCAAGGCTGCTTTCCTCCCGAAGGTTGTTTCACCCTTCAATTTGGCCCAGACAATTACTTTGTCCACGTTCTATCCTCCGCCTCATCCTTCAAAGGAGGAAGAGAGACTACATCGCTTGGACCCAAAGAGGTTGTTAAGCTTCTACATTGATAGAACGAAGGACTTCAGGCTGGAGGATCAGCTGTTCATCGGATACGTGGGCAAGAGGAGAGGAAAGGCAGTCCACAAGAGAACACTCTCCAGGTGGGTTGTTCTTTGCATTAAAATCTATTACTCTTTAGCAAAGAAGGATCCTCCTGATGGCATTAGAGCTCATTCCACCAGAGCTAAGTCGGTCACTTCGGCCTTGGCCAGAGGTGTTCCTGTGGTCGACATCTGCAAGGCCGCAACTTGGTCGTCCCTTCACACTTTTGCGAAGCATTACTGTTTGGACTCTGAGGTCAGAAGGGACAGCCATTTTGCACGGTCAGTGCTGCAGGATTTCTTGGTTTGACCATTTAGGCACCCACCACCGGGCGTGGTACTGCTTTGGGACTCTATTCATTAGGTGAGGAATCCACAGGTAGTTGTATCCATCAGAAGAACGAGTTACTTACCTTCGGTAACGACTTTTCTGGTGGATACATTAGCTACCTGTGGATTCCTCACGGTGTCACCCGCCTCCCCGTTGCCTTTTTGGTCTTACCAAGTAATCCTTGAGTGCGCTCCTATTGGTCTTCAAGACTGCAATAGATTTTGTATATATATATATATATATATATATATATATATATATATATATATATCTTTGTGTATATACATAATTAGTATATATTTGTTTGTTTGAAAAAAAAAAAAAAAGAGTTATATTAAATCTATAGCCATTTTATTGCAATGTTGTGTGATTTACAATGTTATGGGATGTTGCCTTGCTCTTTCATTGCATTGGGTTATTGTTCTCATGCACGTAAAAAATGTTGGTACTGACGTCGGCACGTCGGCGAGGACCTCTTATTGCCTGTATGACGTCAGACGGCGTCGCGTGGGCTAATGTGACGTCCTCGTCGACGTGCAGAAGCTAGGAAGAAGATTTCAGTCGAATGCTGGCGCCATAGGAGTATTCATTAGGTGAGGAATCCACAGGTAGCTAATGTATCCACCAGAAAAGTCGTTACCGAAGGTAAGTAACTCGTTCTTCAGGGGTTTCACTGCAGCTGCTGCTGCTGCCAACCCCTCAGACAGGTTTCTGCCCTCCTGGGGTCCAGCCAGGCTTGGCCCAGGATGGCAGAACAAAGGACTTCCTCAGAGAGAGGGTGTTACACCCTCTCCCTTTGGAAAAAGGTGTTACGGCAGGGGAGGAGTAGCCTCCCCCAGCCTCTGGAAATGCTTTAATGGGCACAGATGGTGCCCATTTCTGCATAAGCCAGTCTATACCGGTTCAGGGACCCCCTCAGCCCTGCTCTGGCGCGAAACTGGACAAAGGGAAGGGGAGTGACCACTCCCCTGACCTGCACCTCCCCTGGGAGGTGCCCAGAGCCCCTCCAGTGTGCTCCAGACTTCTGCCATCTTGGAAACAGAGGTGCTGCTGGCACACTGGACTGCTCTGAGTGGCCAGGGCCAGCAGGTGACGTCAGAGACTCCTTCTGATAGGCTCCTTCAGGTGTTGCTAGCCTATCCTCTCTCCTAAGTAGCCAAACCCTCTTTTCTGGCTATTTAGGGTTTCTGCTTTGGGGAATTCCTTAGATAACGAATGCAAGAGCTCATCAGAGTTCCTCTGCATCTCTCTCTTCACCTTCTGCCAAGGAATCGACTGCTGACCGCGCTGGAAGCCTGCAAAACTGCAACAAAGTAGCAAAGACGACTACTGCAACTCTGTAACGCTGATCCTGTCGCCTTCTCGACTGTTTTCCTGGTGGTGCATGCTGTGGGGGTAGTCTGCCTCCTCTCTGCACTAGAAGCTCCGAAGAAATCTCCTGTGGGTCGATGGAATCTTCACCCTGCTACCGCAGGCACCAAAGAACTGCATCACCGGTCCCCTGGGTCTCCTCTCAGCACGACGAGCGAGGTCCCTCGAATCCAGCAACTCTGTCCAAGTGACTCCCACAGTCCAGTGACTTTTCAGTCCATGTTTGGTGGAGGTAAGTCCTTGCCTCCCCACGCCAGACTGCATTGCTGGGAACCGCGACTTTTGCAGCTACTCCGGCCTCTGTGGACTTCCGGCGGATATCCTTTGTGCACAGCCAAGCCTGGGTCCACGGCACTCTAACCTGCATTGCACGACTTTCTAAGTTGTCCTCTGGCGGCGTGGGACTCCTTTGTGCAACTTCGGGTGAGCACCGTTTCACTCCTCTTCGTAGTGCCTGTTCCAGCACTTCTGCGGGTGCTGTCTGCTTCTGAGAGGGCTCCTTGTCTTTCGCGATGCCCCCCTCTGTCCCCAGATGTAATTGGCGACATCCTGGTCCCTCCTGGGCCACAGCAGCATCCAAAAACCCTAACCGCACGATTTGCAGCTAGCAAGGCTTGTTGGCGGTCTTTCGGCGGGAAAACACTTCTGCACGACTCTTCACGACGTGGGACATCCATCCTCCAAAGGGGAAGTTTCTAGCCCTTGTCGTTCCTGCAGAATCCTCAGCTTCTACTGTCCAGTAGCAGCTTCTTTGCACCCACAACTGGCATTTCCTGGGCATCTGCCCATCTCTGACTTGCTTGTGACTTTTGGACTTGGTCCCCTTGTTCCAAAGGGACCCTCGTTTGGAAATCCATCGTTGTTGCATTGCTGGTTTGTGTCTTTCCTGCAGAATTCCCCTATCACGACTTCTGTGCTCTTTGGGGAACTTTAGTGCACTTTGCACTCACTTTTCAGGGTCTTGGGGTGGGCTATTTTTCTAACCCTCACTGTTTTCTTACAGTCCCAGCGACCCTCTACAAGGTCACATAGGTTTGGGGTCCATTCGTGGTTCGCATTCCACTTTTGGAGTATATGGTTTTTGTTGCCCCTATCCCTATGTGTCCCCATTGCATCCTATTGTAACTATACATTGTTTGCACTGTTTTCTAAGACTATACTGCATATTTTTGGTATTGTGTACATATATCTTGTTATATTTGCTATCCTCATACTGAGGGTACTCACTGAGATACTTTGGCATATTGTCATAAAAATAAAGTACCTTTATTTTTAGTATATCTGTGTATTGTGTTTTCTTATGATATTGTGCAAGTGACACTAGTGGTACTGTAGGAGCTTCACTCGTCTCCTAGTTCAGCCTAAGCTGCTCTGCTAAGCTACCATTATCTATCAGCCTAAGCTGCTAGACACCCTATACACTAATAAGGGATACCTGGGCCTGGTGCAAGGTGTAAGTACCCCTTGGTACTCACTACAAGCCAGTCCAGACTCCTACAGTGGACCTCCTCTCACAGTCGCAGGGGCAGATTCTACACCCCCACCTCCAGAATCTGCACCTTCATGCCTGGAGATTGAACGGGCAATCTGAGTGCTTTTTCTCTCCCACCAGAGGTGGCGGATGTTATTTTATCGGCCAGGCGACACTCCACCAAATCGATCTATGCAAGTCGTTGGGCTAAATTTGTATGTTGGTGTGGAGAGAACAGAATTGATCCCTTAAAGGCTCACTTGTCTGACATATTGTCATTTGCTCTTTCCCTGGCGCAGAAGGGTTGTGCAGTTGCCACAGTTAAGGGTTATTTATCTGCACTGTCAGCTATTCTGTGCCTCCCTGATCAGCCTTCCTTGTTTAAGTCTCCTATTGTTTTGAGGTTTGTTAAGGGGCTCACTAATAAGTTTCCACCCTCACCATTTGTTATGCCTCAGTGGCACCTTAATTTAGTATTAGCATTTCTAATGGGATCGCCATTTGAACCAATGCATTCTTGTGCTTTGCGTTTGCTGGTTCTCAAGACTGTATTCCTGGTAGCCATAACATCGGCCAGAATGGTCAGCAAGCTTCAGGCTCTTAGCGTGGAGTCTCCATACCTTTCCTTCTTTAGAGATAAAGTGGTGTTAAGGACCAATGCGGGTTTCCTCCCGAAGGTTGTTACACCCTTTCACTTGGGGCAGTCTATTACTCTCTCTTCCTTTTACCCTCCGCCTCATCCATCCAAGGAGGAAGAGAGGCTCCACTGACTGGATCCACGAACAGCATTGAGCTTCTATGTCAACAGGACGAAGGAGTTCAGGCAAGATGATCAGCTCTTCATTGGATACGTGGGGAAGAGGAAAGGTAGAGCAGTCCACAAGAGAACGCTATCCAGGTGGGTCATTCTCTGTATCAAGCTTTGTTATTCCTTGGTGTAGGAGGCTGGCCTGGCTTGTAGTGGGTACCAAGGGGTACTTACACTCTGTACCAGGTCCAGTTATATTAGTGTAGAAGAGGTGTTTCTAGCAGCTTAGGCTGATAGAAGGTAGCTATAGCAGAGCAGCTTAGGCTGAACTAAGAGACATGCAAAGCTCCTACTATACCACTGGTGTCATATGCACAATATCATAAGAAAACACAATACACAGATATACTATAAATAAAGGTACTTTATTTGTATGACAATATGCCAAAAGTATCTCAGTGAGTACCCTCAGTATGAGGATGCCAAATATACACAAGATATATGTACATAATACCAAAAATATGCAGTAATAGCAAAAGGAAGTAATGCAAGCAGTGTAAAGTTAAAGTAGATTGCAATAGGAGCACATAGGTATAGGGGCAACACAAACCATATACTCCAAAAGTGGAATGCGAACCACGAATGGACCCCAAACCTATGTGACCTTGTAGAGGGTCGCTGGGATTGTAAGAAAACAGTGAGGGTTAGAAAAATAGCCCACCCCAAGACCGTGAAAGGTAGGTGTAAAGTGCACCTACAACCCCCAGAGAGCACAGAAGTCATGATAGGGGGATTCTGCAAGGAAAACCAACACCAGCAAAGCAACAACAGTGGATTTCCGGACCTGAGTACCTGTGAAACAAGGGGACCAAGTCTAAGAGCGGCGACAGTGTCGAGAGTGGGCAGATGCCCAGGAAATGCCAGCTGAGGGTGCAAAGGAGCTGCCACCGGATGGAAGAAGCTTGGTGTTTTGCAAGAACGAAGAGGACTAGGAACTTCCCCTTTGGAGGATGGATGTCCCACGGCGTGAAGAAGCTTGCAGTGGTGTTGCCACGCAGAAAGACCGCAAAAAAGCCTTGCTAGCTGCAAGGGTCGTGGTTAGGATTTTTGGATGCTGCTGTGGCCCAGGAGGGACCAGGATGTCGCCACTTGGATGAGGAGCTGTCAGCAAGTCAGGGAGCCCTCACAGAAGCAGGCAGCACCCGCAGAAGTACCGGAACAGGCACTTAGAAGAGGAGTGAACCGGAGTCCATCCGAAGTCAGAAAAGGGAGTCCCACGACGCCGGAGGACAACTCAGAAGGTTGTGCACTGCAGGTTAGAGTGTCGGGGACCCAGGCTTGGCTGTGCACAAAGGAAATCCTGGAAGAGTGCACAGGAGCCGGAGCAGCTGCAAATCACGCGGTACCCAGCAATGCAGTCTAGCGTGGGGAGGCAAGGACTTACCTCCACCAAACTTGAACTGAAGAGTCACTGGACTGTGGGAGCCACTTGGACAGAGTTGCTGAGTTCTAGGGACCACGCTCGTCGTGCTGAGAGGGGACCCAGAGGACCGGTGATGCAGTCTTTTGTTGCCTGCGGTTGCAGGGGGAAGATTCCGTCGACCCACTGGAGATTTCTTCAGAGCTCCTGGTGCAAGAAGGAGGCAGGCTACCCCCAGAGCATGCACCACCAGGAAACAGTCGAGAAAGCTGGCAGGATGAAGCGATACAAGGTTGCAGTAGTCATCTTTGCTACTTTGTTGAGGTTTTGCAGGCGTCCTGAGCAGTCAGCGGTTGATCCTTTGGCAGAAGGTGAAGAGGGAGATGCAGAGGAACTCTGGTGAGCTCTTGCATTCGGTATCTGAAGAATTCCCCAAAGCAGAGACCCTAAATAGCCAGAAAAGGAGGTTTGGCTACCTAGGAACGAGGATAGGCTAGTAAGAAAGGTAAGAGCCTATCAGAAGGAGTCTCTGACGTCACCTGATGGCACTGGCCACTCAGAGCGGTCCAGTGTGCCAGCAACACCTCTGTTTCCTAGATGGCAGAGGTCTGGGGCACACTGGAGGAGCTCTGGACACCTCCCCTGGGAGGTGTAGGTCAGGGGAGTGGTCACTCCCCTTTCCTTTGTCCAGTTTTGCGCCAGAGCAGGGCTGGGGGATCCCTAAACCGGTGTAGACTGGTTTATGCAGAGATGGACAGCATCTGTGCCCATCAAAGCATTTCCAGAGGCTGGGGGAGGCTACTCCTCCCCAGCCATCACACCTATTTCCAAAGGGAGAGGGTGTCACGCCCTTTCTCAGAGGAAATCTTTTGTTCTGCCTTCCTGGGCAAGGGCTGCCTGGACCCCAGGGGGGGCAGAAACCTGTCTGAGGGGTTGGCAGCAGCTGCAGTGCAAACCCTGAAATGGCAGTTTGGCAGTACCCGGTTCTGTGCTAGAGACCCGGGGGATCATGTAATTGTCTCCCGATGCCAGAATGGGATTGGGGTGACAATTCCATGATCTTAGACATGTTACATGGCCATGTTCGGAGTTACCATTGTGCCGCTATACATAGGTAGTGACCTATGTAGAGTGCACACGTGAAATGGTGTCCCCGCACTCACAAAGTCCGGGGAATTTGCCCTGAACAATTTGGGGGCACCTTGGCTAGTGCCAGGGTGCCCACACACTAAGTAACTTTGCACCCAACCTTCACCAGGTGAAGGTTAGACATATAGGTGACTTATAAGTTACTTAAGTGCAGTAGTAAATGGCTGTGAAATAACGTGGACGTTATTTCACTCAGGCTGCACTGGCAGGCCTGTGTAAGAATTGTCAGATCTCCCTATTGGTGTAGGAGGCTGGACTGGCTTGTAGTGAGTACCAAGGGGTACTTACACCTTGCACCAGGCCCAGGTATCCCTTATTAGTGTACAGGGTGTCTAGCAGCTTAAGCTGATAGATAATGGTAGCTTAGCAGAGCAGCTCAGGCTGAACTAGGAGACGAGTGAAGCTCCTACAGTACCACTAGTGTCACTTGCACAATATCATAAGAAAACACAATACACAGATATACTAAAAATAAAGGTACTTTATTTTTATGACAATATGCCAAAGTATCTCAGTGAGCACCCTCAGTATGAGGATAGCAAATATACACAAGATATATGTACACAATACCAAAAATATGCAGTATAGTCTTAGAAAACAGTGCAAACAATGTATAGTTACAATAGGATGCAATGGGGACACATAGGGATAGGGGCAACACAAACCATATACTCCAAAAGTGGAATGCGGACCACGAATGGACCCCAAACCTATGTGACCTTGTAGAGGGTTGCTGGGACTGCAAGAAAACAGTGAGGGTTAGAAAAATAGCCCACCCCAAGACCCTGAAAAGTGAGTGCAAAGTGCACTAAAGTTCCCCAAAGGACATAGAAGTTGTGATAGGGGAATTCTGCAGGAAAGACACAAACCAGCAATGCAACAACAATGGATTTTCAAACGAGGGTACCTGTGGAACAAGGGGACCAAGTCCAAAAGTCACAAGCAAGTCGGAGATGGGCAGATGCCCAGGAAATGTCAGCTGTGGGTGCAAAGAAGCTGCTACTGGACAGTAGAAGCTGAGGATTCTGCAGGAACAACAAGGGCTAGAGACTTCCCCTTTGGAGGATGGATCCCCCACGCCGTGGAGAGTTGTGCAGAAGTGTTTTCCTGAAGAAAGACCGCCAACAAGCCTTGCTAGCTGCAAATCGTGCGGTTAGGGTTTTTGGATGCTGCTGTGGCCCAGGAGGGACCAGGATGTCGCCAATTGCGTCTGGGGACAGAGGGGGCGTCGAGCAAGACAAGGAGCCCTCTCAGAAGCAGGCAGCACCCGCAGAAGTGCCGGAACAGGCACTACGAAGAAGAGTGAAACGGTGCTCACCCGAAGTTGCACAAAGGAGTCCCACGCCGCCGGAGGACAACTTAGAAAGTCGTGCAATGCAGGTTAGAGTGCCGTGGACCCAGGCTTGGCTGTGCACAAAGGATTTCCGCCGGAAGTGCACAGAGGCCGGAGTAGCTGCAAAAGTCGCGGTTCCCAGCAATGCAGTCTGGCGTGGGAAGGCAAGGACTTACCTCCACCAAACTTGGACTGAAGAGTCACTGGACTGTGGGAGTCACTTGGACAGAGTGGCTGGATTCAAGGGACCTCGCTCGTCGTGCTGAGAGGAGACCCAGTGGACCGGTGATGCAGTTCTTTGGTGCCTGCGGTTGCAGGGGGACGATTCCGTCGACTCACGGGAGATTTCTTCGGAGCTTCTAGTGCAGAGAGGAGGTAGACTACCCCCACAGCATGCACCACCAGGAAAACAGTCGAGAAGGTGGCAGGATCAGCGTTACAGAGTTGCAGTACTCGTCTTTGCTACTATGTTGCAGGTTTGCAGGCTTCCAGCGCGGTCAGCAGACGATTCCTTGGCAGAAGGTGAAGAGAGAGATGCAGGATGGCATAGAGGGGGCAATTCCATGATCATAGACATGTTACATGGCCATATTCGGAGTTACCTTTGTGAAGCTACACATAGGTTGTGACCTATGTGTAGTGCACGCGTGTAATGGTGTCCCCGCACTCACAAAGTCCGGGGAATTTGCCCTGAACAACGTGGGGGCACCTTGGCTAGTGCCAGGGTACCCACACACTAAGTAACTTTGCACCTAACCTTTACCAGGTAAAGGTTAGACATATAAGTGACTTATAAGTTACTTAAGTGCAGTGGTAAATGGCTGTGAAATAACGTGGACGTTATTTCACTCAGGCTTCAGTGGCAGGCCTGTGTAAGAATTGTCAGAGCTCCCTATGGGTGGCAAAAGAAATGCTGCAGCCCATAGGGATCTCCTGGAACCCCAATACCCTGGGTACCTCAGTACCATATACTAGGGAATTATAAGGGTGTTCCAGTATGCCAATGTGTAGGAGGCTGGACTGGCTTGTAGTGAGTACCAAGGGGTACTTGCACCTTGCACCAGGCCTAGTTATCCCTTATTAGTGTATAGGGTGTCTAGCAGCTTAGGCTGATAGATAATGGTAGCTTAGCAGAGCAGCTTAGGCTGAACTAGTAGACGTGTGAAGCTACTACAGTACCACTTAGTGTCATATGCACAATATCATAAGAAAACACAATACACAGTTATACTAAAAATAAAGGTACTTTATTTTTATGACAATATGCCAAAGTATCTTAGAGTGTACCCTCAGTGAGAGGATAGGAAATATACACAAGATATATGTACACAATACCAAAAATATGCAGTATAGTCTTAGAAAACAGTGCAAACAATATATAGTTACAATAGGATGCAATGGGGACACATAGGGATAGGGGCAACACAAACCATATACTCCAAAAGTGGAATGCGAACCACGAATGGACCCCAAACCTATGTGACCTTGTAGAGGGTCGCTGGGACTATTAGAAAATAGTGAGAGTTAGAAAAATAACCCTCCCCAAGACCCTGAAAAGTGAGTGCAAAGTGCACTAAAGTTCCCCCAAGGACATAGAAGTCGTGATAGAGGAATAATGCAGGAAAGACACAAACCAACAATGCAACAATGATGGATTTCCAATCTTTGGTACCTGTGGAACAAGGGGACCAAGTCCAAAAGTCACAAGCAAGTCGGAGATGGGCAGATGCCCAGGAAATGCCAGCTGTGGGTGCAAAGAAGCTTCTACTGGACAGAAGAAGCTGAGGTTTCTGCAGGAACGAAAAGGGCTAGAGACTTCCCCTTTGGTGGACCGATCCTTCTCGCCGTGGAGAGTTGTGCAGAAGTGTTTTCCCACCGAAAGAATGCCAACAAGCCTTGCTAGCTGCAAATCGTGCGGTTAGCGTTTTTGGACGCTGCTGTGGCCCAGGAAGGACCAGGATGTCGCAAATTGCGCCAGGCGGTAGAGGGGACGTCGAGCAAGACAAGGAGCCCTCTCAGCAGCAGGTAGCACCCGGAGAAGTGCCAGAAACAGGCACTACGAGGATGCGTGAAACGGTGCTCACCCGAAGTTACACAAAGAAGTCCCACGTCGCCGGAGAACAACTTAGGAGGTCGTGCAATGCAGGTTAGAGTGCCGTGGACCCAGGCTTGGCTGTGCACAAAGGATTTCCGCCGGAAGTGCACGGAGGCCGGAGTAGCTGCAAAAGTCGCGGTTCCCAGCAATGCAGTCTAGCGAGGTGAGGCAAGGACTTACCTCCACCAAACTTGGACTGAAGAGTCACTGGACTGTGGGAGTCACTGGGACAGAGTTGCTGGATTCGAGGGACCTCGCTCGTCGTGCTGAGAGGAGACCCAAGGGACCGGTAATGCAGCTTTTTGGTGCCTGCGGTTGCAGGGGGAAGATTCCGTCGACCCACAGGAGATTTCTTCGGAGCTTCTAGTGCAGAGAGGAGGCAGACTACCCCCACAGCATGCACCACCAGGAAAACAGTCGAGAAGGCGGCAGGATCAGCGTTACAGAGTTGCAGTAGTCGTCTTTGCTACTATGTTGCAGGTTTGCAGGCTTCCAGCGCGGTCAGCAGTCGATTCCTTGGCAGAAGGTGAAGAGAGAGATGCAGAGGAACTCGGATGAGCTCTTGCATTCGTTATCTAAAGTTTCCCCAGAGACAGAGACCCTAAATAGCCAGAAAAGAGGGTTTGGCTACCTAGGAGAGGGGATAGGCTAGCAACACCTGAAGAAGCCTATCACAAGGAGTCTCTGACGTCACCTGCTGGCACTGGCCACTGAGAGCAGTCCAGTGTGCCAGCAGCACCTCTGTTTCCAAGATGGCAGAGGTCTGGAGCACACTGGAGGAGCTCTGGACACCTCCCAGGGGAGGTGCAGGTCAGGGGAGTGGTCACTCCCCTTTCCTTTGTCCAGTTTCGCGCCAGAGCAGGGCTAAGGGGTCCCCTGAACCGGTGTAGACTGGCTTATGCAGAATTGGGCACATCTGTGCCCAAGAAAGCATTTCCAGAGGCTGGGGGAGGCTACTCCTCCCCTGCCTTCACACCATTTTCCAAAGGGAGAGGGTGTAACACCCTCTCTCAGAGGAAGTTCTTTGTTCTGCCATCCTGGGCCAGGCCTGGCTGGACCCCAGGAGGGCAGATGCCTGTCTGAGGGATTGGCAGCAGCAGCAGCTGCAGTGAAACCCCAGGAAAGGCAGTTTGGCAGTACCAGTGTCTGTGCTACAGACCACTGGGATCATGGGATTGTGCCAACTATGCCAGGATGGCATAGAGGGGGCAATTCCATGATCATAGACATGTTACATGGATATATTCGGAGTTACCATTGTAAAGCTACATATAGGTAGTGACCTATATGTAGTGCACGTGTGTAATGGTGTCCCCGCACTCACAAAGTCTGGGGAATTGGCCCTGAACAATGTGGGGGCACCTTGGCTAGTGCCAGGGTGCCCTCACACTAAGTAACTTTGCACCTAACCTTTACCAGGTAAAGGTTAGACATATAGGTGACTTATAAGTTACTTAAGTGCAGTGTAAAATGGCTGTGAAATAACGTGTGCGTTATTTCACTCAGGCTGCAGTGGCAGGCCTGTGTAAGAATTGTCAGAGCCCCCTATGGGTGGCAAAAGAAATGCTGCAGCCCATAGGGATCTCCTGGAACCCCAATACCCTGGGTACCTCAGTACCATATACTAGGGAATTATAAGGGTGTTCCAGTAAGCCAATGTAAATTGGTAAAATTGGTCACTAGCCTGTTAGTGACAATTTGAAAGAAATGAAAGAGCATAACCACTGAGGTTCTGATTAGCAGAGCCTCAGTGAGACAGTTAGGCACCACACAGGGAACACATACATATAGGCCACAAACTTATGAGCACTGGGGTCCTGACTAGCAGGGTCCCAGTGGCACATAACAAACATACTGAAAACATAGGGTTTTCACTATGAGCACTGGGCCCTGGCTAGCAGGATCCCAGTGAGACAGTGAAAACACCCTGACATACACTCACAAACAGGCCAAAAGTGGGGGTAACAAGGCTAGAAAGAGGCTACTTTCTCACACAACCCCCCCCCCAAACGAAGGACAATAAGGCTAACCTTGGCCAGTTGAGACTTTATTGTCTAAGTGGTGATAAGTAGAGAGTAGCTCTGCAATAGACTGGTTACTCCCTTTATCATCCACTATATGGTTACTTCCCTGTGGGGATGTAAACCACCCTGTTTGAAGTTTTTTAGCTAAGCAACAATGTGAAGATGTATTTTCAGAGTTTCTATCAGTAAGTTTTAGTTTAGAGCATTGGGAATTGTCCACTGAACCTATTTGTAGTGATGGAAATGCCAGACAGGGATGCTGTCTCAGAAAAGCCATAGCTGGGCAAAAACTTTGGGGCTCATTCTTACTTTGGCGGGCGGCGGAGGCCGCCCGCCAAAGTAACCTCGTCAGAACACCGCACCGCGGTCGAAAGACCGCTGCGGTGATTCTGAGATTTGCCCTGGGCTGGCGGGCGGCCGCCAAAAGGCCGCCCGCCAGCCCAGGGCAAATCAACCTTCCCACGAGGACGCCGGCTGAGAATTGAGCCGGCGTAGTGGGAAGGTGCGACGGGTGCAGTGGCACCCGTCGCGTATTTCAGTGTCTGCATAGCAGACACTGAAATACTTTGCGGGGCCCTCTTACGGGGGCCCCTGCAGTGCCCATGCCATTGGCATGGGCACTGCAGGGGCCCCCAGGGGCCCCGCGGCACCCCCTACCGCCATCCTGTTCATGGCGGGTTTCCCGCCATGAACAGGATGGCGGTAGGGGGTGTCTGAATCCCCATGGCGGCGGAGCGCGCTCCCCCGCCATGGAGGATTCCCCCGAGCTGCGGAAAGTCGGCGGGAGACCGCCGACTTTCCGCTTCTGACCGCGGCTGAACCGCCGCGGTCAGAATGCTCGAGGGAGCACCGCCAGCCTGTTGGCGGTGCTCCCGTGGTCGGTGACCGCCAGGGTCAGAATGACCCCCTTTGTCCATATGGCTGGAAGAGAGAACAGGGATGCTGTTTCTCTTGAGTTGGAGCAGGGCAGGGATGCTGTCCTATGAGCTCCACACTAGGGCAGGGATGCTGTCCTAAGTGTTGTGAGGCAGTGCAGGGTTTCTGCACTAAAGTTTCTCTGGGAGGGTTGGAGGGATGCTCCATGTTAACTAAAATGGTGCTCTTTTTCTCACCAATGTTAGTTATCCCACAGAGAGGTACTTCTACCTCAGGGAGTCCAGCTTTGCCAGCTGATGATTCCCTTGGAACAGGTGCCACCCCAGGAGAGGTTTTTCACACCACAGGAATGGTATCCTGAATGGTAGGGTGGTTAGGGGATACTGTGATACCCTTTTCACCTGTTGATGGAGAGGGATCCTGAGTTTTCAGGCCTTCTCTCCTTTGCTTTTTCATTTCAGTAGAAATGAGAGGGAACAATTCCTCAGGGATGCCCAGCATGGCTGCATGGGCATAAAACTCTACATCAGCCCAACCTGAGGCCTCTAGGTCATTACCTAAGAGACAGTCTACAGGTAAGCTAGGTGATACCACCACCTGCTTAGGGCCAGTAACTCCACCCCAACTAAACTGAATTATAGCTAAGGGAAGAAACTTAGTGGAGTTATGGACATCAATAATTGTATACTGTTGTTCAATGATGTGTTCTTCAGGAGCCACCAGGTTTTCAGTTACCAAAGTGATACTGGCACCTGTGTCCCTGTAGGCCAAGGCCTCAACACCATTGATTGAAACTGTCTGCCTGTACTTATCCATTGTAAGGGGACAAGCAGCCAGTGTGGCAAGGCCAATGCCACTAGGTGTGACAGAAACTGTCTTGGGACTAACTACCCCATTTTCTATTATGGACCCATAAGTGAACCCAACTACACCCTTAACTTGACTGTTGCCAGCAGTCCCACCACTAGTACCACTACTGCTAGGGGCAATAGAGCTTGATGTATTAGTGGTGGTAGGCTCAGGGGGTTTACCTGGACAGGACTTATCCCCTGGCCTATGGCCTCTGTTTTTACACACAAAGCACCAGGGCTTTTTAATGTGTGCAGGTTGAGAAGAAGAGGAAGAATTTGGTTTATCCCCACCCTCTGAAGAGTGTTTAAGATTTGAAGTGGGATCTTTGGTTTTACCCTTATCCCCATGCTTATCTTGAGATTTTTCACCATCTTTCTTCTTGCCATCCTTGTCACCACCTGTATGAACTTTTCTGTTCACCCTTGTTCTGACCCATTTGTCTGCCTTCTTTCCCAATTCTTGGGGAGAGGTCAGATCAGAGTCCACCAGGTACTGGTGCAACAAATCAGACACACAATTATTAAGAATATGCTCTCTCAGGATTAAGTTATACAGGCTTTCATAATCAGTAACTTTACTGCCATGTAACCACCCCTCCAAGGCCTTCACTGAATGGTCAATGAAATCAACACAGTCTTGTGAAGACTCCTTTTTGGTCTCTCTGAACTTTATCCTGTATTGTTCAGTGGTTAAGCCATAACCATCCAGGAGTGCATTCTTAAGAACTGTAAAATTATTGGCATCACTTTCTTTCACAGTAAGGAGCCTATCCCTACCTTTTCCACTAAATGATAGCCATAGGATAGCAGCCCACTGCCTTTGAGGGACATCCTGTACAACACAGGCCCTCTCAAGTGCAGCAAACCACTTGTTAATGTCATCCCCCTCCTTATAAGGGGGAACTATCTTATGCAGATTCCTGGAATCATGCTCTTTTGCAGGATGACTATGGGGAATACTGCTGCTGCCACCATGGGTTTCTAAACCCAACTTCTGTCTTTCCTTCTCTAATTCTAAAGACTGTCTATCCAAATCCAGCTGTTGCTTTTTAAGCTTCAGTCTGGTTTGTTCCACCCTCAACTTATTGAGTTCCCTCTCTAACAATCTGTCATCAGGGTTGGTGGGAGGGACATTCCTAGATACAGAGGTATGATGGGAATGAACAGAAGGAGACCTGTCCCTTACAGAGGGCACCCTAACAGCTTGGCTAACAGAAACATCAGTACCACTGTGGTGAGAATAAATGCTTTTGCTATGATGTGAGACAACACTATTTGTATGGTGTGGCTCTTCATCATTACCAACTATGCTAGACTGTCTAGTAATGGGCAGGCTAGGAAGTTTCTTTCCTGAACTTTTTCCTGGGGGAGTCCCTGGATCAGATTGGGAACCATTAGCTACTTTTTCAACAGATGGGGCACTTTTAGCCTTATTTTGTTCTCTAAGCATGTTAAGTAACAGTTCCAAGGAAGGATTCTTCCCTACACTCAAACCTCTCTCTACACAGAGACTCCTTGCTTCTTTCCAGCTAAGGTGGTCATATGCAAGTTTGGACAGATCAACATTTTGGCCTGTGCCAGACATTTTTAGAGAGAGTTAAAGTGATAGAAAAAGAGAAAAAAGTTTTCAGAACTTTTTAGAAAGAGAGAAAAAAACTTTTAAAACTTTTTAGAACTTTTTAGAAAGTTTAGAAGTACTTTTCAGCACTTAGAAAAGAGTGAAAAGAGGAAATGCAAAACTTTTTGGTTATGTGTATATACACTGAACTTGTTTTGTATATTTTTCTCTTATGAAAAGTACAATGACAAGAGTCGTAAGTAGTCTCAAAGCACTTATCTCACCGCTGCACAACCAATGTAGGAGGCTGGACTGGCTTGTAGTGAGTACCAAGGGGTACTTGCACCTTGCACCAGGCCCAGTTATCCCTTATTAGTGTATAGGGTGTCTAGCAGCTTAGGCTGATAGATAATGGTAGCTTAGCAGAGCAGCTTAGGTTGAACTAGGAGACGTGTGAAGCTACTACAGTACCACTTAGTGTCATATGCACAATATCATAAGAAAACACAATACACAGTTATACTAAAAATAAAGGTACTTTATTTTTATGACAATATGCCAAAGTATCTCAGAGTGTACCCTCAGTGAGAGGATAGGAAATATACACAAGATATATGTACACAATACCAAAAATATGCAGTATAGTCTTAGAAAACAGTGCAAACAATGTATAGTTACAATAGGATGCAATGGGGACACATAGGGATAGGGGCAACACAAATCATATACTCCAAAAGTGGAATGCGAACCACGAATGGACCCCGAACCTATGTGACCTTGTAGAGGGTCGCTGGGACTATTAGAAAATAGTGAGAGTTAGAAAAATAACCCTCCCCAAGACCCTGAAAAGTGAGTGCAAAGTGCACACAAGTTCCCCCAAGGACATAGAAGTCGTGATAGAGGAATAATGCAGGAAAGACGCAAACCAACAATGCAACAACGATGGATTTCCAATCTTGGGTACCTGTGGAACAAGGGGACCAAGTCCAAAAGTCACAAGCAAGTCGGAGATGGGCAGATGCCCAGGAAATGCCAGCTGTGGGTGCAAAGAAGCTTCTACTGGACAGAAGAAGCTGAGGTTTCTGCAGGAACGAAAATGGCTAGAGACTTCCCCTTTGGTGGACGGATCCCCCTTGCCGTGGAGAGTCGTGCAGAAGTGTTTTCCCGCCGAAAGAACGCCAACAAGCCTTGCTAGCTGCAAATTGTGCGGGTAGCGTTTTTGGACGCTGCTGTGGCCCAGGAAGGACCAGGATGTCGCAAATTGCGCCAGGAGGTAGAGGGGACGTCGAGCAAGACAAGGAGCCCTCTCAGCAGCAGGTAGCACCCAGAGAAGTGCCAGAAACAGGCACTACGAGGATGCGTGAAACGGTGCTCACCCGAAGTTACACAAAGAAGTCCCACGTCGCCGGAGAACAACTTAGGAGGTCGTGCAATGCAGGTTAGAGTGCCGTGGACCCAGGCTTGGCTGTGCACAAAGGATTTCCGCCGGAAGTGCACAGGGGCCGGAGTAGCTGCAAAAGTCGCGGTTCCCAGCAATGCAGTCTAGCGAGGTGAGGCAAGGACTTACCTCCACCAAACTTGGACTGAAGAGTCACTGGACTGTGGGAGTCACTGGGACAGAGTTGCTGGATTTGAGGGACCTCGCTCGTCGTGCTGAGAGGAGACCCAAGGGACCTGTAATGCAGATTTTTGGTGCCTGCGGTTGCAGGGGGAAGATTCCGTCGACCCACGGGAGATTTCTTCGGAGCTTCTAGTGCAGAGAGGAGGCAGACTACCCCCACAGCATGCACCACCAGGAAAACAGTCGAGAAGGCGGCAGGATCAGCGTTACAGAGTTGCAGTAGTCGTCTTTGCTACTATGTTGCAGGTTTGCAGGCTTCCAGCGCGGTCAGCAGTCGATTCCTTGGCAGAAGGTGAAGAGAGAGATGCAGAGGAACTCGGATGAGCTCTTGCATTCGTTATCTAAAGTTTCCCCAGAGACAGAGACCCTAAATAGCCAGAAAAGAGGGTTTGGCTACCTAGGAGAGGGGATAGGCTAGCAACACCTGAAGGAGCCTATCACAAGGAGTCTCTGACGTCACCTGGTGGCACTGGCCACTCAGAGCAGTCCAGTGTGCCAGCAGCACCTCTGTTTCCAAGATGGCAGAGGTCTGGAGCACACTGGAGGAGCTCTGGACACCTCCCAGGGGAGGTGCAGGTCAGGGGAGTGGTCACTCCCCTTTCCTTTGTCCAGTTTCGCGCCAGAGCAGGGCTAAGGGGTCCCCTGAACCGGTGTAGACTGCCTTATGCAGAATTGGGCACATCTGAGCCCAAGAAAGCATTTCCAGAGGCTGGGGGAGGCTACTCCTCCCCTGCCTTCACACCATTTTCCAAAGGGAGAGGGTGTAACACCCTCTCTCAGAGGAAGTTCTTTGTTCTGCCATCCTGGGCCAGGCCTGGCTGGACCCCAGGAGGGCAGATGCCTGTCTGAGGGGTTGGCAGCAGCAGCAGCTGCAGTGAAACCCCAGGAAAGGCAGTTTGGCAGTACCAGGGTCTGTGCTACAGACCACTGGGATCATGGGATTGTGCCAACTATGCCAGGATGGCATAGAGGGGGCAATTCCATGATCATAGACATGTTACATGGCCATATTCGGAGTTACCATTGTAAAGCTACATATAGGTAGTGACCTATATGTAGTGCACGCGTGTAATGGTGTTCCCGCACTCACAAAGTCCGGGGAATTGGCCCTGAACAATGTGGGGGCACTTTGGCTAGTGCCAGGGTGCCCTCACACTAAGTAACTTTGCACCTAACCTTTACCAGGTAAAGGTTAGACATATAGGTGACTTATAAGTTACTTAAGTGCAGTGTAAAATGGCTGTGAAATAACGTGTGCGTTATTTCACTCAGGCTGCAGTGGCAGGCCTGTGTAAGAATTGTCAGAGCTCCCTATGGGTGGCAAAAGAAATGCTGCAGCCCATAGGGATCTCCTGGAACCCCAATACCCTGGGTACCTCAGTACCATATACTAGGGAATTATAAGGGTGTTCCAGTAAGCCAATGTAAATTGGTAAAATTGGTCACTAGCCTGTTAGTGACAATTTGAAAGAAATGAGAGAGCATAACCACTGAGGTTCTGATTAGCAGAGCCTCAGTGAGACAGTTAGGCACCACACAGGGAACACATACATATAGGCCACAAACTTATGAGCACTGGGGTCCTGACTAGCAGGGTCCCAGTGGCACATAACAAACATACTGAAAACATAGGGTTTTCACTATGAGCACTGGGCCCTGGTTAGCAGGATCCCAGTGAGACAGTGAAAACACCCTGACATACACTCACAAACAGGCCAAAAGTGGGGGTAACAAGGCTAGAAAGAGGCTACTTTCTCACACAACCCCCCCCCCCAAACGAAGGACAATAAGGCTAACCTTGGCCAGTTGAGACTTTATTGTCTAAGTGGTGATAAGTAGAGAGTAGCTCTGCAATAGACTGGTTACTCCCTTTATCATCCACTATATGGTTACTTCCCTGTGGGGATGTAAACCACCCTGTTTGAAGTTTTTTAACTAAGCAACAATGTGAAGATGTATTTTCAGAGTTTCTATCAGTAAGTTTTAGTTTAGAGCAGTGGGAATTGTCCACTGAACCTATTTGTAGTGATGGAAATGCCAGACAGGGATGCTGTCTCAGAAAAGCCACAGCTGGGCAAAAACTTTGTCCATATGGCTGGAAGAGAGAACAGGGATGCTGTTTCTCTTGAGTTGGAGCAGGGCAGGGATGCTGTCCTATGAGCTCCACACTAGGGCAGGGATGCTGTCCTAAGTGTTGTGAGGCAGTGCAGGGTTTCTGCAAAAAAGTTTCTCTGGAAGGGTTGGAGGGATGCTCCATGTTAACTAAAATGGTGCTCTTTTTCTCACCAATGTTAGTTATCCCACAGAGAGGTACTTCTACCTCAGGGAGTCCAGCTTTGCCAGCTGATGATTCCCTTGGAACAGGTGCCACCCCAGGAGAGGTTTTTCACACCACAGGAATGGTATCCTGAATGGTAGGGTGGTTAGGGGATACTGTGATACCCTTTTCACCTGTTGATGGAGAGGGATCCTGAGTTTTCAGGCCTTCTCTCCTTTGCTTTTTCATTTCAGTAGAAATGAGAGGGAACAATTCCTCAGGGATGCCCAGCATGGCATCAGCCCAACCTGAGGCCTCTAGGTCATTACCTAAGAGACAGTCTACAGGTAAGCTAGGTGATACCACCACCTGCTTAGGGCCAGTAACTCCACCCCAACTAACCTGAATTATAGCTAAGGGAAGAAACTTAGTGGAGTTATGGACATCAATAATTTTATACTGTTGTCCAATGATGTGTTCTTCAGGAGCCACCAGGTTTTCAGTTACCAAAGTGATACTGGCACCTGTGTCCCTGTAGGCCAAGGCCTCAACACCATTGATTGAAACTGTCTGCCTGTACTTATCCATTGTAAGGGGACAAGCAGCCAGTGTGGCAAGGCCAATGCCACTAGGTGTGACAGAAACTGTCTTGGGACTAACTACCCCAGTTTCTATTATGGACCCATAAGTGAACCCAACTACACCCTTAACTTGACTGTTGCCAGCAGTCCCACCACTAGTACCACTACTGCTAGGGGCACTAGAGCTTGATGTATTAGTGGTGGTAGGCTCAGGGGGTTTACCTGGACAGGACTTATCCCCTGGCCTATGGCCTCTGTTTTTACACACAAAGCACCAGGGCTTTTTAATGTGTGCAGGTTGAGAAGAAGAGGAAGAATTTGGTTTATCCCCACCCTCTGAAGAGTGTTTAAGATTTGAAGTGGGATCTTTAGTTTTACCCTTATCCCCATGCTTATCTTGAGATTTTTCACCATCTTTCTTCTTGCAATCCTTGTCACCACCTGTATGAACTTTTCTGTTCACCCTTGTTCTGACCCATTTGTCTGCCTTCTTTCCCAATTCTTGGGGAGAGGTCAGATCAGAGTCCACCAGGTACTGGTGCAACAAATCAGACACACAATTATTAAGAATATGCTCTCTCAGGATTAAGTTATACAGGCTTTCATAATCAGTAACTTTACTGCCATGTAACCACCCCTCCAAGGCCTTCACTGAATGGTCAATGAAATCAACCCAGTCTTGTGAAGACTCCTTTTTGGTCTCTCTGAACTTTATCCTGTATTGTTCAGTGGTTAAGCCATAACCATCCAGGAGTGCATTCTTAAGAACTGTAAAATTATTGGCATCACTTTCTTTCACAGTAAGGAGCCTATCCCTACCTTTTCCACTAAATGATAGCCATAGGATAGCAGCCCACTGCCTTTGAGGGACATCCTGTACAACACAGGCCCTCTCAAGTGCAGCAAACCACTTGTTAATGTCATCCCCCTCCTTATAAGGGGGAACTATCTTATGCAGATTCCTGGAATCATGCTCTTTTGCAGGATGACTATGGGGAATACTGCTGCTGCCACCATGGGTTTCTAAACCCAACTTCTGTCTTTCCTTCTCTAATTCTAAAGACTGTCTATCCAAATCCAGCTGTTGCTTTTTAAGCTTCAGTCTGGTTTGTTCCACCCTCAACTTATCGAGTTCCCTCTCTAACAATCTGTCATCAGGGTTGGTGGGAGGGACATTCCTAGATACAGAGGTATGATGGGAATGAACAGAAGGAGACCTGTCCCTTACAGAGGGCACCCTAACAGCTTGGCTAACAGAAACATCAGTACCACTGTGGTGAGAATAAATGCTTTTGCTATGATGTGAGACAACACTATTTGTATGGTGTGGCTCTTCATCATTACCAACTATGCTAGACTGTCTAGTAATGGGCAGGCTAGGAAGTTTCTTTCCTGAACTTTTTCCTGGGGGAGTCCCTGGATCAGATTGGGAACCATTAGCTACTTTTTCAACAGATGGGGCACTTTTAGCCTTATCTTGTTCTCTAAGCATGTTAAGTAACAGTTCCAAGGAAGGATTCTTCCCTACAGTCAAACCTCTCTCTACACAGAGACTCCTTGCTCATTTCCAGCTAAGGTGGTCATATGCAAGTTTGGACAGATCAACATTTTGGCCTGTGCCAGACATTTTTAGAGAGAGTTAAAGTGATAGAAAAAGAGAAAAAAGTTTTCAGAACTTTTTAGAAAGAGAGAAAAAAACTTTTTTAACTTTTTAGAACTTTTTAGAAAGTTTAGAAGTACTTTTCAGCACTTAGAAAAGAGTGAAAAGAGGAAATGCAAAACTTTTTGGTTATGTGTATATACACTGAACTTGTTTTGTATATTTTTCTCTTATGAAAAGTACAATGACAAGAGTCGTAAGTAGTCTCAAAGCACTTATCCCACCGCTGCACAACCAATGTAGGAGGCTGGACTGGCTTGTAGTGAGTACCAAGGGGTACTTGCACCTTGCACCAGGCCCAGTTATCCCTTATTAGTGTATAGGGTGTCTAGCAGCTTAGGCTGATAGATAATGGTAGCTTAGCAGAGCAGCTTAGGCTGAACTAGGAGACGTGTGAAGCTACTACAGTACCACTTAGTGTCATATGCACAATATCATAAGAAAACACAATACACAGTTATACTAAAAATAAAGGTACTTTATTTTTATGACAATATGCCAAAGTATCTCAGAGTGTACCCTCAGTGAGAGGATAGGAAATATACACAAGATATATGTACACAATACTAAAAATATGCAGTATAGTCTTAGAAAACAGTGCAAACAATGTATAGTTACAATAGGATGCAATGGGGACACATAGGGATAGGGGCAACACAAACCATATACTCCAAAAGTGGAATGCGAACCACGAATGGACCCCGAACCTATGTGACCTTGTAGCGGGTCGCTGGGACTATTAGAAAATAGTGAGAGTTAGAAAAATAACCCTCCCCAAGACCCTGAAAAGTGAGTGCAAAGTGCACACAAGTTCCCCCAAGGACATAGAAGTCGTGATAGAGGAATAATGCAGGAAAGACACAAACCAACAATGCAACAACGATGGATTTCCAATCTTGGGTACCTGTGGAACAAGGGGACCAAGTCCAAAAGTCACAAGCAAGTCGGAGATGGGCAGATGCATAGGAAATGCCAGCTGTGGGTGCAAAGAAGCTTCTACTGGACAGAAGAAGCTGAGGTTTCTGCAGAAACGAAAAGGGCTAGAGACTACGCCTTTGGTGGACGGATCCCTCTCGCCGTGGAGAGTCGTGCAGAAGTGTTTTCCCGCCGAAAGAACGCCAACAAGCCTTGCTAGCTGCAAATCGTGCGGTTAGCGTTTTTGGACGCTGCTATGGCCCAGGAAGGACCAGGATGTCGCAAATTGCGCCAGGAGGTAGAGGGAACATCGAGCAAGACAAGGAGCCCTCTCAGCAGCAGGTAGCACCCAGAGAAGTGCCAGAAACAGGCACTACGAGGATGCGTGAAACGGTGCTCACCCGAAGTTACACAAAGAAGTCCCACATCGCCGGAGAACAACTTAGGAGGTCGTGCAATGCAGGTTAGAGTGCTGTGGACCCAGGCTTGGCTGTGCACAAAGGATTTCCGCCAGAAGTGCACAGGGGCCGGAGAAGATGCAAAAGTCGCTGTTCCCAGCAATGCAGTCTAGCGAGGTGAGGCAAGGACTTACCTCCACCAAACTTGGACTGAAAAGTCACTGGACTGTGGGAGTCACTGGGACAGAGTTGCTGGATTTGAGGGACCTCGCTCGTCGTGCTGAGAGGAGACCCAAGGGACCGGTAATGCAGATTTTTGGTGCCTGCGGTTGCAGGGGGAAGATTCTGTCGACCCACGGGAGATTTCTTCAGAGCTTCTAGTGCAGAGAGGAGGCAGACTACCCCCACAGCATGCACCACCAGGAAAACAGTCGAGAAGGCGGCAGGATCAGCGTTACAGAGTTGCAGTAGTCGTCTTTGCTACTATGTTGCAGGTTTGCAGGCTTCCAGCGCGGTCAGCAGTCGATTCCTTGGCAGAAGGTGAAGAGAGAGATGCAGAGGAACTCGGATGAGCTCTTGCATTCGTTATCTAAAGTTTCCCCAGAGACAGAAACCCTAAATAGCCAGAAAAGAGGGTTTGGCTACCTAGGAGAGGGGATAGGCTAGCAACACCTGAAGGAGCCTATCACAAGGAGTCTCTGACGTCACCTGGTGGCACTGGCCACTCAGAGCAGTCCAGTGTGCCAGCAGCACCTCTGCTTCCAAGATGGCAGAGGTCTGGAGCACATTGGAGGAGCTCTGGACACCTCCCAGGGGAGGTGCAGGTCAGGGGAGTGGTCACTCCCCTTTCCTTTGTCCAGTTTCGCGCCAGAGCAGGGCTAAGGGGTCCCCTGAACCGGTGTAGACTGGCTTATGCAGAATTGGGCACATCTGTGCCCAAGAAAGCATTTCCAGAGGCTGGGGGAGGCTACTCCTCCCCTGCCTTCACACCATTTTCCAAAGGGAGAGGGTGTAACACCCTCTCTCAGAGGATTTTCTTTGTTCTGCCATCCTGGGCCAGGCCTGGCTGGACCCCAGGAGGGCAGATGCCTGTCTGAGGGGTTGGCAGCAGCAGCAGCTGCAGTGAAACCCCAGGAAAGGCAGTTTGGCAGTACCAGGGTCTGTGCTACAGACCACTGGGATCATGGGATTGTGCCAACTATGCCAGGATGGCATAGAGGGGGCAATTCCATGATCATAGACATGTTACATGGCCATATTCGGAGTTACCATTGTGAAGCTACATATAGGTAGTGACCTATATGTAGTGCACGCGTGTAATGGTGTCCCCACACTCACAAAGTCCGGGGAATTGGCCCTGAACAATGTGGGGGCACCTTGGCTAGTGCCAGGGTGCCCTCACACTAAGTAACTTTGCACCTAACCTTTACCAGGTAAAGGTTAGACATATAGGTGACTTATAAGTTACTTAAGTGCAGTGTAAAATGGCTGTGAAATAATGTGTGCGTTATTTCACTCAGGCTGCAGTGGCAGGCCTGTGTAAGAATTGTCAGAGCTCCCTATGGGTGGCAAAAGAAATGCTGCATCCCATAGGGATCTCCTGGAACCCCAATACCCTGGGTACCTCAGTACCATATACTAGGGAATTATAAGGGTGTTCCAGAAAGCCAATGTAAATTGGTAAAATTGGTCACTAGCCTGTTAGTGACAATTTGAAAGAAATGAGAGAGCATAACCACTGAGATTCTGATTAGCAGAGCCTCAGTGAGACAGTTAGGCACCACACAGGGAACACATACATATAGGCCACAAACTCATGAGCACTTGGGTCCTGACTAGCAGGGTCCCAGTGACACATAACAAACATACTGAAAACATAGGGTTTTCACTATGAGCACTGGGCCCTGGCTAGCAGGATCCCAGTGAGACAGTGAAAACACCCTGACATACACTCACAAACAGGCCAAAAGTGGGGGTAACAAGGCTAGAAAGAGGCTACTTTCTCACACAATGTGAATTGGTAAAATTGGTCACTAGCCTGTTAGTGACAATTTGGAAAGAAATGAGAGAGCATAACCACTGAGGCTCTGGATAGTAGAGCCTCAGTGAGACAGTTAGTCATAACACAGGTAACACATTCAGGCACACTTATGAGCACTGGGACCCTGGCTGGCAGGGTCCCAGTGACACATACAACTAAAACAACATATATACAGTGAAAAATGGGGGTAACATGCCAGGCAAGATGGTACTTTCCTACAATTGGTGGCAAAAGAAATGCTGCAGCCCATAGGGATCTCCTGGAACCCCAATACCCTGGGTACCTCAGTAACATATACTAGGGAATTATAAGGGTGTTCCAGTAAGCCAATGTAAATTGGTAAAATTGGTCACTAGCCTGTTAGTGACAATTTGAAAGAAATGAGAGAGCATAACCACTGAGGTTTTGATTAGCAGAGCCTCAGTGAGACAGTTAGGCACCACACAGGGAACACATACATATAGGCCACAAACTTATGAGCACTGGGGTCCTGACTAGCAGGGTCCCAGTGACACATAACAAACATACTGAAAACATAGGGTTTTCACTATGAGTACTGGGCCCTGGCTAGCAGGATCCCACTGAGACAGTGAAAACACCCTGACATATACTCACAAACAAGCCAAAAGTGGGGGTAACAAGGCTAGAAAGAGGCTACTTTCTCACACTTGGCGAAGAAAGAACCACCGGTGGGGCTTCGTGCTCATTCCACCAGATCTAAGGCTGCCTCTTCGGCTTTAGCTAGGGGTGTTCCTGTGGTTGACATCTGTAGGGCGGCGACTTGGGCATCCCTCCATACTTTTGTCAAACACTATTGTTTGGATTCTGAGGTTGGGAGGGATGGCCTTTTTGCTCGCTCGGTGCTGCAGGATTTCTTGGTTTGATCATTCGGGCACCCACCTCTGGAGGTAGTACTGCTTTGGGACTCTATTCTTTAGGTGAGGAATCCACAGGTAGGTGTATCCATCAGAAGAATAAGTTACTTTCCTTTGGTAACGCTTTTTCTGGTGGATACAATAACTACCTGTGGATTCCTCACGGTCCCACCCGCCTCCCCGTTGCCTGACTGGTCGTACCATGAAATCCATGGGTGAGCACCGTTGTCTTGTATATATGTATATGCTTGGATCATGTATATAGTTATGGCATGTATATATGCATTTCTTTCTCTGATTTAGATAATTCAAGGAAACATGATTGAACTTGACTGACATATTTGTTTCCATATGGAGCAGTTATTGCCGTTACTTTCTTTTTATTTTTATTGTATTAAATGTTGCGTTTTCACTTCATTTGATGTGATTATGTTCTCTTCAAGGTCAATGTTCACCTGTTCGCTTCTATGGCACGTAAAAAATGGTGATAACTGATATCTGCACGTCGAGGAGGGCTTCTTATTGCCTGGATGACGTCATACGCCGTTGCGTGGAGTCGGGTGATTGTGACGTCATCGTCGACGTGCAGAGCTAGAAGAAATTTCCGTCGAGGCTGGCACGAGGGGAGAATTCTTTAGGTGAGGAATCCACAGGTAGTTATTGTATCCACCAGAAAAAGCGTTACCAAAGGTAAGTAACTTATTCTTTTAGTTTACACAAGCACCACATAAAACAGTTTGCCTGGTCATTACAGGGAGGGAGAAAGGGGTTATGTAATTATGGTGAAAATGTACTTGGAGTAATGCAACTACCAGCAAGTAATTGCAGCATTACCTCCTATGGTTTTTCTCATTATTAATTACATAGTGAGAAATAGCAAGCAATGCCATTGACCAGGTAGCTGACTGGACATGCACCACTCAGTTTATTTTATTATGGAATGAAATCTTCTATTACTTCATAGAAGACAGCACTTTTGGTTCCAAAACCTCCTGTAGGTCAGTTTCCTGCATCACTCTGTAATTGCGCAGTAGAGGCCATACCCCATGCTGCAGCCCTACAAATTTCAATCAAAGGTACTCCCTGTGCCTCTGTAAGAGAAGTAGACATAGCTCTGATGAATCTACCTTCCACCCTGTGTCTAGTATATGTCAATGATATCAGAGATCTGATCCACCTACTGAGAGCTGAGTCTGATTGGAAGATGTAGAGCCTTTCCAAGCAATTAACAAACAACAAAGAGGTAATGCTGAAATCATAAATGCTATCCAAATACATCAGAATAGCCTGCTTATCATCCAAACACTGTCACTCCACATTCTTAAAGGAAGAAGGATTATTATGAAACACTGGTGAAATAACCTCTTGCTCTCTGTGAAACACTGAAGTTGTCTAGGGGATGAAAGGTGGCCCAGGAAATAAAATGACTCTTTCCTCGAATACCGTAAAGAAGGGATGCCTTACTGATAAGGAACACAATCCCCCCAACCTCTTCCCAGATGTAATTACAACAAGGAAGAAAGTTTTCAAGGTGAGTAATCTCAACTCCACCTTCTCAAGAGGTTCAAATGGAAACCTCTGCAACACATCCAGGGCCAAGGAAAGATCCCAAGATTGGTTAACCAGTCTAGTCAGAGGCCTATGATTAAGAAACCTCCTAAAAAGCCTTTCAAATAGCCCATCTGCATTTTGCAAATTACTAAAAGATGTTTTAAAAACCCTAATGGCTGCCCACTTGATTTTCAGAGTGGAGATGTTTAATCCTAGAGCGAAACCATCCTCCAAGAATCCAGCAACTTTACCAGCTCAAACAACTGTGGCACTAAGTGCTGATTTGAACACAATTTCTGAAAAGTGGCCCAATGTCTGGAATAGGAAGAAAGTGTAGAAGCTGTCTTGGACTACTGAATGGAGGAAGCCAGCTTCTCAGAGACCCCCTTTATTTTTAACCTTGCCCTTTCAATCTCCAAGCCATCAGCCTAAGGTCTCTCAATGACTTGGCTTTTAAAGCAGGCAAATGCTAGGAGGGATAGAATTATTGGATTAGGAAACCATTCGCTGATCTTCATGGTCATTATCAAGTGGTACTAAGTAGTGCTGAGCCATTTTGGAGCCACCAGTATAACAACAGAATTCTCCTGTCTCACCCTGATCAAAAATCTCAGAAGTAGAGGGAAATAGGGGGAAAAGGGCATTCTTTGCAGATGGAAACAAATTTGCTACTGGTGTCGCCAACTTCTGACAAATTCTGAGAAATTCCTGCCTTGCCAGCCAAAAGTACTAAGAGGAGGGAATTTCCCTGCTCAATTTGTCCACTCTTGTTTCCCCTGAATGTAAATCACTCTCAGCTCAAAAGATTTGATCAGAGATCCTTTACAATACTGGAGATCTTGCGCCCCCTCCCTCTCCATTTGTTGAGATAGGACTTGGCCGTGCAATTGTCCATCTGTACCAAAACGCTCTTCCCCTTCAACAGGGAAGCAAATGCAGGCAGTGCTTGATGAATCACCTCTAGCTCCCTCTAGTTGGAGGACCTCACCTGTCATGCAGCAATATTAGTTCCCCAACCCGCCAAGCTGGCATTGGTGTCAGGATGATTGCCATCTGGGATGTTAAGCTGATTCCATTCCTGATGTGTGAAGAATCCATCCACCAAGAAAGCTCCTCTCTCATGATAGGTGTCATAGGAATCCTTGAGGATAAATCCTGAAACACTGAGGACCAATGAGCCACAATGTGTCTCATCACGCTGTTCAAATACAACTTGACCCACAGCACCAGAAAAATGGACCCAGAAGGATCACCGTGCACTTGTATCCAGGCCGGTGCTGTTAGATTGTCCTGAACCATCAATTCTGACAAATGCGAATTAATCTTGCTGATCCTGTTCTCTGTCAGCAAAACCAACCCAATGCTTGTTAGAAACCTTGTGCCAATGAACGTCTGGTTCTGAGCAGATGTCATATGAGACTTCTGATTCACCAAAGCGCATGATGTTCCAACACCGAAAGCGCTCTTGTGACATGATCCACTGTGGTTTCAAGGGAGGAAGAAAACACCAGACAGTCACCTAGATAAGGAAGAAGTGCATTGCTCTCCTGATGCAGGAGTCCCACCAGCAGAGTCAGTACATAGGTACAGACCCTTGATCCTGATTTTATACTAAAGGCAGCACCCCAAAACTGTAAGTGCAATGGTCCAACCACAAACTCAGTAATCTTTGGTGACATCCATAAATGGGGATGTGAAGATAGGCATTCTGAAGATCGATAGTGGACAAAAAGTCTCCTTTTGAAACTGAAGAAGTAACTTGCTGCAAGGAGAGCATTTTGAAATGGATGGTCTTTACCCACTGGTTAACACCTCTTACGTCTAGAATTGACCTGTACTCTCTGTTTGCTTTCTGTACCAGAAACAGACTAGAGTAACTCCCTTGCCCCTTTCCAGCGCTGGAATCTCCATAATTGCCTTTTTTTTTCAAGAGGGCTAGAACACCGGATCTTCTCCAGATCCCTGGGAATATGGGTAGGGAAAGTTCCTGAATCCAGAGGCTTTTGAATAAACTTGATCAAATAGCCTCTTTTGTAGATACTGAGCACCCACTGATTTCTGAAGGATTCCTGCCAAAAACTGTCCTACAACCTACCTCCAACTTGGCAATCCCCCTCCAGAAGGGAAGACTAGTCAGGAACAATTCTTGTTTGCTTATGCCTGAGTTTGAGAGGATTTCCTAGACTGAAAGCACATTCTTCTGGAAAAATAACCTTTCAAATCCTTCCTAGACGTATAGTCCCTGCTCAAGGACCTATAGGATTTGGATGCTGCATCCTTACAGGGAAAAGTGTGCCTCGTGTCTTTGAAAGGCTTGGTAATGGTAGCACCCAAACAGCTTCTTCACCTCAAAAGGAATTTTCAGAAGGGGCATTTTCTCTGCATAACCAGTTTTCCAGCCCCACATCCATATATGCCGTTGTGCCAGGATAGAAGCACCCAAAGCCACTCCTGTAAACTGAATAATATCTGAAGACATATCAGCTAATAGTTTTGCCTCCTGTTCCATTTGCAGCAGCAAAGCAGAGCTATCCACATTCTCCTGGATAACAGTAGAAAAAGACTCCTTTACTAAAAACTGTGCCATATATGCTGCATAAGTAGCCACATTCATGAGCACAGAGCTAGTGGCAAAAGATTTCTTGGTAACCCTATCAATCTTATGATGCCCAGTATCTGCAGGTGAGCAATCTTCTGTATTAATCGCTGCCCTACCAATCAAAAGTGACTGGATTGGTTCCACCCTAACGTTGGGCAAAAATACCTCCTCCATCTCCGTGAGGGTATATATCTTTTAGAGGAACTTCAGAATACTGAATTGATCCACCTCCTTCTGAAGATAAGCTCCTTAATTTTTTTAGGAATAGGTAGCGACAAAAGTGAAGGCGTTGCATGTTGAGGGAAGAGACCCTCTTCTTCTGGCTGATCTAATGGCTCTTCAAGGCCCAGGTTACTCCTGACATGATCCAAAATCGAGACCTGATGCTGCCTGGAAATGTGCTTCCCATAAGCCAACATAATAGGACCCTCCGAAGCTGAATCTGAAGAAGTATCCTGCATATCTCCCTTTAACATGGAAGACCTAGTCTTCTTTTCGTAGCGACCGCCACCTCAGTCATGGACTGTACCTGGGCCTCAGTCAAATAAGCAAGACTCACAGGGGACTGTTCCCTGGGCTTTTTAGATCTCTGAGCCCCAGGCAGTCTCCCCTCAGAATCAGAGGAAGAGGAAATCATCTATCTCTTTTGCGCACACTTCTTTCTTTCCATAGTAGTGATCACACACATTCCAATATGAAAGAAAAAACACAAATGGCCCAAACTAGGTTTCCTTAAATAACGCTGTTCTGCACACCATCATTTAACAATGAAAACCATGTCCTCCAGAAATCAAGGCATCACAATATGAGTGCAAAGGTCTGCACACCCATCTGTTACCCATTTTGCTAGGGGCTACCTACAGCCCAGCAATCTCTCGTTGTGGCCGAGCTATTTCAGGTAAAATGAATGACATTAGGCATGAGCCTCCCTGTGACTCCTTGTAGGAAAGTACCATCTTGCCTGGCATGTTATCCCCATATTTCACTGTATATATGTTGTTTTAGTTGTATGTGTCACTGGGACCCTGCCAGCCAGGGCCCCAGTGCTCATAAGTGTGCCCTGTATGTGTGACCTGTGTTATGACTAACTGTCTCACTGAGGCTCTGCTAATCAGAACCTCAGTGGTTATGCTCTCTCTTTACAAATTGTCACTAACAGGCTAGTGACCAATTTAACCAATTTACATTGGCATACTGGAACACCCTTATAATTCCCTAGTATATGGTACTGAGGTACCCAGGGTATTGGGGTTCCAGGAGATCCCTATGGGCTGCAGCATTTCTTTTGCCACCCATAGGGAGCTCTGTCAATTCTTACACAGGCCTGCACTGCAGCCTGAGTGAAATAACGTCCACGTTATTTCACAGCCATTTACCACTGCACTTAAGTAACTTATAAGTCACCTATATGTCTAACCTTTACCTGGTAAAGGTTAGGTGCAAAGTTACTTAGTGTGAGGGCACCCTGGCACTAGCCAAGGTGCCCCCACATTGTTCAGAGCCAATTCCCTGAACTTTGTGAGTGCGGGGACACCATTACGCGCATGCACTACATATAGGTCACTACCTATATGTAGCTTCACAATGGTAACTCCGAATATGGCCATGTAACATGTCTATGATCATGGAATTGCCCCCTCTATGCCATCCTGGCATAGTTGGCACAATCCCATGATCCCAGTGGTCTGTAGCACAGACCCTGGTACTGCCAAACTGCCCTTCCTGGGGTTTCACTGCAGCTGCTGCTGCTGCCAACCCCTCAGACAGGCATCTGCCCTCCTGGGGTCCAGCCAGGCCTGGCCCAGGATGGCAGAACAAAGAACTTCCTCTGAGAGAGGGTGTGACACCCTCTCCCTTTGGAAAATGGTGTGAAGGCCCGGGAGGAGTAGCCTCCCCCAGCCTCTGGAAATGCTTTGTTGGGCACAGATGTGCCCAATTCTGCATAAGCCAGTCTACACCGGTTCAGGGGACCCCTTAGCCCTGCTCTGGCGCGAAACTGGACAAAGGAAAGGGGAGTGACCACTCCCCTGACCTGCACCTCCCCTGGGAGGTGTCCAGAGCTCCTCCAGTGTGCTCCAGACCTCTGCCATCTTGGAAACAGAGGTGCTGCTGGCACACTGGACTGCTCTGAGTGGCCAGTGCCACCAGGTGACGTCAGAGAGTCTTGTGATAGGCTCCTTCAGGTGTTGCTAGCCTATCCTCTCTCCTAGGTAGCCAAACCCTCTTTTCTGGCTATTTAGGGTCTCTGTCTCTGGGGAAACTTTAGATAACGAATGCAAGAGCTCATCCGAGTTCCTCTGCATCTCTCTCTTCACCTTCTGATAAGGAATCGACTGCTGACCGCGCTGGAAGCCTGCAAACCTGCAACATAGTAGCAAAGACGACTACTGCAACTCTGTAACGCTGATCCTGCCGCCTTCTCGACTGCTTTCCTGCTTGTGCATGCTGTGGGGGTAGTCTGCCTCCTCTCTGCACCAGAAGCTCCGAAGAAATCTCCCGTGGGTCGACGGAATCTTCCCCCTGCAACCGCAGGCACCAAAAAGCTGCATTACTGGTCCCTTGGGTCTCCTCTCAGCACGACGAGCGAGGTCCCTCGAATCCAGCGACTCTGTCCAAGTGACCCCCACAGTCCAGTGACTCTTCAGTCCAAGTTTGGTGGAGGTAAGTCCTTGCCTCACCTCGCTGGGCTGCATTGCTGGGAACCGCGACTTTGCAGCTACTCCGGCCCCTGTGCACTTCCGGCGGAAATCCTTTGTGCACAGCCAAGCCTGGGTCCACGGCACTCTAACCTGCATTGCACGACTTTCTAAGTTGGTCTCCGGCGACGTGGGACTCCTTTGTGCAACTTCGGCGAGCACCGTTTCACGCATCTTTGTAGTGCCTGTTTCTGGCACTTCTCCGGGTGATACCTGCTTCAGAGAGGGCTCCTTGTCTTGCTCGACGTCCCCTGTCTCTACTGGTCCAATTTGCGACCTCCTGGTCCCTCCTGGGCCTCAGCAGCGTCCAAAAACTCTAACTGCACGATTTGCAGCTAGCAAGGCTTGTTGGCGTTCTTTCGGCGGGAAAACACTTCTGCACGACTCTCCACGGCGAGAGGGATACGTCCACCAAAGGGGAAGTCTCTAGCCCTTTTCGTTCCTGCAGAAACCTCAGCTTCTTCTGTCCATTAGAAGCTTCTTTGCACCCGCAGCTGGCATTTCCTGGGCATTTGCCCATCTCCGACTTACTTGTGACTTTTGGACTTGGTCCCCTTGTTCCACAGGTACCCTAGATTGGAAATCCACAGTTGTTGCATTGCTGGTTTGTGTCTTTCCTGCATTATTCCTCTAACACGACTTCTTTGTCCCTAGGGGAACTTTAGTGCACTTTGCACTCACTTTTCAGGGTCTTGGGGAGGGTTATTTTTCTAACTCTCACTATTTTCTAATAGTCCCAGCGACCCTCTACAAGGTCACATAGGTTTGGGGTCCATTCGTGGTTCGCATTCCACTTCTGGAGTATATGGTTTGTGTTGCCCCTATCCCTATGTTTCCCCATTGCATCCTATTGTAACTATACATTGTTTGCACTGTTTTCTAAGACTATACTGCATATTTTTGCTATTGTGTATATATATCTTGTGTATATTTCCTATCCTCTCACTGAGGGTACACTCTAAGATACTTTGGCATATTGTCATAAAAATAAAGTACCTTTATTTTTAGTATAACTGTGTATTGTGTTTTCTTATGATATTGTGCATATGACACTAAGTGGTACTGTAGTAGCTTCACACGTCTCCTAGTTCAGCCTAAGCTGCTCTGCTAAGCTACCATTATCTATCAGCCTAAGCTGCTAGACACCCTATACACTAATAAGGGATAACTGGGCCTGGTGCAAGGTGCAAGTACCCCTTGGTACTCACTACAAGCCAGTCCAGCCTCCTACATTGGTTGTGCAGCGGTGGGATAAGTGCTTTGAGACTACTTACCACTCTTGTCATTGTACTTTTCATAAGAGAAAAATATACAAAACAAGGTCAGTGTATATACACATAGCCAAAACGTTTTGCATTTCCTCTTTTCACTCTTTTCTAAGTGCTGAAAAGTACTTCTAAACTTTCAAAAAGTTCTTAAAAGTTTAAAAAGTTTTTTTTCTGTCTTTCTAAAAAGTTCTGAAAACTTTTTTCTCTTTTTCTATCACTTTAACTCTCTCTAAAAATGTCTGGCACAGGCCAAAATGTTGATCTGTCCAAACTTGCATATGATCACCTTAGCTGGAAAGGAGCAAGGAATCTCTGCATAGAGAGAGGTTTGAGTGTAGGGAAGAATCCTTCCTTAGAACTGTTAATTAACATGCTTAGAGTACAGGATAAGGTCATAAGTGCCCAATCTGGTGGAAAAGTAGCTAATGGTTCTCAATCTGATCCAGGGACTCCCCCAGGAAAAGATTCAGGAAAGAAACTTCCTAGCCTGCCCATTACTAGACAGTCTAGCATAGTTGGTAATGATGATGAGCCACACCATATAAATAGTGTTGTCTCACATCATAGCAAAAGCATTTATTCTCACCATACTGGTAGTGATGTTTCTGTTAGCCAAGCTGTTAGGGTGGCTTCTGTAAGGGACAGGTCTCCTTCTGTCCATTCTCACCATACTTCTGTTTCAAGGCATGTCCCTCCCACCCACCCTGATGACAGATTGTTAGAAAGGGAGCTCAATAGATTGAGAGTGGAACAAACCAGACTGAAGCTCAAGAAGCAACAGCTGGATTTGGATAGACAGACTTTAGAAGTAGAGAAGGAGAGACAGAAACTGGGTTTAGAAACCCATGGTGGCAGCAGCAGTATTCCCCATAGTCATCCTGCAAAAGAGCATGATTCCAGGAATCTGCACAAGATAGTTCCCCCTTATAAGGAGGGGGATGACATTAACAAGTGGTTTGCTGCACTTGAGAGGGCCTGTGTTGTACAGGATGTCCCTCAAAGGCAGTGGGCTGCTATCCTATGGCTATCATTTAGTGGAAAAGGTAGGGATAGGCTCCTTACTGTGAAAGAAAGTGATGCCAATAATTTTACAGTTCTTAAGAATGCACTCCTGGATGGTTATGGCTTAACCACTGAACGATACAGGATAAAGTTCAGAGAGACCAAAAAGGAGTCTTCACAAGACTGGGTTGATTTCATTGACCATTCAGTGAAGGCCTTGGAGGGGTGGTTACATGGCAGTAAAGTTACTGATTATGACAGCCTGTATAACTTGATCCTGAGAGAGCATATTCTTAATAATTGTGTGTCTGATTTGTTGCACCAGTACCTGGTAGACTCTGATCTGACCTCTCCCCAAGAATTGGGAAAGAAGGCAGACAAATGGGTCAGAACAAGGGTGAACAGAAAAGTTCATACAGGGGGTGACAAAGATGGCAATAAGAAGAAAGATGGTGAAAAATCTCAAGATAAGCATGGGGATAAGGGTAAAACCAAAGATCCCACTTCAAATCTTAAACACTCTTCAGAGGGTGGGGATAAAACTAATTCTCCCTCTTCTTCTCAACCTGCACACATTAAAAAGCCTTGGTGCTTTGTGTGTAAAAACAGAGGCCATAGGCCAGGGGATAAGTCCTGTCCAGGTAAACCCCCTGAGCCTACCACCACTAATACATCAAGCTCTAGTGCCCCTAGCAGTAGTGGTACTAGTGGTGGGACTGCTGGCAACAGTCAAGTTAAGGGTGTAGTTGGGTTCACTTTTGGGTCTATAGTAGAAACTGGGGTAGTCACTCCCAAGACAGTTTCTGTCACATCTAGTGGCATTGGCCTTGCCACACTGGCTGCTTGTCCCCTTACAATGGATAAGTACAGGCAGACAGTTACAATAAATGGTGTTGAGGCCTTGGCCTACAGGGACACAGGTGCCAGTATCACTTTGGTGACTGGAAACCTAGTGCACCCTGATCAACACATCATTGGACAACAGTATAAGATTATTGATGTCCATAACTCCACTAAGTTTCTTCCCTTAGCTATAATTCAGTTTAGTTGGGGTGGAGTTACTGGCCCTAAGCAGGTGGTGGTATCACCTAGCTTACCTGTAGACTGTCTCTTAGGTAATGACCTAGAGGCCTCAGGTTGGGCTGATGTAGAGTTTTATGCCCATGCAGCCATGCTGGGCATCCCAGAGGAATTGTTCCCTCTCATTTCTACTGAAATGAAAAAGCAAAGGAGAGAAGGCCTGAAAACTCAGGATCCCTCTCCATCAACAGGTATAAAGGGTATCACAGTATCCCCTTACCACCCTACCATTCAGGATACCATTCCTGTGGTGGGAGAAACCTCTCCTGGGGTGGCACCTGTTCCAAGGGAATCATCAGCTGGCAAAGCTGGACTCCCTGAGGTAGAAGTACCTCTCTGTGGGATAACTAACATTGGTGAGAAAAAGAGCACCATTTTAGTTAACATGGAGCATCCCTCCAACCCTCCCAGAGAAACTTTAGTGCAGAAACTCTGCACTGCCTCACAACACTTAGGACAACATCCCTGCCCTAGTGTGGAGCTCATAGGACAGCATCCCTGCCCTGCTCCAACCCAAGAGAAACAGCATCCCTGTTCTCTCTTCCAGCCATATGGACAAAGTTTTTGCCCAGCTATGGCTTTATTGAGACAGCATCCCTGTCTGGCATTTTCATCACTACAAATAGGTTCAGTGGACAATTCCCACTGCTCTAAACTAAAACTTACTGATAGAAACTCTGAAAATACATCTTCACATTGTTGCTTAGCTAAAAAACTTCAAACAGGGTGGTTTACATCCCCACAGGGAAGTAACCATATAGTGGATGATAAAGGGAGTAACCAGTCTATTGCAGAGCTACTCTCTACTTATCACCACTTAGACAATAAAGTCTCAACTGGCCAAGGTTAGCCTTATTGTCCTTCGTTTGGGGGGGGGTTGTGTGAGAAAGTAGCCTCTTTCTAGCCTTGTTACCCCCACTTTTGGCCTGTTTGTGAGTGTATGTCAGGGTGTTTTCACTGTCTCACTGGGATCCTGCTAGCCAGGGCCCAGTGCTCATAGTGAAAACCCTATGTTTTCAGTATGTTTGTTATGTGTCACTGGGTCCCTGCTAGTCAGGACCCCAGTGCTCATAAGTTTGTGGCCTATATGTATGTGTTCCCTGTGTGGTGCCTAACTGTCTCACTGAGGCTCTGCTAACCAGAACCTCAGTGGTTATGCTCTCTCTTTACAAATTGTCACTAACAGGCTAGTGACCAATTTTACCAATTTACATTGGCTTACTGGAACACCCTTATAATTCCCTAGTATATGGTACTGAGGTACCCAGGGTATTGGGGTTCCAGGAGATCCCTATGGGCTGCAGCATTTCTTTTGCCACCCATAGGGAGCTCTGACAATTCTTACACAGGCCTGCCACTGCAGCCTGAGTGAAATAACGTCCACGTTATTTCACAGCCATTTTACACTGCACTTAAGTAACTTATAAGTCACCTATATGTCTAACCTTTACCTGGTAAAGGTTAGGTGCAAGGTTACTTAGTGTGAGGGCACCCTGGCACTAGCCAAGGTGCCCCCACATTGTTCAGAGCCAATTCCCTGAACTTTGTGAGTGCGGGGACACCATTACACGCGTGCACTACATATAGGTCACTACCTATATGTAGCTTCACAATGGTAACTCCGAATATGGCCATGTAACATGTCTATGATCATGGAATTGCCCCCTCTATGCCATCCTGGCATAGTTGGCACAATCCCATGATCCCAGTGGTCTGTAGCACAGACCCTGGTACTGCCAGACTGCCCTTCCTGGGGTTTCACTGCAGCTGCTGCTGCTGCCAACCCCTCAGACAGGCATCTGCCCTCCTGGGGTCCAGCCAGGCCTGGCCCAGGATGGCAGAACAAAGAACTTCCTCTGAGAGAGGGTGTGACACCCTCTCCCTTTGGAAAATGGTGTGAAGGCACGGGAGGAGTAGCCTCCCCCAGCCTCTGGAAATGCTTTGTTGGGCACAGATGTGCCCAATTCTGCATAAGCCAGTCTACACCGGTTCAGGGGACCCCTTAGCCCTGCTCTGGCGCGAAACTGGACAAAGGAAAGGGGAGTGACCACTCCCCTGACCTGCATCTCCCCTGGGAGGTGTCCAGAGCTCCTCCAGTGTGCTCCAGACCTCTGCCATCTTGGAAACAGAGGTGCTGCTGGCACACTGGACTGCTCTGAGTGGCCAGTGCCACCAGGTGACGTCAGAGACTCCTTGTGATAGGCTCCTTCAGGTGTTGCTAGCCTATCCTCTCTCCTAGGTAGCCAAACCCTCTTTTCTGGCTATTTAGGGTCTCTGTCTCTGGGGAAACTTTAGATAACGAATGCAAGAGCTCATCCGAGTTCCTCTGCATCTCTCTCTTCACCTTCTGATAAGGAATCGACTGCTGACCGCGCTGGAAGCCTGCAAACCTGCAACATAGTAGCAAAGACGACTACTGCAACTCTGTAACGCTGATCCTGCCGCCTTCTCGACTGTTTTCCTGCTTGTGCATGCTGTGGGGGTAGTCTGCCTCCTCTCTGCACCAGAAGCTCCGAAGAAATCTCCCGTGGGTCGACGGAATCTTCCCCCTGCAACCGCAGGCACCAAAAAGCTGCATTACCGGTCCCTTGGGTCTCCTCTCAGCACGACGAGCGAGGTCCCTCGAATCCAGCGACTCTGTCCAAGTGACCCCCACAGTCCAGTGACTCTTCAGTCCAAGTTTGGTGGAGGTAAGTCCTTGCCTCACCTCGCTGGGCTGCATTGCTGGGAACCGCGACTTTGCAGCTACTCCGGCCCCTGTGCACTTCCGGCGAAATCCTTTGTGCACAGCCAAGCCTGGGTACACGGCACTCTAACCTGCATTGCACGACTTTCTAAGTTGGTCTCCGGCGACGTGGGACTCCTTTGTGCAACTTCGGCGAGCACCGTTTCACGCATCCTCGTAGTGCCTGTTTCTGGCACTTCTCCGGGTGCTACCTGCTTCAGAGAGGGCTCCTTGTCTTGCTCGACGTCCCCTCTCTCTGCTGGTCCAATTTGCGACCTCCTGGTCCTCAGCAGCGTCCAAAAACGCTAACCCGCACGATTTGCAGCTAGCACGGCTTGTTGGCGTTCTTTCGGCGGGAAAACACTTCTGCACGACTCTCCACGGCGAGAGGGATCCGTCCACCAAAGGGGAAGTCTCTAGCCCTTTTCGTTCTTGCAGAAACCTCAGCTTCTTCTGTCCAGTAGAAGCTTCTTTGCACCCGCAGCTGGCATTTCCTGGGCATTTGCCCATCTCCGACTTACTTGTGACTTTTGGACTTGGTCCCCTTGTTCCACAGGTACCCTAGATTGGAAATCCACAGTTGTTGCATTGCTGGTTTGTGTCTTTCCTGCATTATTCCTCTAACACGACTTCTTTGTCCCTAGGGGAACTTTAGTGCACTTTGCACTCACTTTTCAGGGTCTTTGGGAGGGTTATTTTTCTAACTCTCACTATTTTCTAATAGTCCCAGCGACCCTCTACAAGGTCACATAGGTTTGGGGTCCATTCGTGGTTCGCATTCCACTTTTGGAGTATATGGTTTGTGTTGCCCCTATCCCTATGTTTCCCCATTGCATCCTATTGTATCTATACATTGTTTGCACTGTTTTCTAAGACTATACTGCATATTTTTGCTATTGTGTATATATATCTTGTGTATATTTCCTATCCTCTCACTGAGGGTACACTCTAAGATACTTTGGCATATTGTCATAAAAATAAAGTACCTTTATTTTTAGTATAACTGTGTATTGTGTTTTCTTATGATATTGTGCATATGACACTAAGTGGTACTGTAGTAGCTTCACACGTCTCCTAGTTCAGCCTAAGCTGCTCTGCTAAGCTACCATTATCTATCAGCCTAAGCTGCTAGACACCCTATACACTAATAAGGGATAACTGGGCCTGGTGCAAGGTGCAAGTACCCCTTGGTACTCACTACAAGCCAGTCCAGCCTCCTACATTGGTTGTGCAGCGGTGGGATAAGTGCTTTGAGACTACTTACCACTCTTGTCATTGTACTTTTCATAAGAGAAAAATATACAAAACAAGGTCAGTGTATATACACATAGCCAAAACGTTTTGCATTTCCTCTTTTCACTCATTTCTAAGTGCTGAAAAGTACTTCTAAACTTTCAAAAAGTTCTTAAAAGTTTAAAAAGTTTTTTTTCTGTCTTTCTAAAAAGTTCTGAAAACTTTTTTCTCTTTTTCTATCACTTTAACTCTCTCTAAAAATGTCTGGCACAGGCCAAAATGTTGATCTGTCCAAACTTGCATATGATCACCTTAGCTGGAAAGGAGCAAGGAATCTCTGCATAGAGAGAGGTTTGAGTGTAGGGAAGAATCCTTCCTTAGAACTGTTAATTAACATGCTTAGCTTAGTGCCCAATCTGGTGGAAAAGTAGCTAATGGTTCTCAATCTGATCCAGGGACTCCCCCAGGAAAAGATTCAGGAAAGAAACTTCCTAGCCTGCCCATTACTAGACAGTCTAGCATAGTTGGTAATGATGATGAGCCACACCATATAAATAGTGTTGTCTCACATCATAGCAAAAGCATTTATTCTCACCATACTGGTAGTGATGTTTCTGTTAGCCAAGCTGTTAGGGTGGCTTCTGTAAGGGACAGGTCTCCTTCTGTCCATTCTCACCATACTTCTGTTTCAAGGCATGTCCCTCCCACCCACCCTGATGACAGATTGTTAGAAAGGGAGCTCAATAGATTGAGAGTGGAACAAACCAGACTGAAGCTCAAGAAGCAACAGCTGGATTTGGATAGACAGACTTTAGAAGTAGAGAAGGAGAGACAGAAACTGGGTTTAGAAACCCATGGTGGCAGCAGCAGTATTCCCCATAGTCATCCTGCAAAAGAGCATGATTCCAGGAATCTGCACAAGATAGTTCCCCCTTATAAGGAGGGGGATGACATTAACAAGTGGTTTGCTGCACTTGAGAGGGCCTGTGTTGTACAGGATGTCCCTCAAAGGCAGTGGGCTGCTATCCTATGGCTATCATTTAGTGGAAAAGGTAGGGATAGGCTCCTTACTGTGAAAGAAAGTGATGCCAATAATTTTACAGTTCTTAAGAATGCACTCCTGGATGGTTATGGCTTAACCACTGAACAATACAGGATAAAGTTCAGAGAGACCAAAAAGGAGTCTTCACAAGACTGGGTTGATTTCATTGACCATTCAGTGAAGGCCTTGGAGGGGTGGTTACATGGCAGTAAAGTTACTGATTATGACAGCCTGTATAACTTGATCCTGAGAGAGCATATTCTTAATAATTGTGTGTCTGATTTGTTGCACCAGTACCTGGTAGACTCTGATCTGACCTCTCCCCAAGAATTGGGAAAGAAGGCAGACAAATGGGTCAGAACAAGGGTGAACAGAAAAGTTCATACAGGGGGTGACAAAGATGGCAATAAGAAGAAAGATGGTGAAAAATCTCAAGATAAGCATGGGGATAAGGGTAAAACCAAAGATCCCACTTCAAATCTTAAACACTCTTCAGAGGGTGGGGATAAAACTAATTCTCCCTCTTCTTCTCAACCTGCACACATTAAAAAGCCTTGGTGCTTTGTGTGTAAAAACAGAGGCCATAGGCCAGGGGATAAGTCCTGTCCAGGTAAACCCCCTGAGCCTACCACCACTAATACATCAAGCTCTAGTGCCCCTAGCAGTAGTGGTACTAGTGGTGGGACTGCTGGCAACAGTCAAGTTAAGGGTGTAGTTGGGTTCACTTTTGGGTCCATAGTAGAAACTGGGGTAGTCACTCCCAAGACAGTTTCTGTCACATCTAGTGGCATTGGCCTTGCCACACTGGCTGCTTGTCCCCTTACAATGGATAAGTACAGGCAGACAGTTACAATAAATGGTGTTGAGGCCTTGGCCTACAGGGACACAGGTGGCAGTATCACTTTGGTGACTGGAAACCTAGTGCACCCTGATCAACACATCATTGGACAACAGTATAAGATTATTGATGTCCATAACTCCACTAAGTTTCTTCCCTTAGCTATAATTCAGTTTAGTTGGGGTGGAGTTACTGGCCCTAAGCAGGTGGTGGTATCACCTAGCTTAGCTTTGACTGTCTCTTAGGTAATGACCTAGAGGCCTCAGGTTGGGCTGATGTAGAGTTTCATGCCCATGCAGCCATGCTGGGCATCCCAGAGGAATTGTTCCCTCTCATTTCTACTGAAATGAAAAAGCAAAGGAGAGAAGGCCTGAAAACTCAGGATCCCTCTCCATCAACAGGTATAAAGGGTATCACAGTATCCCCTTACCACCCTACCATTCAGGATACCATTCCTGTGGTGGGAGAAACCTCTCCTGGGGTGGCACCTGTTCCAAGGGAATCATCAGCTGGCAAAGCTGGACTCCCTGAGGTAGAAGTACCTCTCTGTGGGATAACTAACATTGGTGAGTGTGACGGGGTAAACCCGATCACCGCGAGACAGGAGGCCGGAGATGACGTATCGGACTCCTCCAACACGTCATCTCCGCGTCTCCCTGTTACCGGGGAGACGCGTCCCGATGGAGGCCGGCGTCAGGACGTTGCCAGGGAAACCTGGATAGGTTTCCCGGCCACGGATTGGCCACGGAAGGAGGTCGGCGATGAAAAGCCGGTGGAGCCGGCAAGGAAGGGGAGAGAGAAGGAGGAGGAGGAAGGTGACGGAGACGAGGTGGAGGAAGACGGAGACGACGAAGAACGGAGGGAGACCGAGGCAAGGGATCCGACCCCAAGCGCGACGAGAGACCAAGAGAGGGAACACCACCGGGAGGACGGAGAACTGGAGCCAGGAAGCCCTGTTGAAACCTACCTCAGGGAGGACCCCCTCAACGCCAGCCACGGCCCCGGAGGGTCGTGGCTTACGAAGGTACGGTCCTTCTGGGCCAGTAAAGGGCACACGGCAGGGAAGGGGACTGGGGAAGGGAACTAGGGAGGGGGTAGAGGGTGAATGGGGAAAAGAGGTGGGAGGGCACAAAGAAGCACTAGGGACACAATAACACGCTAGTAAAATTCTTAATAAGCACTTCCCTCTGTTCCACACAGACACCACCCCCTTCCCTTTGTTGTCTACCCCAGCCCGATAAATTTAATAAGAAAGACGTATCTCTTAAACGTCCCACTTACCCTCGTTTTCTTTATTTCTTTTCCTGATATCCACATGGGACGTCCGAGAGACTGACAGTGCCTCCACCTAAAGAGAAGAGATACATCATAAACAAAAAGAACTTCACAAGAGACTAAGAGTAACAGCAGAACGGACTCTCACTTGATTTATCCTTTTTGTTTAGAGAACAATAAAACACTTACCTGAGCACCACAACTTCTTGCTTCAGTTGTCCTCATCTTGTTCGGTCTGCCACAGTGGTGTCAGAAGTGGGATCCTTAGGGGCCTTACGGCAACCGAACAGGGTACACAATGAGTGACAACCCTTCCCTCGAGGATATGATCAAACAGTTAGCAGAAGGACAAAGACATTTGCAGCTGGTATGGGAGGCTCACCAGCGGGAAGCAAAAGAGGACAGAGAAGCTTTACAATCGGCCTTGAAAAGCCAGGCCACCATTCTTGCAAATAACCAGCTGGTACACGAAACGGCAATGAAAAGATTAACCGATACCATTGCCGCTAGTAAAGTCCACCCGAACGTTCCCAGCTCAGTATTGCAGAAATATCAAGAGGGGGAAGACCCAGAGTCTTTCTTTACTAACTTTGAAAGGGTGGCGTCGTCAGCTCAATGGCCTGAAGAACGCTGGGGACAATATGTTGCTCCGTTACTGACTGGCCTCTTACAAGCAGCCTATCAGGCTGCTAATCCCGGAGGTCTCACACCCTACAAGGATATAAAATCCAGTATTTTGGAACGTGTCGGGCATGATACTGAATACTACCGGGTGAAATTCCGCAAGGTCAAGTGGGGACCAAATGAGGACCCCCGTACATTTTATTTCCGGGTAAAAGATTTGGCCTTAAAATGGTTGGGGCCTATTGGCGATAGCCGGGAAGAAGTGATACAAATAATTATACTGGAACAATACTTGGATGCTCTACCCTTAGCCACAAAACACTGGATACGGCAGCATCCAAAAGTAGACACTAACACGGCAATTGATTTGGCCTGCGCGTATCACCGCTCCACCGACATAAGAAATATACCCCCACGGCCCAACATAAAACCTGTCTTGCCACCTATAAAAACCCTCCCAAAGAATCCACTGGACAATACAGTTTCCCGTAGAATACCGGAAGGCCCCCCTGTACAGGGACCCCAATGTTACCACTGCGGGGAATGGGGACATATCGCCCGTATGTGTCCTCAGAAACACGAAGGAGGTGAGCCGATGGAAATAGGGGTTACAAGGCGTAGGGTCCTATGTACAGGGAAGGGTAACCACAAGTTCAAGCAGACTGTAAAAATCAATGGACGTTATGTGTGTGCCCTCGTCGACTCCGGGTGCAGCCAGTCCGTGATAAGAGAAGACCTGATAACCACTTTGGGTTCAGAGACAAGACAGTGGGTACATATTTGTTGTATTCACGGGGACAAGGAGCAATACCCGTTAAAAGTACTACAGGTAGAATGGGGGCCCTACCGGGATAGTCTCCCGATGGGGATAATGCCAAAATTGATCGAGGATTGTATCGTGGGAACAGATTACCTTCATTTTCAAGAACTATTGGATCAGGTTAGAGACTCTAAAATCTCACAGGACTGGTGGGGTGAAGCCCCGTTTTCAGAAAGTACAATTGAATGTCCAATAACCCGTAGAAAACTGACCCGAAGGGACAAAAGAATAGAAAGAGAACAATTCCGAAATAGTACTAGCCAGAACACCATACGAGGATTGGTAGCAGAAATCCACGAAGCACCTGTCAGTTTTGCTCAACAACAGAGAGAAGATCCCTCCCTGTCTCACGCCTGGAGAGCTGCAGTGTCAGAGGAAATGGATGAGGTGGGTCCCTACTTCCTAATCAAAAATAATCTCCTATATCGGGTAAACACCACACGAACAGGGGAAAAAAGAAAACAACTCATAGTACCTGAATACTATAGGGATCACATCCTTACGCTCGCTCATAATCATCCGGGAGGGGGACACTTTGGGAGGGACAAAACAGAAGAATATCTCCTCAGGCGATTTTATTGGCCCGGTGTCTTTGCCAACATAAGAAAATATTGTGCCCAATGTCCCAGGTGTCAACTGACTGAACCAGGTAAACCAAAAAAAGCACCACTCATACCCCTCCCCATTATAGATATTCCGTTTAGACGGATAGGGATGGACTTGGTTGGACCCTTGGTTCCTTCTTCAAAAGGACACACTTACATACTGGTTATAGTTGATTATGCTACCCGATACCCCAAGGCTATTCCCCTGACCAGTATGACAACAAAGACCGTAGCCCAGGCGATGATAACGGTGTTTTCGCGTCTGGGATTCCCTCAGGAAATACTCACCGATCAGGGTACTCCCTTTACGTCCACCTTGATGAAACAAGTATGTAAAACTTTAGGCATATCTCAGATCAAAAGATCCGTTTACCATCCTCAAACGGATGGTTTGGTCGAACGATATAATCGTACTATCAAAACGTTACTTCGGAAAATTGTGCACGACACAGGGAGAGACTGGGACCAGAAATTACCATTGGTATTATACGCGATTCGAACGCACGAACAGGCTTCCACGGGGCATAGTCCATTCGAGCTAGTGTTCGGACGACAACCGCGTTCCCTTCTGGACATGGCGGTGGAGGCCTGGGAGGAAGAAGCCATGGAGGGAGGGACCCCATTGTTGGAATATGCTCATAACTTGAGAACGCATTTACAGGGATTGTGGGACGAAGTACGAGACAATATGGAACAGGCTCAAAGAACCCAAAAGCATTATTATGATAAGGGGAGTAAGTTAAGAGTTTTCCAACCCAATGAACAGGTCTTAATCATGCGACCCACGTCCGAACATAAATTGCTTGCGAAATGGCAAGGCCCCCATAGAATCATCCGAGCCGTCTCCCCTGTAACTTACCTAGTGGAAATAACGACCAACCCTAGGAAAACCCAAATATATCATGTAAATCTTTTGAAGAAGTGGGAGACACCCGAGACACCCGACACTGCCCCAAGATTGGTTAGCCTTCTGTGCCCGAGTAAGGAATTGAAAATTGAATTTTGCCCTACCACACTAGCCAAGGGGACGACCCTACCCACTATAGACGAAGCATTAACGGAAGCGGAAAAGAGGCAGGTATACCGCTTGTTACAGCAATACCACCAATTGTTTTCAGAAGACCCCGGTAGAACCACACTAATCCGTCATAAAATACGAACAAACCCCGACACAGTAGTCCGGGTCAGACCTTATCGCATCCCAGCAGCAAGAAAGCAAGTTATAGAAGATGAAATACAGAAAATGTTGACCCTAGGAGTAATAGAGCCCTCTACCAGTCCCTGGTGTTCGCCCGTAGTTCTTGTACCAAAACCTGACGGTACGGTCAGGTTTTGCATAGACTTCCGAAAACTTAATGAGAATTCATTATTTGACACGTATCCAATCCCTAGGGTGGACGATGTCCTAGAGAAACTAGGAAAGGCGACGTATATGTCCACAATAGATTTAACCAAAGGATATTGGCAAATACCCTTAGCCCCCGAAGATAAAGAAAAAACGGCATTTTCTACCCAGTCCGGGCTGTATCATTTTACTGTATTACCTTTTGGACTACATGGTGCACCAGCCACTTTCCAAAGGTTAATGGATAACATATTAAAACCATACCCTGCTTTTTCAGCAGCCTACTTAGATGATGTAGTTGTCTTTAGCGATACCTGGGTAAACCATTTAGACCATCTAAGCCAAGTTTTTAATGCACTCACCGAGGCTGGTTTGACAGCCAATCCCAAGAAATGCGTTATCGGGAAAACCGACATTTCATATCTGGGATACAGAATCAGTCAGGGAACACTTCAACCCCAAGCTCAGAAGGTGGACGCGATCTTACATGCCCCTTTCCCAAAAACTAAAAAAGACTTGCGCTCTTTCTTGGGCCTAGTAGGATATTATCGGCGTTTCATACCTCACTATTCCACTCTAGCTGCTCCCCTTACGGACCTCCTGTCCAAATCAACTATTACCTTTCTCTGCTATTCAAACTTCTAGTTTTGAACGCTTGAGGAACTCTTTAACCAAAGAACCCATATTGTTGTGCCCGGATTTTTCAAAACCCTTTCACCTTTACACTGATGCCTCCGATGTGGGGCTCGGGGGGGTTCTGACGCAGCCTGGAGCAGAGGGACTCGACCATCCCGTTGTGTATATCAGCCGCAAACTGAGCCTTCGGAACGTCGTTTCCCCATAATAGAAAGGGAGTGTTTGGCCATTAAATGGGCCGTGGATTGTCTACAGTATTACCTGTTGGGCCGGCCTTTTGTACTTTTTACGGATCACGCCCCCCTCACTTGGCTTGCCGCTCATAAAGATACGAATGCCCGGATCCTCCGATGGTTCCTTGAACTTCAACCATTCTCCTTTCAGGTCCGACATGTTCCTGGGAGTTTGCAAGTCCCTGCGGATTATCTCTCTCGCTTCCCTGTTTCCGATTCGGTCCTGGAGCAGGACCTGTCTTGGGAAGGGGAATGTGACGGGGTAAACCCGATCACCGCGAGACAGGAGGCCGGAGATGACGTATCGGACTCCTCCAACACGTCATCTCCGCGTCTCCCTGTTACCGGGGAGACGCGTCCCGATGGAGGCCGGCGTCAGGACGTTGCCAGGGAAACCTGGATAGGTTTCCCGGCCACGGATTGGCCACGGAAGGAGGTCGGCGATGAAAAGCCGGTGGAGCCGGCAAGGAAGGGGAGAGAGAAGGAGGAGGAGGAAGGTGACGGAGACGAGGTGGAGGAAGACGGAGACGACGAAGAACGGAGGGAGACCGAGGCAAGGGATCCGACCCCAAGCGCGACGAGAGACCAAGAGAGGGAACACCACCGGGAGGACGGAGAACTGGAGCCAGGAAGCCCTGTTGAAACCTACCTCAGGGAGGACCCCCTCAACGCCAGCCACGGCCCCGGAGGGTCGTGGCTTACGAAGGTACGGTCCTTCTGGGCCAGTAAAGGGCACACGGCAGGGAAGGGGACTGGGGAAGGGAACTAGGGAGGGGGTAGAGGGTGAATGGGGAAAAGAGGTGGGAGGGCACAAAGAAGCACTAGGGACACAATAACACGCTAGTAAAATTCTTAATAAGCACTTCCCTCTGTTCCACACAGACACCACCCCCTTCCCTTTGTTGTCTACCCCAGCCCGATAAATTTAATAAGAAAGACGTATCTCTTAAACGTCCCACTTACCCTCGTTTTCTTTATTTCTTTTCCTGATATCCACATGGGACGTACGAGAGACTGACAGTGCCTCCACCTAAAGAGAAGAGATACATCATAAACAAAAAGAACTTCACAAGAGACTAAGAGTAACAGCAGAACGGACTCTCACTTGATTTATCCTTTTTGTTTAGAGAACAATAAAACACTTACCTGAGCACCACAACTTCTTGCTTCAGTTGTCCTCATCTTGTTCGGTCTGCCACAGTGAGAAAAAGAGCACCATTTTAGTTAACATGGAGCATCCCTCCAACCCTCCCAGAGAAACTTTAGTGCAGAAACTCTGCACTGCCTCACAACACTTAGGACAACATCCCTGCCCTAGTGTGGAGCTCATAGGACAGCATCCCTGCCCTGCTCCAACCCAAGAGAAACAGCATCCCTGTTCTCTCTTCCAGCCATATGGACAAAGTTTTTGCCCAGCTATGGCTTTATTGAGACAGCATCCCTGTCTGGCATTTTCATCACTACAAATAGGTTCAGTGGACAATTCCCACTGCTCTAAACTAAAACTTACTGATAGAAACTCTGAAAATACATCTTCACATTGTTGCTTAGCTAAAAAACTTCAAACAGGGTGGTTTACATCCCCACAGGGAAGTAACCATATAGTGGATGATAAAGGGAGTAACCAGTCTATTGCAGAGCTACTCTCTACTTATCACCACTTAGACAATAAAGTCTCAACTGGCCAAGGTTAGCCTTATTGTCCTTCGTTTGGGGGGGGTTGTGTGAGAAAGTAGCCTCTTTCTAGCCTTGTTACCCCCACTTTTGGCCTGTTTGTGAGTGTATGTCAGGGTGTTTTCACTGTCTCACTGGGATCCTGCTAGCCAGGGCCCAGTGCTCATAGTGAAAACCCTATGTTTTCAGTATGTTTGTTATGTGTCACTGGGTCCCTGCTAGTCAGGACCCCAGTGCTCATAAGTTTGTGGCCTATATGTATGTGTTCCCTGTGTGGTGCCTAACTGTCTCACTGAGGCTCTGCTAACCAGAACCTCAGTGGTTATTCTCTCTCTTTACAAATTGTCACTAACAGGCTAGTGACCAATTTTACCAATTTACATTGGATTACTGGAACACCCTTATAATTCCCTAGTATATGGTACTGAGGTACCCAGGGTATTGGGGTTCCAGGAGATCCCTATGGGCTGCAGCATTTCTTTTGCCACCCATAGGGAGCTCTGACAATTCTTACACAGGCCTGCCACTGCAGCCTGAGTGAAATAACGTCCACGTTATTTCACAGCCATTTTACACTGCACTTAAGTAACTTATAAGTCACCTATATGTCTAACCTTTACCTGGTAAAGGTTAGGTGCAAAGTTACTTAGTGTGAGGGCACCCTGGCACTAGCCAAGGTGCCCCCACATTGTTCAGAGCCAATTCCCTGAACTTTGTGAGTGCGGGGACACCATTACACGCGTGCACTACATATAGGTCACTACCTATATGTAGCTTCACAATGGTAACTCCGAATATGGCCATGTAACATGTCTATGATCATGGAATTGCCCCCTCTATGCCATCCTGGCATAGTTGGCACAATCCCATGATCCCAGTGGTCTGTAGCACAGACCCTGGTACCGCCAAACTGCCCTTCCTGGGGTTTCACTGCAGCTGCTGCCAACCCCTCAGACAGGCATCTGCCCTCCTGGGGTCCAGCCAGGCCTGGCCCAGGATGGCAGAACAAAGAACTTCCTCTGAGAGAGGGTGTGACACCCTCTCCCTTTGGAAAATGGTGTGAAGGCACGGGAGGAGTAGCCTCCCCCAGCCTCTGGAAATGCTTTGTTGGGCACAGATGTGCCCAATTCTGCATAAGCCAGTCTACACCGGTTCAGGGGACCCCTTAGCCCTGCTCTGGCGCGAAACTGGACAAAGGAAAGGGGAGTGACCACTCCCCTGACCTGCACCTCACCTGGGAGGTGTCCAGAGCTCCTCCAGTGTGCTCCAGACCTCTGCCATCTTGGAAACAGAGGTGCTGCTGGCACACTGGACTGCTCTGAGTGGCCAGTGCCACCAGGTGACGTCAGAGACTCCTTGTGATAGGCTCCTTCAGGTGTTGCTAGCCTATCCTCTCTCCTAGGTAGCCAAACCCTCTTTTCTGGCTATTTAGGGTCTCTGTCTCTGGGGAAACTTTAGATAACGAATGCAAGAGCTCATCCGAGTTCCTCTGCATCTCTCTCTTCACCTTCTGATAAGGAATCGACTGCTGACCGCGCTGGAAGCCTGCAAACCTGCAACATAGTAGCAAAGACGACTACTGCAACTCTGTAACGCTGATCCTGCCGCCTTCTCGACTGTTTTCCTGCTTGTGCATGCTGTGGGGGTAGTCTGCCTCCTCTCTGCACCAGAAGCTCCGAAGAAATCTCCCGTGGGACGACGGAATCTTCCCCCTGCAACCGCAGGCACCAAAAAGCTGCATTACCGGTCCCTTGGGTCTCCTCTCAGCACGACGAGCGAGGTCCCTCGAATCCAGCGACTCTGTCCAAGTGACCCCCACAGTCCAGTGACTCTTCAGTCCAAGTTTGGTGGAGGTAAGTCCTTGCCTCACCTCGCTGGGCTGCATTGCTGGGAACCGCGACTTTGCAGCTACTCCGGCCCCTGTGCACTTCCGGCGGAAATCCTTTGTGCACAGCCAAGCCTGGGTCCACGGCACTCTAACCTGCATTGCACGACTTTCTAAGTTGGTCTCCGGCGACGTGGGACTCCTTTGTGCAACTTCGGCGAGCACCGTTTCACGCATCCTCGTAGTGCCTGTTTCTGGCACTTCTCCGGGCGCTACCTGATTCAGAGAGGGCTCCTTGTCTTGCTCGACGTCCCCTCTCTCTGCTGGTCCAATTTGCGACCTCCTGGTCCCTCCTGGGCCTCAGCAGCGTCCAAAAACGCTAACCGCACGATTTGCAGCTAGCAAGGCTTGTTGGCGTTCTTTTGGCGGGAAAACACTTCTGCACGACTCTCCACAGCGATAGGGATCCGTCCACCAAAGGGGAAGTCTCTAGCCCTTTTCGTTCCTGCAGAAACCTCAGCTTCTTCTGTCCAGTAGAAGCTTCTTTGCACCCGCAGCTGGCATTTCCTGGGCATTTGCCCATCTCCGACTTACTTGTGACTTTTGGACTTGGTCCCCTTGTTCCACAGGTACCCTAGATTGGAAATCCACAGTTGTTGCATTGCTGGTTTGTGTCTTTCCTGCATTATTCCTCTAACACGACTTCTTTGTCCCTAGGGGAACTTTAGTGCACTTTGCACTCACTTTTCAGGGTCTTGGGGAGGGTTATTTTTCTAACTCTCACTATTTTCTAATAGTCCCAGCGACCCTCTACAAGGTCACATAGGTTTGGGGTCCATTCGTGGTTCGCATTCCACTTTTGGAGTATATGGTTTGTGTTGCCCCTATCCCTATGTTTCCCCATTGCATCCTATTGTAACTATACATTGTTTGCACTGTTTTCTAAGACTATACTGCATATTTTTGCTATTGTGTATATATATCTTGTGTATATTTCCTATCCTCTCACTGAGGGTACACTCTAAGATACTTTGGCATATTGTCATAAAAATAAAGTACCTTTATTTTTAGTATAACTGTGTATTGTGTTTTCTTATGATATTGTGCATATGACACTAAGTGGTACTGTAGTAGCTTCACACGTCTCCTAGTTCAGCCTAAGCTGCTCTGCTAAGCTACCATTATCTATCAGCCTAAGCTGCTAGACACCCTATACAGTAATAAGGGATAACTGGGCCTGGTGCAAGGTGCAAGTACCCCTTGGTACTCACTACAAGCCAGTCCAGCCTCCTACAGTACCGCATTCCTAAATGCGATGTATACCATCTTCCAACAGATGGCTCCAGGGGGTGCTCCGGCTGGCCCTTTGGCCTTTTCATTGGGTGATCCTGCGCCTCTACGGCGGGCACCCTTTATGCCCTTTCTCCCTTTTGGGAACGTGGGCTCGGCGCCGGTGCCTGTGGCCACTCCGGTGATTTCGGAGGGATTGGTCCCGGAGATTTCCATTCCGTCGTCGGGATTTCTTCCTGTGACTCCGGTGGGTCCATCCGCTCCGAGTGCTCTTTCATCGGCGCCGAAGTTACTTGTGGCGCCGGACGCGGCGTCGGTGGCTTCTGAAGATCGGCGCCGATCTTCGGCTTCGGCGGAGGCATTGTCGACTCCGCGTATCGAGCAGAGGCTTCATTCGAGGAGACGTGCTCTCCGTTTATTAGAGGAGCAGGAGTACCCAACGAGTCCTGGAAGAAGGAGAACTAGAGGACTCGGGTGATGGACTGCATGGTCTAGATACAGCCAGTGGGCTGGACACTTCCCCTGAGTGGGATCTTTCGTCTCCAGGGGAATACACGGAGAAGGCTGCTTCCTTTCACGCAGTGGTACAGAAGGCAGCTAGTTTTCTGGACCTGCCTTTGCCGGTGGCAGAGACAAAACAGAACCTTCTGACAGAGGTGCTTCATCCGGCCTCAGCTGCGGCAGAGCCTCTATTGCCGTTTAATGACGCTTTGCTGGATCCGGTGCTAGAGGTGTGGAAGAGACCAGTATCTTCCCCAGCGGTTCATAGAGCCGTAGCCAGGAGGTATCGAGCTGCACCAACTGACCCTGGCTTTCTTTCTAGGCACCCTACACCGGAGAGCTTGGTGGTGCAGGCCTCCTGTTCATCCAAATCAGCGCCTGTTCTTCCCGGCGGTGCCTGGGGACAGGAACTCGAAGAAACTGGATGCGCAGTCCAAGAAAATCTTTTCGTCCTGCAGTCTGGCGTTGAAGGCCACCAACGCAACTTGTATCCTGGGGAGATATATTCATGCTCTTATGGATGACATTTCCTCATCATTTACGGAGCTTCAACAGGGTCTTTTGGATGTTGTTTCAGATGCCCAGGCTGCCGCGACCCAGATTATTCAGTCTGGGCTGGACACCACCGACTCGGTGGCCAGAGCAATGGGCACGACTGTGGTGGCAAGGAGACAGGCCTGGCTCCGTAATTCGGGGTTTTCTGCGGATGTGCAGTCAACCCTATTGGATCTCCCTTTTGATGGGGACAAGCTGTTTGGCGCCAAGGCAGATTCGGCCTTGGAAGGTTTTAAGGAGAGCAGGGCCACAGCCAAATCGTTAGGACTCCAAGCTCCTTCTTCCTCTGCCTCTTCCAGGATTTTCAGGAGGTTTCGGGGATTTGGGCGTGGCTCTTCCTCCTCTTCCTTTCGGGGGAGATTCCAGCAACGAGCCTCTTCCCATCCCTATAGATCTTTTAGAGGGAGAGGGAGGGCCCGCACCAGAGGAGCCTCTCAGCAGCACTCTGCCTCTTCCTCGTCCTCTGGAGGGGTGCAGCAGGGAAAGCAGCCTTAGGCTTCCACCATTTCCCACTCACTCCTCTCCTGTAGGGGGAAGATTACAGCATTTTCTCCGCAAGTGGAAGACTATTACAACGGACACTTGGGTTCTCAGTATTGTGGGAAAAGGCTACACCCTTCCCTTTCGGGAGTTCCCGCCCCTCATCCCGCCCCGCCCATCTTATTGTTCAGAAGAACACCTCCTGTTGCTAGAACAGGAGGTACAAGTCCTCCTTTCAAAGGGCGCGGTAGAGTTGGTCCCAGAGCAGGAAAGAGGTCGAGGTTGTTACTCAAGGTATTTCCTGATTCCCAAGAAGGATGGTCGGTTGAGACCAATCCTGGACCTGAGGATCTTGAATTGGTTCCTCAAACAGGAAAAGTTCAAGATGCTGACCCTAGCTCAGGTGCTTTTGGCGTTGAACAAGGAAGATTGGATGGTGTCTGTCGACTTGCAGGATGCTTACTTTCATATCCTGATACTCAAATCACACAGGAAGTATCTCCGGTTTATGGTGGGATCACAGCACTATCAGTTTGCGGTCCTTCCGTTTGGTCTTACTTCAGCACCTCGAGTCTTCACGAAGGTGATGTTGGTGGTTGCGGCAGAGCTCAGAAGGAAGGGGATAGCAGTATTCCCTTACTTGGACGACTGGTTGATCAAAGCCAAGTCGCCGGAGCTTGTGTCGCATCATCTGCAGTCAACGACTCAGTTGTTGTTCGACCTGGGTTTTTCGGTGAACGAGCCCAAATCTCACCTGGAGCCCTCTCAGCGCCTCCTGTTCATAGGGGCAGTACTGGATACAACATTGAGTCGAGCCTTTCCTCCGCCTCAGCGGATTCAAGATATTCAGGAATTGGTTCCAATGTTTCGAAATGGAGCGGTAGTTCCAGTCCTCAAGGTCCTTCGTCTGCTCAGTCTGTTTGCCTCCTGCATTCTGTTGGTCACGCATGCTCGCTGGCACATGAGGGCTCTTCAGTGGTGCCTCCGAAGGCAGTGGTCTCAACACAAAGGAGATCTAGAAGGTGCTGTCAAGATCTCCAGAGATGCTGCTGTGGACTTGAAGTGGTGGATTGCGAGCAACAATCTTTCACAAGGAAAGCCGTTCGCGCAGTCGCCACCAGTGGCCACGGTCATAACGGATGCTTCCACTCTAGGGTGGGGAGCTCATCTGGGGGATCTGGAGATCAAAGGCCTTTGGTCTCCAGAGGAGCAGATGTTTCATATCAATCTGTTGGAGTTACGGGCTGTACGTCTGGCTCTCAAGGCCTTCCTCCCTTCCCTTCGTGGTCAGTCGGTACAGGTCCTGACGGACAATACTACCACGATGTGGTACATAAACAAACAGGGAGGAGTAGGGTCATACCTTCTCTGCAGAGAAGCTCTTCGACTATGGTCCTGGGCAAAGGACCATCAGATTTGCTTGGTAGCAAATCATCTGGCCGGGGTCTTGAATGTACGTGCGGACGGTCTCAGTCGCCAATTCTCGGCAGACCACGAGTGGCGTCTCCATCCAGATCAAGCCCGTTTGATCTTCCAAAGGTGGGGGTTTCCTCGGGTAGATCTGTTTGCCACTCTGGAGAACGCACATTGTCCGTTATTCTGCAGCCTCCAGTATCCGATGCAGGGAGCGTTGGGGGACGCGTTTCAAATAACCTGGTGCGGCCAGTTGCTTTACGCGTTTCCTTCCATACCCTTGATTCCTCGAGTATTGAGGAAGATTCGCCAAGACCGGGCACTAGTCATCTTAATAGCTCCGGATTGGCCAAGGAGGGTGTGGTACTCCGACCTTCTCCAACTCTCAATGTGCCCTCCGCTCCGTCTCCCTTTCAGGGCAGACCTCCTCTCGCAGTCGCAGGGGCAGGTTTTACACTCCAACCTCCAGAGTCTGCACCTACATGCCTGGAGATTGAACGGGGCAACCTGAGTTCCTTCTCTCTCCCGCCTGATGTAGTGGATGTTATATTAGCGGCCAGGCGACACTCCACTAAATCTATCTACGCTAATAGGTGGTCTAAATTTGTTGCGTGGTGTGGAGAGAGGCAGATTGATCCCTTACATGCTCATCTATCGGACGTTTTGTCTTTTGATCTGTCTCTAGCGCAGAAAGGTTGTGCAGTGGCTACCATTAAGGGTTATTTGTCGGCCTTGTCAGCCTTCATTTGTCTTCCAGACCAACCATCGTTATTTAAATCCCCTATTGTTATCAGATTCTTGAAAGGTCTTCTAAATAAATATCCTCCAAAACCATTTGTTATGCCGCAATGGGATTTGTCCTTGGTCCTGACTTTCCTTATGGGGTCCCCTTTCGAGCCTATGCATTCTTGCCCCTTAAGGTATTTGGTTATAAAAACAGTTTTTCTGGTAGCTATAACATCTGCAAGGAGAGTGAGTGAGTTGCAGGCCTTATCGGTAAAGCCCCCTTATACAACTTTTTATGGGGATAAGTTGGTGTTGAGGACCAAGGCTGCTTTCCTCCCGAAGGTTGTTTCACCCTTCCATTTGGCTCAGACAATTACTTTGTCCACGTTCTACCCTCCGCCTCATCCTTCTAAAGAGGAAGAAAGACTGCACCGTCTGGACCCAAAGAGGGCGTTGAGCTTCTTTATTGATAGAACAAAGGATTTCAGGCTGGAGGATCAGCTGTTCATCGGGTACGTGGGCAAGAGGAGAGGAAAGGCAGTCCACAAGAGAACACTCTCCAGGTGGGTGGTTCTTTGCATTAAAATCTGTTACTCTTTGGCAAAGAAGGACCCTCATTCCACCAGAGCTAAGTCGGCCACTTCGGCCTTGGCCAGAGGTGTTCCTGTGGTTGACATCTGCAAGGCCGCAACTTGGTCGTCCCTTCACACTTTTGCGAAACATTACTGTTTGGACTCTGAGGTCAGAAGGGACGGCCATTTTGCACGGTCAGTGCTGCAGGATTTCTTGGTTTGACCATTTAGGCACCCGCCACCGGGCGTGGTACTGCTTTGGGACTCTATTCATTAGGTGAGGAATCCACAGGTAGTTGTATCCATCAGAAGAACGAGTTACTTACCTTCGGTAACGACTTTTCTGGTGGATACATTAGCTACCTGTGGATTCCTCACAGTCCCACCCGCCTCCCCGTTGCCTTTCTGGTCTTACCAAGTAATCCTTGAGTGCGCTCCTCTTGGTCTTCAAGGTTGCAATAGATGTTGTAAATATGGATACTTGTGTATATTTATCTGTATATATATATATATATATATATGTATATATCTTTGTGTACATACATGATTTGCATATATTTGTTCGTTATATTAAATTTACAGCTATTCATTGCAATATTGTGTATTTTACAAGGTTATGGGATGTTGCCTTGCTCTTTCATTGCATTGGGTTGTTGTTCTCATGCACGTAAAAAATGTTGGTACTGACGTCGGCACGTCGTCGAGGACCTCTTATTGCCTGTATGTCGTCAGACGGCGTCGCGTGGGCTAGAGTGACGTCCTCGTCGAAGTGCAGAGACTAGGAAGAAGATTTCCGTCGAATGCTGGCGCCATGGGAGTATTCATTAGGTGAGGAATCCATAGGTAGCTAATATATCCACCAGAAAAGTCGTTACCGAAGGTAAGTAACTCGTTCATATGGTACTGAGGTACCCAGGGTATTGGGGTTCCAGGAGATCCCTATGGGCGACAGCACTTCTTTTGCCACCCATAGGGAGCTCTGACAATTCTTACACAGGCAGCCTGAGTGAAATAACGTCCACGTTATTTCACAGCCATTTTACACTGCAGTTAAGTAACTTATAAGTCACCTATATGTCTAACCTTTACCTGGTAAAGGTTAGGTGCAAAGTTACTTAGTGTGAGGGAACCCTGGCACTAGCCAAAGTGCCCCCACATTGTTCAGGGCCAATTCCCCGGACTTTGTGAGTGCGGGGACACCATTACACGCGTGCACTACATATAGGTCACTACCTATATGTAGCTTCACAATGGTAACTCCGAATATGGCCATGTAACATGTCTATGATCATGGAATTGCCCCCTCTATACCATCCTGGCATAGTTGGCACAATCCCATGATCCCAGTGGTCTGTAGCACAGACCCTGGTACTGCCAAACTGCCTTTCCTGGGGTTTCACTGCAGCTGCTGCTGCTGCCAACCCCTCAGACAGGCTTCTACACTCCTGGGGTCCAGCCAGGCCTGGCCCAGGATGGCAGAACAAAGCACTTCCTCTGAGAGAGGGTGTTACACCCTCTCCCTTTGGAAAATGGTGTGAAGGCAGGGGAGGAGTAGCCTCCCCCAGCCTCTGGAAATGCTTTCATGGGCACATTTGGTGCCCATTTCTGCATAAGCCAGTCTACACCGGTTCAGGGACCCCTTAGCCCTGCTCTGGCGCGAAACTGGACAAAGGAAAGGGGAGTGACCACTCCCCTGACCTGTCCCTCCCCTGGGAGGTGCCCAGAGCTCCTCCAGTGTGCTCCAGACCTCTGTCATCTTGGAAACCGAGGTGCTGCTGGCACACTGGACTGCTCTGAGTGGCCAGTGCCACCAGGTGATGTCAGAGACTCCTTGTGATAGGCTCCTTCAGGTGTTGCTAGCCTATCCTCTCTCCTAGGTAGCCAAACCCTCTTTTCTGGCTATTTAGGGTCTCTGTCTCTGGGGAAACTTTAGATAACGAATGCAAGAGCTCATCCGAGTTCCTCTGCATCTCTCTCTTCACCTTCTGCCAAGGAATCGACTGCTGACCGCGCTGGAAGCCTGCAAAACTGCAACAAAGTAGCAAAGACGACTACTGCAACTCTGTAACGCTGATCCTGCCGCCTTCTCGACTGTTTTCCTGGTGGTTCATGCTGTGGGGGTAGTCTGCCTCCTCTCTGCACTAGAAGCTCCGAAGAAATCTCCCGTGGGTCGACGGAATCGTCCCCCTGCAACAGCAGGCACCAAAGAACTGCATCACCGGTCCCCTGGGTCTCCTCTCAGCACAACAAGCGAGGTCCCTTGAATCCAGCAACTCTGTCCAAGTGACTCCCACAGTCCAGTGACTCTTCAGTCCAAGTTTGGTGGAGGTACGTCCTTGCCTCCCCACGCCAGACTGCATTGCTGGGAACCGCGACTTTTGCAGCTACTCCGGCCTCCGTGCACTTCCAGCGGAAATCCTTTGTGCACAGTCCAGCCTGGGTCCACGGCACTCTAACCTGCATTGCACGATCCCCTAAGTTGTTCTCCGGCGACGTGGGGCTCCTTTGTGCGACTTCGGGTGAGCACTGTTTCATGCATCCTCGTAGTGCCTGTTTCTGGCACTTCTCCGGGTGCTACCTGCTGCTGAGAGGGCTCCTTGTCTTCCTCGATGTCCCCTCTGTCTCCTGACGCAATTTGCGACATCCTGGTCCCTCCTGGGCCACAGCAGCATCCAAAAACACTAACCGCACGATTTGCAGCTAGCAAGGCTTGTTGGCGGTCTTTTGGCGGGAAAACACTTCTGCACGACTCTCCACGGCGTGAGGGATCCGTCCTCCAAAGGGGACGTCTCTAGCCCTTGTCGTTCCTGCAGAAACCTAAGCTTCTACTGTCCAGTAGCAGCTTCTTTGCACCCACAGCTGGCATTTCCTGGGCATCTGCCCCTCTCCGACTTGCTTGTGACATTTGGACTTGGTCCCCTTGTTCCACAGGTACCCTCGACTGGAAATCCATCATTGTTGCATTGCTGGTTTGTGTCTTTCCTGCAGAATTCCCCTATCACGACTTCTATGTCTTTTGGGGAACTATAGTGCACTTTGCAAGCACTTTTCAGGGTCTTGGGGTGGGCTATTTTTCTAACCCTTACTATTTTCTAATAGTCCCAGCGACCCTCTACAAGGTCACATAGGTTTGGGGTCCATTCGTGGTTCGCATTCCACTTTTGGAGTATATGGTTTGTGTTGCCCCTATCCCTATGTGTCCCCATTGCATCCTATTGTAACTATACATTGTTTGCACTGTTTTCTAAGACTATACTGCATATTTTTGGTATTGTGTACATATAACTTGTGTATATTTCCTATCCTCTTACTGAGGGTACACTCTGAGATACTTTGGCATATTGTCATAAAAATAAAGTACCTTTATTTTTAGTATTGTGTATTGTGTTTTCTTATGATATTGTGCATATGACACTAGGTGGTACTGTAGGAGCTTCACTCATCTCCTAGTTCAGCCTAAGCTGCTCTGCTAAGCTACCATTATCTATCAGCCTATGCTGCTAGACACCCTATACACTAATAAGGGATAACTGGGCCTGGTGCAAGGTGCAAGTACCCCTTGGTACTCACTACAAGCCAGTCCAGCCTCCTACATTGGTTGTGCAGCGGTGGGATAAGTGCTTTGAGACTACTTACCACTCTTGTCATTGTACTTTTCATAAGAGAAAAATATACAAAACAAGTTCAGTGTGTGTACACATAGTTAAAAAGTTTTGCATTTCCTCTTTTCACTCGTTTCTAAGTGCTGAAAAGTACTTCTAAACTTTCTAAAAAGTTCCTAAAAGTTTAAAAAGTTTTTTTTTCTGTCTTTCTAAAAGTTCTGAAAACTTTTTTTTTTTTTCACTTTTTCTATCACTTTAACTCTCTCTAAAAATGTCTGGCACAGGCCAAAATGTTGATCTGTCCAAACTTGCATATGATCACCTTAGCTGGAAAGGAGCAAGGAGTCTCTGCATAGAGAGAGGTTTGAGTGTAGGGAAGAATCCTTCCTTGAATTGTTGCTTAACATGGTTAGAGAACAAGATAAGGCCAAAAGTGCCCCATCTGTTGAAAAAGTAGCTAATGGTTCCCAATCTGATCCTGGGACTCCCCAAGGAAAAGATTCAGGAGAGAAACTTCCTAGCCTGCCCATTACTAGACAGTCTAGCATAGTTGGTACTGAGGTTGAGTCACACCATACAGATAGTGTTGTCTCACATCATAGCAAGAGCATTCATTCTCATCACAGTAGAAATGATGTTTCTGTTAGCCAAGCTGTTAGGGTGCCTTCTGTAAGGGACATGTCTCCTTCTGTCCATTCTCATCATACTTCTGTTTCAAAACATCTCCCTCCCACCCACCCTGATGACATATTGTTAGAAAGGGAGCTCAATAGATTGAGAGTGGAACAAACCAGACTGAAGCTCAAGAAGCAACAGCTGGATTTGGAGAGACAGACTTTAGAACTAGAGAAGGAGAGACAGAAACTGGGTTTAGAAACCCATGGTGGCAGCAGCAGTATTCCCCATAGTCATCCTGCAAAAGAGCATGATTCCAGGAATCTGCACAAGATAGTTCCCCCTTATAAGGAGGGGGATGACATTAACAAGTGGTTTGCTGCACTTGAGAGGGACTGTGCTGTACAGGATGTCCCTCAAAGGCAGTGGGCTGCTATCCTATGGCTATCATTTAGTGGAAAAGGTAGGGATAGGCTCCTTACTGTGAAAGAAAATGAAGCTAATGATTACAAAGTGCTTAAGAATGCACTCCTGGATGGGTATGGCTTAACCACTGAACAATACAGGATAAAGTTCAGAGAGACCAAAAAGGAGTCTTCACAAGACTGGGTTGATTTCATTGACCATTCAGTGAAGGCGTTGGAGGGGTGGTTACATGGCAGTAAAGTTACTGATTATGACAGCCTGTATAACTTGATCCTGAGAGAGCATATTCTTAATAATTGTGTGTCTGATTTGTTGCACCAGTACTTGGTGGACTCTGATCTGACCTCTCCCCAAGAATTGGGAAAGAAGGCAGACAAATGGGTCAGAACAAGGTGTAGGAAAGTAACATCTTGCCTGGCATGTTACCCCCATTTTTCACTGTATATATGTTGTTTTAGTTGTATGTGTCACTGGGACCCTGGTAACCCAGGGCCCCAGTGCTCATAAGTGTGCCTGAATGTGTTACCTGTGTAGTGACTAACTGTCTCACTGAGGCTCTGCTAATCAGAACCTCAGTGGTTATGCTCTCTCATTTCTTTCCAAATTGTCACTAACAGGCTAGTGACCATTTTACCAATTTACATTGGCTTACTGGAACACCCTTATAATTCCCTAGTATATGGTACTGAGGTACCCAGGGTATTGGGGTTCCAGGAGATCCCTATGGGCTGCAGCATTTCTTTTGCCACCCATAGGGAGCTCTGACAATTCTTACACAGGCCTGCCACTGCAGCCTGAGTGAAATAACGTCCACGTTATTTCACAGCCATTTTACACTGCACTTAAGTAACTTATAAGTCACCTATATGTCTAACCTTTACCTGGTAAAGTTTAGGTGCAAAGTTACTTAGTGTGAGGGCACCCTGGCACTAGCCAAGGTGCCCCCACATTGTTCAGGGCCAATTCCCCGGACTTTGTGAGTGCGGGGACACCATTACACGCGTGCACTACATATAGGTCACTACCTATATGTAGCTTCACAATTGTAACTCCGAATATGGCCATGTAACATGTCTATGATCATGGAATTGCCCCCTCTATGCCATCCTGGCATAGTTGGCACAATCCCATGATCCCAGTGGTCTGTAGCACAGACCCTGGTACTGCCAAACTGCCCTTCCTGGGGTTTCACTGCAGCTGCTGCTGCTGCCAACCCCTCAGACAGGCAGCTGCCCTCCTGGGGTCCAGCCAGGCCTGGCCCAGGATGGCAGAACAAAGGACTTCCTCTGAGAGAGGGTGTTACACCCTCTCCCTTTGGAAAATGGTGTGAAGGCAGGGGAGGAGTAGCCTCCCCCAGCCTCTGGAAATGCTTTCTTGGGCACAGATGTGCCCAATTCTGCATAAGCCAGTCTACACATGTTCAGGGGACCCCTTAGCCCTGCTCTGGCGCGAAACTGGACAAAGGAAAGGGGAGTGACCACTCCCCTGACCTGCACCTCCCCTGGGAGGTGTCCAGAGCTCCTCCAGTGTGCTCCAGACCTCTGCCATCTTGGAAACAGAGGTGCTGCTGGCACACTGGACTGCTCTGAGTGGCCAGTGCCACCAGGTGACGTCAGAGACTCCTTGTGATAGGCTCCTTCAGGTGTTGCTAGCCTATCCTCTCTCCTAGGTAGCCAAACCCTCTTTTCTGGCTATTTAGGGTCTCTGTCTCTGGGGAAACTTTAGATAACGAATGCAAGAGTTCATCCGAGTTCCTCTGCATCTCTCTCTTCACCTTCTGCCAAGGAATCGACTGCTGACCGCGCTGGAAGCCTGCAAAACTGCAACATAGTAGCTAAGACGACTACTTTAACTCTGTAACGCTGATCCTGCCGCCTTCTCGACTGTTTTCCTGGTGGTGCATGCTGTGGGGGTAGTCTGCCTCCTCTCTGCACTAGAAGCTCCGAAGAAATCTCCCGTGGGTCGACGGAATCTTCCCCCTGCAACCGCAGGCACCAAAAAGCTGCATTACCAGTCCCTTGGGTCTCCTCCCAGCACGACGAGCGAGGTCCCTCGAATCCAGCAACTCTGTCCAAGTGGCCCCCACAGTCCAGTGACTCTTCAGTCCAAGTTTAGTGGAGGTAAGTCCTTGCCTCACCTCGCTAGACTGCATTGCTGGGAACCGCGACTTTTGCAGCTACTCCGGCCTCCGTGCACTTCCGGCGGAAATCCTTTGTGCACAGTCCAGCCTGGGTCCACGTCACTCTAACCTGCATTGCACGACCTCCTAAGTTGTTCTCCGGCGACGTGGGACTTCTTTGTGCGACTTCGGGTGAGCACCGTTTCACGCATCCTCGTAGTGCCTGTTTCTGGCACTTCTCCGGGTGCTACCTGCTGCTAAGAGGGCTCCTTGTCTTGCTCGACGTCCCCTCTACCTCCTGGTCCAATTTGCGACCTCCTGGTCCCTCCTGGGCCACAGCAGCATCCAAAAACGCTAAGCGCACGATTTGCAGCTAGCAAGGCTTGTTGGCATTCTTTCGGCGGGAAAACACTTCTGCACGACTCTACAAGGCGAGGGGGATCCGTCCTCCAAAGGGGAAGTGTAGGAGGCTGGACTGGCTTGTAGTGAGTACCAAGGGGTACTTGCACCTTGCACCAGGCCCAGTTATCCCTTATTAGTGTATAGGGTGTCTAGCAGCTTAGGCTGATAGATAATGGTAGCTTAGCAGAGCAGCTTAGGCTGAACTAGGAGACGTGTGAAGCTACTACAGTACCACTTAGTGTCATATGCACAATATCATAAGAAAACACAATACACAGTTATACTAAAAATAAAGGTACTTTATTTTTATGACAATATGCCAAAGTATCTTAGAGTGTACCCTCAGTGAGAGGATAGGAAATATACACAAGATATATATACACAATAGCAAAAATATGCAGTATAGTCTTAGAAAACAGTGCAAACAATGTATAGTTACAATAGGATGCAATGGGGAAACATAGGGATAGGGGCAACACAAACCATATACTCCAGAAGTGGAATGCGAACCACGAATGGACCCCAAACCTATGTGACCTTGTAGAGGGTCGCTGGGACTATTAGAAAATAGTGAGAGTTAGGAAAATAACCCTCCCCAAGACCCTGAAAAGTGAGTGCAAAGTGCACTAAAGTTCCCCTAAGGACAAAATAGTCGTGTTAGAGGAATAATGCAGGAAAGACACAAACCAGCAATGCAACAACTGTGGATTTCCAATCTAGGGTACCTGTGGAACAAGGGGACCAAGTCCAAAAGTCACAAGCAAGTCGGAGATGGGCAGATGCCCAGGAAATGCCAGCTGCGGGTGCAAAGAAGCTTCGAGTGGACAGAATAAGCTAAGGTTTCTGCAGGAACGAAAAGGGCTAGAGACTTCCCCTTTGGTGGACGGATCCCTCTCGCCTTGGAGAGTCGTGCAGAAGTGTTTTCCCGCCGGAAGGACGCCAACAAGCCTTGCTACACGCAAATCGTGCGTTTGTGGACGCTGCTGGGGCCCAGGAGGTCGCAAATTGGACCTGCAGAGAGAGGGGACGTCGAGCAAGACAAGGAGCCCTCACTGAAGCAGGTAGCACCCGGAGAAGTGCCAGAAACAGGCACTACGAGGATGCGTGAAACGGTGCTCGCCGAAGTTGCACAAAGGAGTCCCACGTCGCCGGAGACCAACTTAGAAAGTCGTGCAATGCAGGTTAGAGTGCCGTGGACCCAGGCTTGGCTGTGCACGAAGGATTTCCGCCGGAAGTGCACAGGGGCCGGAGTAGCTGCAAAGTCGCGGTTCTCAGCAATGCAGCCCAGCAAGGTGAGGCAAGGACTTACCTCCACCAAACTTGGGCTGAAGAGTCACTGGACTGTGGCGGTCACTTGGACAGCGTCGCTGGATTCGAGGGACCTCGCTCGTCGTGCTGAGAGGAGACCCAAGGGACCGGTAATGCAGCTTTTTGGTGCCTGCGGTTGCAGGGGGAAGATTCCGTCGACCCACGGGAGATTTCTTCGGAGCTTCTGGTGCAGAGAGGAGGCAGACTACCCCCACAGCATGCACAAGCAGGAAAACAGTTGAGAAGTTGGCAGGATCAGCGTTACAGAGTTGCAGTAGTCGTCTTTGCTACTATGTTGCAGGTTTGCAGGCTTCCAGCGCGGTCAACGGTCGATTCCTTATCAGAAGGTGAAGAGGGAGATGCAGAGGAACTCGGCTGAGCTCATGCATTCGTTATCTAGAGTTTCCCCAGAGACAGAGACCCTAAATAGCCAAAAAAGAGGGTTTGGCTACCTAGGAGAGAGGAAAGGCTACTAACACCTGAAGGAGCCTATCAGCAGGAGTCTCTGACGTCACCTGGTGGCACTGGCCACTCAGAGCAGTCCAGTGTGCTAGCAGCACCTCTGTTTCCAAGATGGCAGAGGTCTGGAGCACACTGGAGGAGCTCTGGACACCTCCCAGGGGAGGTGCAGGTCAGGGGAGTGGTCACTCCCCTTTCCTTTGTCCAGTTTCGCGCCAGAGCAGGGGCTAAGGGGTCCCTGAACCGGTGTAGACTGGCTTATGCAGAATTGGGCACATCTGTGCCCAACAAAGCATTTCCAGAGGCTGGGGGAGGCTACTCCTCCCCTGCCTTCACACCATTTTCCAAAGGGAGAGGGTGTCACACCCTCTCTCAGAGGAAGTTCTTTGTTCTGCCATCCTGGGCCAGGCCTGGCTGGACCCCAGGAGGGCAGCTGCCTGTCTGAGGGGTTGGCAGCAGCAGCAGCTGCAGTGAAACCCCAGGAAGGGCAGTTTGGCAGTACCAGGGTCTGTGCTACAGACCACTGGGATCATGGGATTGTGCCAACTATGCCAGGATGGTATAGAGGGGGCAATTCCATGATCATAGACATGTTACATGGCCATATTCGGAGTTACCATGGTGAAGCTACATATAGGTAGTGACCTATATGTAGTGCACGCGTGTAATGGTGTCCCCGCACTCACAAAGTTCAGGGAATTGGCTCTGAACAATGTGGGGGCACCTTGGCTAGTGCCAGGGTGCCCTCACACTAAGTAACTTTGCACCTAACCTTTACCAGGTAAAGGTTAGACATATAGGTGACTTATAAGTTACTTAAGTGCAGTGTAAAATGGCAGTGAAATAACGTGGACGTTATTCCACTCAGGCTGCAGTGGCAGGCCTGTGTAAGAATTGTCAGAGCTCCCTATGGGTGGCAAAAGAAATGCTGCAGCCCATAGGGATCTCCTGGAACCCCAATACCCTGGGTACCTCAGTACCATATACTAGGGAATTATAAGGGTGTTCCAGTAAGCCAATGTAAATTGGTAAAAATGGTCACTAGCCTGTTAGTGACAATTTGGAAAGAAATGAGAGAGCATAACCACTGAGGTTCTGATTAGCAGAGCCTCAGTGAGACAGTTAGTCACTACACAGGTAACACATTCAGGCACACTTATGAGCACTGGGGCCCTGGGTTACCAGGGTCCCAGTGACACATACAACTAAAACAACATATATACAGTGAAAAATGGGGGTAACATGCCAGGCAAGATGGTACTTTCCTACACAACCCCCCCCCCCAAATGAAGGACAATAAGACTAGCCATGACCTGATGAGTCTTCATTGTCTAAGTGGAAATATCTGGAGAGTCCATCTGCATTGGAGTGGCTACTCCCAGGTCTATGTTCCACTGTATAGTCCATTCCCTGTAGGGATATGGACTACCTCAACAATTTAGGATTTTCACCTTTCATTTGTTTTAGCCAAAGTAGAGGTTTGTGGTCTGTTTGAACAATGAAGTGTGAGAAGGTAGCCTCTTTCTAGCCTTGTTACCCCCACTTTTGGCCTGTTTGTGAGTGTATGTCAGGGTGTTTGTCACTGTTTTCACTGTCTCACTGGGATCCTGATAGCCAGGCCTCAGTGCTCATAGTGAAAACACCATGTTTTCAGTATGGTTGTTATGTGTCACTGGGATCCTGCTGGTCAGGACCCCAGTGCTCATAGGTTTGTGGCCTATATGTATGTGTCACTGGGACCCTGTCACACAGGGCCCCAGTGCTCATAGGTGTGCATGTGTATGTTCCCTGTGTGGTGCCTAACTGTCTCACTGAGGCTCTGCTAACCAGAACCTCAGTGGTTATGCTCTCTCATTACTTTCAAATTGTCACTGACAGGCTAGTGACCATTTTTACCAATTTACATTGGCTTACTGGAACACCCTTATAATTCCCTAGTATATGGTACTGAGGTACCCAGGGTATTGGGGTTCCAGGAGATCCCTATGGGCTGCAGCATTTCTTTTGCCACCCATAGGGAGCTCTGACAATTCTTACACAGGCCTGCCACTGCAGCCTGAGTGAAATAACGTCCACGTTATTTCACAGCCATTTTACACTGCACTTAAGTAACTTATAAGTCACCTATATGTCTAACCTTTACCTGGTAAAGGTTAGGTGCAAAGTTACTTAGTGTGAGGGCACCCTGGCACTAGCCAAGGTGCCCCCACATTGTTCAGAGCCAATTCACTGAACTTTGTGAGTGCGGGGACACCATTACACGCGTGCACTACATATAGGTCACTACCTATATGTAGCTTCACCATGGTAACTCCGAATATGGCCATGTAACATGTCTATGATCATGGAATTGCCCCCTCTATGCCATCCTGGCATTGTTGGTACAATTCCATGATCCCAGTGGTCTGTAGCACAGACCCTGGTACTGCCAGACTGCCCTTCCTGGGGTTTCACTGCAGCTGCTGCTGCTGCCAACCCCTCAGACAGGCAGCTGCCCTCCTGGGGTCCAGCCAGGCCTGGCCCAGGATGGCAGAACAAAGAACTTCCTCTGAGAGAGGGTGTGACACCCTCTCCCTTTGGAAAATGGTGTGAAGGCAGGGGAGGAGTAGCCTCCCCCAGCCTCTGGAAATGCTTTGTTGGGCACAGATGTGCCCAATTCTGCATAAGCCAGTCTACACCGGTTCAGGGACCCCTTAGCCCCTGCTCTGGCGCAAAACTGGACAAAGGAAAGGGGAGTGACCACTCCCCTGACCTGCACCTCCCCTGGGAGGTGTCCAGAGCTCCTCCAGTGTGCTCCAGACCTCTGCCATCTTGGAAACAGAGGTGCTGCTGGCACACTGGACTGCTCTGAGTGGCCAGTGCCACCAGGTGACGTCAGAGACTCCTGCTGATAGGCTCCTTCAGGTGTTAGTAGCCTTTCCTCTCTCCTAGGTAGCCAAACCCTCTTTTCTGGCTATTTAGGGTCTCTGTCTCTGGGGAAACTTTAGATAACGAATGCATGAGCTCAGCCGAGTTCCTCTGCATCTCCCTCTTCACCTTCTGATAAGGAATCGACCGCTGACCGCGCTGGAAGCCTGCAAACCTGCAACATAGTAGCAAAGACGACTACTGCAACTCTGTAACGCTGATCCTGCCGCCTTCTCGACTGTTTTCCTGCTTGTGCATGCTGTGGGGGTAGTCTGCCTCCTCTCTGCACCAGAAGCTCCGAAGAAATCTCCCGTGGGTCGACGGAATCTTCCCCCTGCAACCGCAGGCACCAAAAAGCTGCATCTCCGGTCCCTTGGGTCTCCTCTCAGCACGACGAGCGAGGTCCCTCGAATCCAGCGACACCGTCCAAGTGACCCCCACAGTCCAGTGACTCTTCAGCCCAAGTTTGGTGGAGGTAAGTCCTTGCCTCACCTCGCTGGGCTGCATTGCTGGGAACCGCGACTTTGCAAGCTTCTCCGGCCCCTGTGCACTTCCGGCGGAAATCCTGTGTGCACAGCCAAGCCTGGGTCCACGGCACTCTAACCTGCATTGCACGACTTTCTAAGTTGGTCTCCGGCGACGTGGGACTCCTTTGTGCAACTTCGGCGAGCACCGTTTCACGCATCCTCGTAGTGCCTGTTTCTGGCACTTCTCCGGGTGCTACCTGCTTCAGTGAGGGCTCTTTGTCTTGCTCGACGTCCCCTCTCTCTGCAGGTCCAATTTGCGACCTTCTGGTCCCTCCTGGGCCCCAGCAGCGTCCAAAAACGCCAAACGCACGATTTGCGTGTAGCAAGGCTTGTTGGCGTCCATCCGGCGGAAAAACACTTCTGCACGACTCTCCAAGGCGTGGGGGATCCATCCTCCAAAGGGGAAGTCTCTAGCCCTTGTCGTTCCTGCAGTATTCACAGTTCTTCAGCCTAGTAAGAGCTTCTTTGCACCAACCGCTGGCATTTCTTGGGCATCTGCCCATCTCCGAGCTGCTTGTGACTTTTGGACTTGGTCCCCTTGCTCCACAGGTACCTTCAGACAGGAATCCATCGTTGTTGCATTGCTGATTTGTGTTTTCCTTGCATTCTCCCTCTAACACGACTATTTTGTCCTTAGGGGAACTTTAGTGCACTTTGCACTCACTTTTCAGGGTCTTGGGGAGGGTTATTTTTCTAACTCTCACTATTTTCTAATAGTCCCAGCGACCCTCTACAAGGTCACATAGGTTTGGGGTCCATTCGTGGTTCACATTCCACTTTTGGAGTATATGGTTTGTGTTGCCCCTATCCCTATGTTTCCCCATTGCATCCTATTGTAACTATACATTGTTTGCACTGTTTTCTAAGACTATACTGCATATTTTTGCTATTGTGTATATATATCTTGTGTATATTTCCTATCCTCTCACTGAGGGTACACTCTAAGATACTTTGGCATATTGTCATAAAAATAAAGTACCTTTATTTTTAGTATAACTGTGTATTGTGTTTTCTTATGATATTGTGCATATGACACTAAGTGGTACTGTAGTAGCTTCACACGTCTCCTAGTTCAGCCTAGGCTGCTCTGCTAAGCTACCATTATCTATCAGCCTAAGCTGCTAGACACCCTATACACTAATAAGGGATAACTGGGCCTGGTGCAAGGTGCAAGTACCCCTTGGTACTCACTACAAGCCAGTCCAGCCTCCTACATTGGTTGTGCAGTGGTGGGATAAGTGCTTTGAGACTACTTACCACTCTTGTCATTGTACTTTTCATAAGAGAAAAATATACAAAACAAGGTCAGTGTATATACACATAGCCAAAAAGTTTTGCATTTCCTCTTTTCACTCTTTTCTAAGTGCTGAAAAGTACTTCTAAACTTTCAAAAAGTTCTTAAAAGTTTAAAAAGTTTTTTCTGTCTTTCCAAAAAGTTCTGAAAACTTTTTTCTCTTTGTCTATCACTTTAACTCTCTCTAAAAAATGTCTGGCACAGGCCAAAAAGTTGAACTATCCAAACTTGCATATGATCACCTTAGCTGGAAAGGAGCAAGGAGTCTCTGCATAGAGAGAGGTTTGAGTGTAGGGAAGAATCCTTCCTTAGAACTGTTAATTAATATGCTTAGAGTACAGGATAAGGCCATAAGTGCCCAATCTGTAGAAAAAGTAGCTAATGGCTCTCAATCTGATCCAGGGACTCCCCCAGGAAAAGGTTCAGGAAAGAAACTTCTCAGCCTGCCCATTACTAGACAGTCTAGCATAGTTGGTACAGAGGTTGAATCACATCATACTGATGATGTGCTCTCACATTATGCTGGTAGCCAAGCTGTTAGGGTGCCCTTGGTAAGGGACAGGTCTCCTTCTGTTCATTCCCATCATACCTCTGTATCTAGAAATGTCCATCCCACCCACCCTGATGACAGATTGTTAGAAAGGGAGCTCAATAGATTGAGAGTGGAGCAAACCAGACTGAAGCTCAAGAAGCAACAGCTGGATTTGGATAGACAGTCTTTAGAAGTAGAGAGGGAAAGACAGAAGTTGGGTTTAGAAACCCATGGTGGCAGCAGCAGTATTCCCCATAGTCATCCTGCAAAAGAGCATGATTCCAGGAATCTGCATAAGATAGTTCCCCCTTACAAGGAGGGGGATGACATTAACAAGTGGTTTGCTGCACTTGAGAGGGCCTGTGCTGTACAGGATGTCCCTCAAAAGCAGTGGGCTGCTATCCTATGGCTATCATTTACTGGAAAAGGTAGGGATAGGCTCCTTACTGTAAAAGAAAATGATGCTAACAATTTCCAAGTTCTTAAGAATGCACTCCTGGATGGTTATGGCTTAACCACTGAACAGTACAGGATAAAGTTCAGAGATACCAAAAAGGAGTCTTCACAAGACTGGGTTGATTTCATTGACCATTCAGTGAAGGCCTTGGAGGGGTGGTTACATGGCAGTAAAGTTACTGATTATGAAAGCCTGTATAACACAATCCTGAGAGAGCATATACTTAATAATTGTGTGTCTGATTTGTTGCACCAGTACCTGGTAGACTCTGATCTGACCTCTCCCCAAGAATTGGGAAAGAAGGCAGACAAATGGGTCAGAACAAGGGTGAACAGAAAAGTTCATACAGGGGGTGACAAAGATGGCAATAAGAAGAAAGATGGTGAAAAATCTCAAGATAAGCATGGGGATAAGGGTAAAACCAAAGATCCCACTTCAAATCTTAAACACTCTTCAGAGGGTGGGGATAAAACAAATTCTTCCTCTTCTTCCCAACCTGCACACATTAAAAAGCCTTGGTGCTTTGTGTGTAAAAACAGAGGCCATAGGCCAGGGGATAAGTCCTGTCCAGGTAAACCCCCTGAGCCTACCACCACTAATACATCAAGCTCTAGTGCCCCTAGCAGTAGTGGTACTAGTGGTGGGACTGCTGGCAACAGTCAAGCAAAGGGTGTAGTTGGGTTCACTTATGGGTCCATAGTGGAAACTGATGTAATCAGTCCCAAGACAGTTTCTGTCACACCTAGTGGCATTGGCCTTGCCACACTGGCTGCTTGTCCCCTTACAATGGATAAGTACAGGCAGACAGTTTCAATAAATGGTGTTGAGGCCTTGGCCTACAGGGACACAGGTGCCAGTTTCACTTTGGTGACTGAAAACCTAGTGCCTCCTGAACAACACATCATTGGACAACAGTATAAGATTATTGATGTCCATAACTCCACTAAGTTTCTTCCCTTAGCTATAATTCAGTTTAGTTGGGGTGGAGTTACTGGCCCTAAGCAGGTGGTGGTATCACCTAGCTTACCTGTAGACTGTCTCTTAGGTAATGACCTAGAGGCCTCAGGTTGGGCTGATGTAGAGTTTTATGCCCATGCAGCCATGCTGGGCATCCCTGAGGAATTGTTCCCTCTCATTTCAAGTGAAATGAAAAAGCAAAGGAGAGAAGGCCTGAAAACTCAGGATCCCTCTCCATCAACAGGTAAAAAGGGTATCACAGTATCCCCTAACCACCCTACCATTCAGGATACTATTCCTGTGGTGGGAGAAACCTCTCCTGGGGTGGCACCTGTTCCAAGGGAATCATCAGCTGGCAAAGCTGGACTCCCTGAGGTGGAAGTACCTCTCTGTGGGATAACTAACATTGGTGAGAAAAACAGCACCATTTTTAGTTAACATGGAGCATCCCTCCAACCCTCCCAGAGAAACTTTAGTGCAGAAACCCTGCACTACCTCACAACACTTAGGACAGCATCCCTGCCCTAGTGTGGAGCTCATAGGACAGCATCCCTGCCCTGCTCCAACTCAAGAGAAACAGCATCCCTGTTCTCTCTTCCAGCCAGATGGACAAAGTTTTTGCCCAGCTATGGCTTTTCTGAGACAGCATCCCTGTCTGGCATTTCCATCACTACAAATAGGTTCAGTGGACAATTCCCACTGCTCTAACCTAAAACTTACTGATAGAAACTCTGAAAATACATCTTCACATTGTTGCTTAGCTAAAAAACTTCAAACAGGGTGGTTTACATCCCCACAGGGAAGTAACCATATAGTGGATGATAAAGGGAGTAACCAGTCTATTGCAGAGCTACTCTCTACTTATCACCACTTAGACAATAAAGTCTCAACTGGCCAAGGTTAGCCTTATTGTCCTTCGTTTGGGGGGGGGTTGTGTGAGAAGGTAGCCTCTTTCTAGCCTTGTTACCCCCACTTTTGGCCTGTTTGTGAGTGTATGTCAGGGTGTTTGTCACTGTTTTCACTGTCTCACTGGGATCCTGATAGCCAGGCCTCAGTGCTCATAGTGAAAACACCATGTTTTCAGTATGGTTGTTATGTGTCACTGGGATCCTGCTGGTCAGGACCCCAGTGCTCATAGGTTTGTGGCCTATATGTATGTGTCACTGGGACCCTGTCACACAGGGCCCCAGTGCTCATAGGTGTGCATGTGTATGTTCCCTGTGTGGTGCCTAACTGTCTCACTGAGGCTCTGCTAACCAGAACCTCAGTGGTTATGCTCTCTCATTACTTTCAAATTGTCACTGACAGGCTAGTGACCATTTTTACCAATTTACATTGGCTTACTGGAACACCCTTATAATTCCCTAGTATATGGTACTGAGGTACCCAGGGTATTGGGGTTCCAGGAGATCCCTATGGGCTGCAGCATTTCTTTTGCCACCCATAGGGAGCTCTGACAATTCTTACACAGGCCTGCCACTGCAGCCTGAGTGAAATAACGTCCACGTTATTTCACAGCCATTTTACACTGCACTTAAGTAACTTATAAGTCACCTATATGTCTAACCTTTACCTGGTAAAGGTTAGGTGCAAAGTTACTTAGTGTGAGGGCACCCTGGCACTAGCCAAGGTGCCCCCACATTGTTCAGAGCCAATTCACTGAACTTTGTGAGTGCGGGGACACCATTACACGCGTGCACTACATATAGGTCACTACCTATATGTAGCTTCACCATGGTAACTCCGAATATGGCCATGTAACATGTCTATGATCATGGAATTGCCCCCTCTATGCCATCCTGGCATTGTTGGTACAATTCCATGATCCCAGTGGTCTGTAGCACAGACCCTGGTACTGCCAGACTGCCCTTCCTGGGGTTTCACTGCAGCTGCTGCTGCTGCCAACCCCTCAGACAGGCAGCTGCCCTCCTGGGGTCCAGCCAGGCCTGGCCCAGGATGGCAGAACAAAGAACTTCCTCTGAGAGAGGGTGTGACACCCTCTCCCTTTGGAAAATGGTGTGAAGGCAGGGGAGGAGTAGCCTCCCCCAGCCTCTGGAAATGCTTTGTTGGGCACAGATGTGCCCAATTCTGCATAAGCCAGTCTACACCGGTTCAGGGACCCCTTAGCCCCTGCTCTGGCGCAAAACTGGACAAAGGAAAGGGGAGTGACCACTCCCCTGACCTGCACCTCCCCTGGGAGGTGTCCAGAGCTCCTCCAGTGTGCTCCAGACCTCTGCCATCTTGGAAACAGAGGTGCTGCTGGCACACTGGACTGCTCTGAGTGGCCAGTGCCACCAGGTGACGTCAGAGACTCCTGCTGATAGGCTCCTTCAGGTGTTAGTAGCCTTTCCTCTCTCCTAGGTAGCCAAACCCTCTTTTCTGGCTATTTAGGGTCTCTGTCTCTGGGGAAACTTTAGATAACGAATGCATGAGCTCAGCCGAGTTCCTCTGCATCTCCCTCTTCACCTTCTGATAAGGAATCGACCGCTGACCGCGCTGGAAGCCTGCAAACCTGCAACATAGTAGCAAAGACGACTACTGCAACTCTGTAACGCTGATCCTGCCGCCTTCTCGACTGTTTTCCTGCTTGTGCATGCTGTGGGGGTAGTCTGCCTCCTCTCTGCACCAGAAGCTCCGAAGAAATCTCCCGTGGGTCGACGGAATCTTCCCCCTGCAACCGCAGGCACCAAAAAGCTGCATCTCCGGTCCCTTGGGTCTCCTCTCAGCACGACGAGCGAGGTCCCTCGAATCCAGCGACACCGTCCAAGTGACCCCCACAGTCCAGTGACTCTTCAGCCCAAGTTTGGTGGAGGTAAGTCCTTGCCTCACCTCGCTGGGCTGCATTGCTGGGAACCGCGACTTTGCAAGCTTCTCCGGCCCCTGTGCACTTCCGGCGGAAATCCTGTGTGCACAGCCAAGCCTGGGTCCACGGCACTCTAACCTGCATTGCACGACTTTCTAAGTTGGTCTCCGGCGACGTGGGACTCCTTTGTGCAACTTCGGCGAGCACCGTTTCACGCATCCTCGTAGTGCCTGTTTCTGGCACTTCTCCGGGTGCTACCTGCTTCAGTGAGGGCTCTTTGTCTTGCTCGACGTCCCCTCTCTCTGCAGGTCCAATTTGCGACCTTCTGGTCCCTCCTGGGCCCCAGCAGCGTCCAAAAACGCCAAACGCACGATTTGCGTGTAGCAAGGCTTGTTGGCGTCCATCCGGCGGAAAAACACTTCTGCACGACTCTCCAAGGCGTGGGGGATCCATCCTCCAAAGGGGAAGTCTCTAGCCCTTGTCGTTCCTGCAGTATTCACAGTTCTTCAGCCTAGTAAGAGCTTCTTTGCACCAACCGCTGGCATTTCTTGGGCATCTGCCCATCTCCGAGCTGCTTGTGACTTTTGGACTTGGTCCCCTTGCTCCACAGGTACCTTCAGACAGGAATCCATCGTTGTTGCATTGCTGATTTGTGTTTTCCTTGCATTCTCCCTCTAACACGACTATTTTGTCCTTAGGGGAACTTTAGTGCACTTTGCACTCACTTTTCAGGGTCTTGGGGAGGGTTATTTTTCTAACTCTCACTATTTTCTAATAGTCCCAGCGACCCTCTACAAGGTCACATAGGTTTGGGGTCCATTCGTGGTTCACATTCCACTTTTGGAGTATATGGTTTGTGTTGCCCCTATCCCTATGTTTCCCCATTGCATCCTATTGTAACTATACATTGTTTGCACTGTTTTCTAAGACTATACTGCATATTTTTGCTATTGTGTATATATATCTTGTGTATATTTCCTATCCTCTCACTGAGGGTACACTCTAAGATACTTTGGCATATTGTCATAAAAATAAAGTACCTTTATTTTTAGTATAACTGTGTATTGTGTTTTCTTATGATATTGTGCATATGACACTAAGTGGTACTGTAGTAGCTTCACACGTCTCCTAGTTCAGCCTAGGCTGCTCTGCTAAGCTACCATTATCTATCAGCCTAAGCTGCTAGACACCCTATACACTAATAAGGGATAACTGGGCCTGGTGCAAGGTGCAAGTACCCCTTGGTACTCACTACAAGCCAGTCCAGCCTCCTACATGAAGTGAGTGCCAAACAGGTATGGCCTCAACTTCTTCAGAGCCCAGACCACAGCAAAGGCCTCCCTCTCAATGGCAGACCAACGCTTTTCTCTAGGGGTCAACCTCCTACTAATAAAAGCAACAGGTTGATCCTGGCCCTCAGAATTAAGTTGTGATAGGACTGCCCCTACTCCTAATTCAGATGCATCAGTTTGGACATAGAATTTTTTAGAGTAACAAGGGCTTTTCAGGACAGGTGCAGAGCACATGGCCTGCTTCAGCTCCTCAAAAGCTTTCTCACAGTTTGCTGTCCATAATACCTTTTTAGGCATTTTCTTGGATGTGAGGTCATTAAGAGGGGCTGCAATGGAGCCATAGTTCTTAATGAACCTCCTGTAATACCCAGTGAGGCCTAGGAAGGCTCTCACCTGAGTCTGAGTGGTAGGGGGAACCCAATCAATAATAGTTTGGATTTTCCCCTGAAGTGGTGCAATCTGTTCCCCACCAACAAGGTGTCCCAGATAAACCACCTTACCCTGCCCTATCTGGCACTTTGAAGCCTTGATAGTGAGGCCTGCCTTTTGCAGAGCCTCCAAAACTTTCCATAGGTGGACCAGGTGATCATCCCAGCTGGAGCTAAAGACAGCTATATCGTCCAAATATGCTGCACTGAAAGCTTCCAGCCCTTGCAGGACTGTGTTCACCAACCTCTGAAAAGTGGCAGGTGCATTTTTCAAACCAAAAGGCATTACAGTAAACTGGTAATGTCCTCCAATGGTAGAAAATGCAGTCTTAGGTTTAGCATCTTCTGACAATTTGATCTGCCAATACCCTGCAGTCAAATCAAAAGTGCTTAGATACTTGGCAGATGCCAGTGTATCTATGAGCTTATCTGCCCTGGGTATAGGGTGAGCATCAGTTTTGGTTACCAAGTTGAGACCTCTATAGTCTACACAAAACCTCATTTCCTTCTTTCCATCCTTAGAATTGGATTTTGGTACCAGTACCACAGGGGAAGCCCATGGACTGTCAGAGTGCTCAACCACTCCTAGTTCCAACATTTTCTGAACTTCTTGCTTTATGCAGTCCCTGACATGGTCAGGCTGCCTATAGATCTTACTTTTGACAGGTAAACTGTCTCCAGTATCTATAGTGTGCTCACACTAAGAAGTGGTGCCTGGCACAATAGAGAAGAGTTCTGAAAATTGTCCTAGGAGATTTATGCAATTGTCTTTCTGCTCAGCAGTAAGACAATCAGCCAAAACTACACCTTCCACAAGAGCATCTTGATCTGTGGAAGAGAAGAGATCAGGTAGAGGATCATTGTCTTCTTCCTGTCCCTCATCTGTTGCCATGAGCAGGGTGAGATCAGCCCTGTCATAGTAGGGTTTCAGGCGGTTGACATGGAGCACCCTAAGGGGACTCCTGGCAGTGCCTAAGTCAACCAAGTAGGTGACTTCACCCTTCTTTTCAACAATTGTGTGGGGTCCACTCCATTTATCTTGGAGTGCTCTTGGGGCCACAGGCTCCAAGACCCACACTTTCTGCCCTGGTTGGTACTGAACCAAAACAGCCTTCTGATCATGCCATTGCTTCTGGAGCTCTTGGCTGGCCTGAAGGTTTTTACTGGCCTTTTTCATGTACTCAGCCATCCTTGATCTGAGGCCAAGTACATAATCCACAATATCCTGCTTAGGAGCTTTTAAAGGTTGTTCCCAACCCTCCTTTGCAAGTGTGAGTGGACCCCTAACAGGGTGTCCAAAAAGAAGTTCAAAGGGGCTGAAGCCCACTCCTTTTTGGGGTACCTCCCTGTAGGCAAAAAGGAGGCATGGTAGAAGGATATCCCATCTCCTGCGGAGTTTTTCAGGGAGTCGCATAATCATGCCTTTGAGAGTTTTATGAAATCTCTCCACCAGTCCATTTGTTTGTGGATGATAGGGTGTTGTGAACTTGTACGTTACACCACACTCCTTCCACATGGCCTTTAAGTATGCAGACATGAAATTGCTTCCTCTGTCTGATACTACTTCCTTTGGGAAGCCCACCCTGGAAAATATTCCCAGGAGGGCCTTTGCCACTGCAGGAGCTGTAGTGGTCCTTAAAGGAATAGCTTCAGGATATCTTGTGGCATGGTCCACTACCACTAAGATAAACCTATTGCCTGAAGCAGTAGGAGGGTCAAGGGGGCCAACTATGTCAACCCCTACCCTTTCAAAGGGAACCCCAACCACAGGCAGTGGGATAAGGGGTGCCTTTGGAGTGCCACCTGTCTTGCCACTGGCTTGACAGGTTTCACAGGACTTACAAAATTCCTTTGTGTCCTCAGACATCCTAGGCCAATGAAACAGGGGAACAAGCCTGTCCCAAGTTTTCATTTGTCCTAGATGCCCAGCTAAGGGAATGTCATGTGCCAGTGTTAGGAGGAACTTTCTGTACTCCTGAGGAATCACTAATCTCCTGGCAGCTCCAGGTTTAGGATCCCTATGCTCAGTGTACAAGAGGTTGTCCTCCCAGTAAACTCTGTGAGAGTCACTGACATCCCCATTAGCCTGTTTGACAGCTTGCTGTCTGAGACCCTCTAATGTGGGACAGGTTTGCTGTGCCACACTAAGCTCCTCTCTGGCAGGCCCCCCTTCACCCAAAAGCTCAGCAGTGTCTGCTTCCAGCTCCTCTGGTGTAGGTTCTGCACAGGGAGGGAATTCTTCTTCCTCAGAAGTAGAATCCACTGTAGAGGGAGGGATAGTAGGAAGTGGTTTGCTTCTACTAGCCCTAGCTTTAGGGAGCACTTGGTCCATTGTTCCAGGATCCAAGCTTCCCTGTCCTTTTTGCTTTTTGGCCTGAGCCCTTGTCAAAGCAAAAATATGCCCTGGGATGCCCAGCATTGCTGCATGGGCCTCCAACTCCACATCTGACCAAGCTGATGTCTCCAAATCATTCCCTAATAGACAGTCTACAGGTAAATCTGAAGCTACCACAACTTTCTTTGGACCAGTTACCCCCCCCCAGTTGAGATTTACAACAGCCATGGGGTGGCTTTGTGTTATGTTGTGAGCATCGGTTACTTGGTACTGGTGTCCAAGTATGTGTTGTTCAGGGTGCACCAGTTTCTCAATCACCATTGTGACACTGGCACCTGTGTCCCTGTAGGCCTGGACCTCAACACCATTTATTAGGGTTAGTTGCTTGTACTTCTCCAAGTTATGAGGGCAAGCAACCAAAGTGGCTAAATCAATAGCCCCTTCAGAGACTAAAGTAGCCTCTGTGGTCTCCCTAATCAGACCAACCCCAACTAAATTACCAAAAGTGAGCCCAGCTACTCCCTTGGATTGGCTATTAGTAGGTTTGCTCCCACCACCACTGCTATTAGTAGGGACACTAGGTGTAGCAGTAGGGGTTGTAGTGGTAGGAGCTGTGGTGCCTTTCTTTGGACAACTGGGATCTGTTGTCCAATGGCCTTTTATTTTACATAAATAGCACCATGGCTTCTTTTCCTTGTTCTGATTAAAGGAGGATTTGGGCCCACCTCCCCCACCAGGGTGTTTTTGTGGGCCTGATGAAGACTCATTTTTAGATTTGTCCCCACCCTTGTCTGAAGACTTACCATCCTTCTTTTTGTTGCCATCTTTGTCACCCCCTGTATGAACTTTTCTCTTCACTCTTGTTCTGACCCATTTGTCTGCCTTCTTTCCCAATTCTTGGGGAGAGGTCAGATCAGAGTCCACCAAGTACTGGTGCAACAAATCAGACACACAATTATTAAGAATATGCTCTCTCAGGATTAAGTTATACAGGCTGTCATAATCAGTAACTTTACTGCCATGTAACCACCCCTCCAAGGCCTTCACTGAATGGTCAATGAAATCAACCCAGTCTTGTGAAGACTCCTTTTTGGTCTCTCTGAACTTTATCCTGTACTGTTCAGTGGTTAAGCCATAACCATCCAGGAGTGCATTCTTAAGAACTTGGAAATTATTGGCATCATTTTCTTTCACTGTAAGGAGCCTATCCCTACCTTTTCCACTAAATGATAGCCATAGGATAGCAGCCCACTGCTTTTGAGGGACATCCTGTACAGCACAGGCCCTCTCAAGTGCAGCAAACCACTTGTTAATGTCATCCCCCTCCTTATAAGGGGGAACTATCTTGTGCAGATTCCTGGAATCATGCTCTTTTGCAGGATGACTATGGGGAATACTGCTGCTGCCACCATGGGTATCTAAACCCAACTTCTGTCTTTCCTTCTCTAATTCTAAAGACTGTCTATCCAAATCCAGCTGTTGCTTCTTGAGCTTCAGTCTGGTTTGTTCCACTCTCAATCTATTGAGCTCCCTTTCTAACAATCTGTCATCAGGGTGGGTGGGAGGGACATTTCTAGATACAGAGGTATGATGGGAATGAACAGAAGGAGACCTGTCCCTTACAGAGGGCACCCTAACAGAATATTGTCATTAGAAATGAGAGGGAACAATTCCTCAGGGATACCCAGCATGGCTGCATGGGCATAAAACTCTACATCAGCCCAACATGAGGACTATAGGTCATTACCTAAGAGACAGTCTACAGGTAAGCTAGGTGATACCACCACCTGCTTAGGGCCAGTAACTCCACCCCAACTAAACTGAATTATAGCTAAGAATGAGGGCTCTGAATAGAGGTCTGGGGTTTGTACCCACTCCTAAGGATGACCTCTTTCGGTTACAATGTGAACTCTCGCAGTTCTTCAGAAAAATTAGACTGCAGTTCTTCTTTAGAGATAAACCTATTGACAACTCACCTTCAGACTCCGGTCTGAAGAAACCTTCCAAATTCATGCCACCCTCATCTTCAATGCCATGTGAGGTCTTGGCTTTTGAGAAAGCAGTCACCACTGACATAACTAAAATACGACCCAAACATAAATTTGTCAACATACCCAAAGTCGAGAGTGAGGCCCTCAGAGATTTAGCAGCTGACACTAACATTATCATTAAACCAGCGGATAAGGGTGGGGCCATAGTTGTAATGAATACAGAAGATTACAGACAGGAATGCCTACGTCTCCCAGGTGACTCTACCTATTATGCTTAGATTGACCAGGATCCCACAGCCAGATTACAAATGGAGATCCGTCGGATGATAGAGGAAGCCTGTGGTAATTCCTGGATATCACAGAAAGAAGCAGAATTTCTGGATACTGTAGATCCCCGTACCCCGTACTTCTATTGTCCCCCAAAGATTCATAAAGGCAGGTCTCCCCTCCTCCCCCAGGCCGCCCCATAGTCTCAGGAATTGGGTCTGTCCTCGAACCCTTATCTACATTTTGTGATCACTTCCTACGGCCCCTTGTACAACAATCAATGACTTACCTGAGGGACACAAAAGATGTCCTCAATCTCATTGAATCCATCAACTCAACAGTTAACGTGCATGCTCTCATCACCCTTGATGTTGAGGCATTATATACTAACATTCCGCAAGAAGCTACACTAACGGTAGTTGAGACATCCCTCCTGTCTGCCAGATTTGATTCAGCGACCCCAGTCCATTTTATAATGCATTGTACTAGCTTAGCCATGACAAGGAACTTTTTTCAATTTGAAGACAAGCTCTTTCACCAGATTCGAGGCACTTCAATGGGCAGTACCTTTGCCCCAAGTCTAGCATGTATGTATGTGTACGACTTTTTAAAATGTTTTATTTTGCCAGATTCCAACCCTTTTTTTGATAATATCAAATTATGGCGTCGGTACATAGACGACATTTTGGTTATCTGGCACGGGCCTGTTTCAGAAGTAGACAAGTTTACAACATGGGTCAATGGTTTGGACCCCTTTTTGAATTTCACATCAACGGTTTCTACCACTGAGATTGCATTTTTAGACTTGGTGATCAGTATTGAGGAAGGGAAATTAAAGACTTGGACTCATCATAAAGTTACAGACCGTAACAGCTTATTACTGTATGACAGCCATCACCCCAAAGCACTCCGAGACAATTTACCGTATGGGCAGTTCTTGCGCCTACGACGGAATTGCAGCAATTTGCATTCATTTGATACTCAAGCTGCTGACCTTCAGACTAAATTGCATGACCGCCACTATCCAAACAGAGTGATAAATACGGCCTACAAACGAGCTAAGTATAGTGACAGGGATTCATTATTACAGTTGACCCCTAAATCTTCAGAAACGAAACTGACTTGCGTATCTACATTTACGCCATTATCAAATACTGTCAAGAAGATAATCAATAAAAGATGGGCTGTTCTCTGTAGTGGTGGTGAGAATATCTCAAAACCACTTTTTGCTTTCAAAAGAACCACCAACATGAAAGATATGTTGGTCCATACTCGACCTAGATCTCTCATTACCCCGACCAGACAAAGGTCTCTGTGGGATCTTCCCTCAGTTAAGGGCCATTTTCCGTGTGGAAACTGTAATGTGTGTTCACTCACTAAACGGACAGACATCCTTGATTTAGAACCTATACTGACATGGCGATTGATGAAACATACCAATTGCAATACTCGCAATTGCATCTATTTGATTACCTGCCCTTGCAACTTGCGGTATGTAGGGATGACTACACGAGCTGTCAAAGTGAGGATAAATGAACACCGCAGCAACATTTGTTGTGGACGCGCCACAACCAAACTCAGTATTCATTTTATGGAAAATAATCATACACCAGATGACATGTGGTGGGTTGTACTACAGACCTGTGCACAGAAAGAGACCAGTCCACTCTTTGAACTTGAACAGCGCTGGGTGTATAGACTTAACACCCATCGTCAAGGGTTAAATGATGACATACCTTGGTTTAACCTCTCCCTTCTGATGGATACAACTACCTGTGGATTCCTCACCTAATGAGTATTCCTCACCTAATGAATACTCCCATGGCGCCAGCATTCGACGGAAATCTTCTTCCTAGTCTCTGCACGTCGACGAGGACGTCACTCTAGCCCACGCGACGCCGTCTGACGTCACACAGGCAATAAGAGGTCCTCGACGACGTGCCGACGTCAGTTCCCTTTTTTCCGTGCCAGAGCAGGGCTAAGGGGTCCCCTGAACCGGTGTAGACTGGCTTATGCAGAATTGGGCACATCTGTGCCCAAGAAAGCATTTCCAGAGGCTGGGGGAGGCTACTCCTCCCCTGCCTTCACACCATTTTCCAAAGGGAGAGGGTGTAACACCCTCTCTCAGAGGAAGTCCTTTGTTCTGCCATCCTGGGCCAGGACTGGCTGGACCCCAGGAGGGCAGCTGCCTGTCTGAGGGGTTGGCAGCAGCAGCAGCTGCAGTGAAACCCCAGGAAAGGTAGTTTGGCAGTACCAGGGTCTGTGCTACAGACCACTGGGATCATGGGATTGTGCCAACTATGCCAGGGTGGTATAGAGGGGGCAATTCCATGATCATAGACATGTTACATGGCCATATTCAGAGTTACCATTGTGAAGCTACATATAGGTAGTGACCTATATGTAGTGCACGCGTGTAATGGTGTCCCCGCACTCACAAAGCCCGGGGAATTGGCCCTGAACAATGTGGGGGCACCTTGGCTAGTGCCAGGGTGCCCTCACACTAAGTAACTTTGCACCTAACCTTTACCAGGTAAAGGTTAGACATATAGGTGACTTATAAGTTACTTAAGTGCAGTGTAAAATGGCTGTGAAATAACGTGGACGTTATTTCACTCAGGCTGCAGTGGCAGGCCTGTGTAAGAATTGTCAGGGCTCCCTATGGGTGGCAAAAGAAATGCTGCAGCCCATAGGGATCTCCTGGAACCACAATACCCTGGGTACCTCAGTACCATATACTAGGGAATTATAAGGGCGTTCCAGTAAGCCAATGTAAATTGGTAAAATTGGTCACTAGCCTGTTAGTGACAATTTGGAAAGAAATGAGAGAGCATAACCACTGAGGTTCTGATTAGCAGAGCCTCAGTGAGACAGTTAGTCACTACACAGGTAACACATTCAGGCACACTTATGAGCACTGGGGCCCTGGAGAACAGGGTCCCAATGACACATACAACTAAAACAACATATATACAGTGAAAAATGGGGGTAACATGCCAGGCAAGATGGTACTTTCCTACAGGACGTGCAGTCGACCCTGTTGGACCTCCCGTTTGATGGGGACAAACTGTTTGGAGCCAAAGCAGATTCGGCCTTGGAGAGATTTAAAGAAAGCAGGGCCACAGCCAAGTCATTAGGGCTGCAAGCCCCTTCTTCTTCTGCCTCCTCCAGATTTTTCAGTGGATTTGCGTAGCTCTTCCTCCTCTTCCTTTCGGGGGAGATTCCAGCAACCCACCTCTTCCCTCCCCTATAGATCATTTAGAGGGAGGGGTAGGGCCCGCACTAGAGGAGCCTCTCAGCAGCACTCTGCCTCTTCCTCGTCCTCTGGAGGGGTGCAGCAGGGAAAGCAGCCTTAGGCTTCCACCATTTCCCACTCACTCCTCTTCTGTAGGGGGGAGGTTACGTCATTTTCTCCACAAGTGGGAGACTATTACATCGGACACTTGGGTTATCAGTATTGTGGGAAAAGGCTACACCCTTCCCTTTCTGGAGTTTCCGCCCCCCATCCCGCCCCGCCCATCTTATTGTTCAGAAGAACACCTCCTGTTGTTAGAACAGGAGGTTCAAGTCCTCCTTTCAAAGGGCGCGGTGGAGTTGGTCCCAGAGCAGGAAAGGGGTCGAGGTTGTTACTCAAGGTACTTCCTGATTCCCAAGAAGGATGGTCGGTTGAGACCAATCCTGGATCTGAGGATCTTGAATTGGTTCCTCAAACAGGAAAAGTTCAAGATGCTGACCCTAGCTCAGGTGCTTTTGGCGTTGAACAAAGAAGATTGGATGGTGTCTGTCGAATTGCAGGATGCTTATTTTCATATCCCGATACTCAAGTCGCACAGGAAGTATCTCTGGTTTGTGGTAGGGTCGCGGCACTATCAGTTTGCGGTCCTCCCGTTTGGTCTTACTTCAGCACCTCGAGTCTTCACGAAGGTGATGTCAGTGGTTGCGGCAGAGCTCAGAAGGAAGGGGATAGCAGTATTCCCTTACTTGGACGACTGGTTGATCAAAGCCAAGTCTCCGGAGCTTGTGTCGCATCATCTGCAGTCAACAACCTTATCAGAAGGTGAAGAGAGAGATGCAGAGGAACTCGGATGAGCTCTTGCATTCGTTATCTAAAGTTTCCCCAGAGACAGAGACCCTAAATAGCCAGAAAAGAGGGTTTGGCTACCTAGGAGAGAGGATAGGCTAGCAACACCTGAAGGAGCCTATCACAAGAGTCTCTGACGTCACCTGGTGGCACTGGCCACTCAGAGCAGTCCAGTGTGCCAGCAGCACCTCTGTTTCCAAGATGGCAGAGGTCTGGAGCACACTGGAGGAGCTCTGGACACCTCCCAGGGGAGGTGCAGGTCAGGGGAGTGGTCACTCCCCTTTCCTTTGTCCAGTTTCGCGCCAGAGCAGGGCTAAGGGGTCCCCTGAACCGGTGTAGACTGGCTTATGCAGAATTGGGCACATCTGTGCCCAACAAAGCATTTCCAGAGGCTGGGGGAGGCTACTCCTCCCGTGCCTTCACACCATTTTCCAAAGGGAGAGGGTGTCACACCCTCTCTCAGAGGAAGTTCTTTGTTCTGCCATCCTGGGCCAGGCCTGGCTGGACCCCAGGAGGGCAGATGCCTGTCTGAGGGGTTGGCAGCAGCAGCAGCTGCAGTGAAACCCCAGGAAGGGCAGTTTGGCAGTACCAGGGTCTGTGCTACAGACCACTGGGATCATGGGATTGTGCCAACTATGCCAGGATGGCATAGAGGGGGCAATTCCATGATCATAGACATGTTACATGGCCATATTCGGAGTTACCATTGTGAAGCTACATATAGGTAGTGACCTATATGTAGTGCACGCGCGTAATGGTGTCCCTGCACTCACAAAGTTCAGGGAATTGGCTCTGAACAATGTGGGGGCACCTTGGCTAGTGCCAGGGTGCCCTCACACTAAGTAACTTTGCACCTAACCTTTACCAGGTAAAGGTTAGACATATAGGTGACTTATAAGTTACTTAAGTGCAGTGGTAAATGGCTGTGAAATAACGTGGACGTTATTTCACTCAGGCTGCAGTGGCAGGCCTGTGTAAGAATTGACAGAGCTCCCTATGGGTGGCAAAAGAAATGCTGCAGCCCATAGGGATCTCCTGGAACCCCAATACCCTGGGTACCTCAGTACCATATACTAGGGAATTATAAGGGTGTTCCAGTATGCCAATGTAAATTGGTTAAATTGGTCACTAGCCTGTTAGTGACAATTTGTAAAGAGAGAGCATAACCACTGAGGTTCTGATTAGCAGAGCCTCAGTGAGACAGTTAGTCATAACACAGGTCACACATACAGGGCACACTTATGAGCACTGGGGCCCTGGCTGGCAGGGTCCCAGTGACACATACAACTAAAACAACATATATACAGTGAAATATGGGGATAACATGCCAGGCAAGATGGTACTTTCCTACAAGGGGTCACAGGGAGGCTCATGCCTAATGTCATTCATTTTACCTGAAATAGCTCGGCCACAACGAGAGATTGCTGGGCTGTAGGTAGCCCCTAGCAAAATGGGTAACAGATGGGTGTGCAGACCTTTGCACTCATATTGTGATGCCTTGATTTCTGGAGGACATGGTTTTCATTGTTAAATGATGGTGTGCAGAACAGCGTTATTTAAGGAAACCTAGTTTGGGCCATTTGTGTTTTTTCTTTCATATTGGAATGTGTGTGATCACTACTATGGAAAGAAAGAAGTGTGCGCAAAAGAGATAGATGATTTCCTCTTCCTCTGATTCTGAGGGGAGACTGCCTGGGGCTCAGAGATCTAAAAAGCCCAGGGAACAGTCCCCTGTGAGTCTTGCTTATTTGACTGAGGCCCAGGTACAGTCCATGACTGAGGTGGCGGTCGCTACGAAAAGAAGACTAGGTCTTCCATGTTAAAGGGAGATATGCAGGATACTTCTTCAGATTCAGCTTCGGAGGGTCCTATTATGTTGGCTTATGGGAAGCACATTTCCAGGCAGCATCAGGTCTCGATTTTGGATCATGTCAGGAGTAACCTGGGCCTTGAAGAGCCATTAGATCAGCCAGAAGAAGAGGGTCTCTTCCCTCAACATGCAACGCCTTCACTTTTGTCGCTACCTATTCCTAAAAAAATTAAGGAGCTTATCTTCAGAAGGAGGTGGATCAATTCAGTATTCTGAAGTTCCTCTAAAAGATATATACCCTCACGGAGATGGAGGAGGTATTTTTGCCCAACGTTAGGGTGGAACCAATCCAGTCACTTTTGATTGGTAGGGCAGCGATTAATACAGAAGATTGCTCACCTGCAGATACTGGGCATCATAAGATTGATAGGGTTACCAAGAAATCTTTTGCCACTAGCTCTTTGCTCATGAATGTGGCTACTTATGCAGCATATATGGCACAGTTTTTAGTAAAGGAGTCTTTTTCTACTGTTATCCAGGAGAATGTGGATAGCTCTGCTTTGCTGCTGCAAATGGAACAGGAGGCAAAACTATTAGCTGATATGTCTTCAGATATTATTCAGTTTACAGGAGTGGCTTTGGGTGCTTCTATCCTGGCACAACGGCATATATGGATGTGGGGCTGGAAAACTGGTTATGCAGAGAAAATGCCCCTTCTGAAAATTCCTTTTGAGGTGAAGAAGCTGTTTGGGTGCTACCATTACCAAGCCTTTCAAAGACACGAGGCACACTTTTCCCTGTAAGGATGCAGCATCCAAATCCTATAGGTCCTTGAGCAGGGACTATACGTCTAGGAAGGATTTGAAAGGTTATTTTTCCAGAAGAATGTGCTTTCAGTCTAGGAAATCCTCTCAAACTCAGGCATAAGCAAACAAGAATTGTTCCTGACTAGTCTTCCCTTCTGGAGGGGGATTGCCAAGTTGGAGGTAGGTTGTAGGACAGTTTTTGGCAGGAATCCTTCAGAAATCAGTGGGTGCTCAGTATCTACAAAAGAGGCTATTTGATCAAGTTTATTCAAAAGCCTCTGGATTCAGGAACTTTCCCTACCCATATTCCCAGGGATCTGGAGAAGATCCGGTGTTCTAGCCCTCTTGAAAAAAAAAGGCAATTATGGAGATTCCAGCGCTGGAAAGGGGCAAGGGAGTTACTCTAGTCTGTTTCTGGTACAGAAAGCAAACAGAGAGTACAGGTCAATTCTAGACGTAAGAGGTGTTAACCAGTGGGTAAAGACCATCCATTTCAAAATGCTCTCCTTGCAGCAAGTTACTTCTTCAGTTTCAAAAGGAGACTTTTTGTCCACTATCGATCTTCAGGATGCCTATCTTCACATCCCCATTTATGGATGTCACCAAAGATTACTGAGTTTGTGGTTGGACCATTGCACTTACAGTTTTGGGGTGTTGCCTTTAGTATAAAATCAGGATCAAGGGTCTGTACCTATGTACTGACTCTGCTGGTGGGACTCCTGCATCAGGAGAGCAATGCACTTCTTCCTTATCTAGGTGACTGTCTGGTGTTTTCTTCCTCCCTTGAAACCACAGTGGATCATGTCACAAGAGCGCTTTCGGTGTTGGAACATCATGCGCTTCGGTGAATCAGAAGTCTCATATGACATCTGCTCAGAACCAGACGTTCATTGGCACAAGGTTTCTAACAAGCATTGGGTTGGTTTTGCTGACAGAGAACAGGATCAGCAAGATTAATTCGCATTTGTCAGAATTGATGGTTCAGGACAATCTAACAGCACCGGCCTGGATACAAGTGCACGGTGATCCTTCTGGGTCCATTTTTCTGGTGCTGTGGGTCAAGTTGTATTTGAACAGCGTGATGAGACACATTGTGGCTCATTGCTCCTCAGTGTTTCAGGATTTATCCTCAAGGATTCCTATGACACCTATCATGAGAGAGGAGCTTTCTTGGTGGATGGATTCTTCACACATCAGGAATGGAATCAGCTTAACATCCCAGATGGCAATCATCCTGACACCAATGCCAGCTTGGCGGGTTGGGGAACTAATATTGCTGCATGACAGGTGAGGTCCTCCAACTAGAGGGAGCTAGAGGTGATTCATCAAGCACTGCCTGCATTTGCTTCCCTGTTGAAGGGGAAGAGCGTTTTGGTACAGATGGACAATTGCACGGCCAAGTCCTATCTCAACAAATGGAGAGGGAGGGGGCGCAAGATCTCCAGTATTGTAAAGGATCTCTGATCAAATCTTTTGAGCTGAGAGTGATTTACATTCAGGGGAAACAAGAGTGGACAAATTGAGCAGGGAAATTCCCTCCTCTTAGTACTTTTGGCTGGCAAGGCAGGAATTTCTCAGAATTTGTCAGAAGTTGGCGACACCAGTAGCAAATGTGTTTCCATCTGCAAAGAATGCCCTTTTCCCCCTATTTCCCTCTACTTCTGAGATTTTTGATCAGGGTGAGACAGGAGAATTCTGTTGTTATACTGGTGGCTCCAAAATGGCTCAGCACTACTTAGTACCACTTGATAATGACCATGAAGATCAGCGAATGGTTTCCTAATCCAATAATTCTATCCCTCCTAGCATTTGCCTGCTTTAAAAGCCAAGTCATTGAGAGACCTTAGGCTGATGGCTTGGAGATTGAAAGGGCAAGGTTAAAAATAAAGGGGGTCTCTGAGAAGCTGGCTTCCTCCATTCAGTAGTCCAAGACAGCTTCTACACTTTCTTCCTATTCCAGACATTGGGCCACTTTTCAGAAATTGTGTTCAAATCAGCACTTAGTGCCACAGTTGTTTGAGCTGGTAAAGTTGCTGGATTCTTGGAGGATGGTTTCGCTCTAGGATTAAACATCTCCACTCTGAAAATCAAGTGGGCAGCCATTAGGGTTTTTAAAACATCTTTTAGTAATTTGCAAAATGCAGATGGGCTATTTGAAAGGCTTTTTAGGAGGTTTCTTAATCATAGGCCTCTGACTAGACTGGTTAACCAATCTTGGGATCTTTCCTTGGCCCTGGATGTGTTGCAGAGGTTTCCATTTGAACCTCTTGAGAAGGTGGAGTTGAGATTACTCACCTTGAAAACTTTCTTCCTTGTTGTAATTACATCTGGGAAGAGGTTGGGGGGATTGTGTTCCTTATCAGTAAGGCATCCCTTCTTTACGGTATTCGAGGAAAGAGTCATTTTATTTCCTGGGCCACCTTTCATCCCCTAGACATGTAGACAGTGAGGGTTAGAAAAATAGCCCACCCCAAGACCCTGTAAGGTAGGTGTAAAGTGCACCTACAACCCCCAGAGAGCACAGAAGTCGTGATAGGGGGATTCTGCAAGGAAAACCAACACCAGCAATGCAACAACAGTGGATTTCCGGACCTGAGTACCTGTAAGACAAGGGGACCAAGTCCAAGAGTCGCGACAGTGTCGAGAGTAGGCAGATGCCCAGGAAATGCCAGCTTAGGGTGCAAGGAAGCTGCCACCGGATGGAAGAAGCTTTGTGTTCTGCAAGAAGGAAGAGGACTAGGAACTTCCCCTTTGGAGGATGGATGTCTCACGTTGTGAAGAAGCTTGCAGAGGTGTTCCCACGCAGAAAGACCACAAACAAGCCTTCTTAGCTGCAAGTGTCGCGGTTAGGGTTTTTGGATGCTGCTGTGGCCCAGGAGGAACCAGGATGTCGCCACTTGGATGAGGAGACAGAGGGGGTGCCCAGCAAGTCAGGGAGCCCTCACAGAAGCAGGCAGCACCCGCAGAAGTACCGGAACAGGCACTTAGAAGAGGAGTGAACCGGAGTCCAGCCGAAGTCACAAAAGGGAGTCCCACGACGCCGGAGGACAACTCAGAAGGTTGAGCACTGCAGGTTAGAGTATCAGGGATCCAGGCTTGGCTGTGCACGATGGAAATCCTGGAAGAGTGCACAGGAGCTGGAGCAGCTGCAAATGATGCAGTACCCAGTAATGCAGTCTAGCGTGGGGAGGCAAGGACTTACTTCCACCAAACTTGGACTGAAGAGTCACTGGACTGTGGGAGTCACTTGGACAGAGTTGCTGAGTTCCAGGGACCACGCTCGTCGTGCTGAGAGGGGACCCAGAGGACCGGTGATGCAGTCTTTTGTTGCCTGCAGTTGCAGGGGGAAGATTCTGTCGACTCACGGGAGATTTCTTCAGAGCTCCTGATGCAAGAAGGAGGCAGGCTACCCCCAGAGTATGCACCACCAGGAAACAGGCGAGAAAGCCGGCAGGATGAAGCGATACAAGGTTGCAGTAGTCGTCTTTGTACTTTGTTGCGGTTTTGGAGGCATCCTGAGCAGTCAGCGGTCGATCCTTTGGCAGAAGGTGAAGAGGGAGATGCAGAGGAACTCTGGTGAGCTCTTGCATTCGGTATCTGAAGAATTTCCCAAAGCTGAGACCCTAAATAGCCAGAAAAGGAGGTTTGGCTACCTAGGAAGGAGGATAGGCTAGTAAGAAAGGTAAGAGCCTATCAGAAGGAGTCTCTGACATCACCGGATGGCACTGGCCACTCAGAGCAGTCCAGTGTGCCAGCAACACCTCTGTTTCCAAGATGGCAGATGTCTGGGGCACACTGGAGGAGCTCTGGGCACCTCCCCTGGGAGCTGCAGGTCAGGGGAGTGGTCACTCCCCTTTCCTTTGTCCAGTTTCGCGCCAGAGCAGGGATGGGGGATCCCTAAACCGGTGTAGACTGGCTTATGCAGAGATGGGCAGCATCTGTGCCCATCAAAGCATTTCCAGAGGCTGGGGGAGGCTACTCCTCCCCAGCCCTGTGTAGGAGGCTGGACTGGCTTGTAGTGAGTACCAAGGGGTACTTGCACCTTGCACCAGGCCCAATTATCCCTTATTAGTGTATAGGGTGTCTAGCAGCTTAGGCTGATAGATAATGGTAGCTTAGCAGAGCAGCTTAGGCTGAACTAGGAGACGTGTGAAGCTACTACAGTACCACTTAGTGTCATATGCACAATATCATAAAAAAACACAATACACCGTTATACTAAAAATAAAGGTACTTTATTTTTATGACAATATGCCAAAGTATCTTAGAGTGTACCCTCAGTGAGAGGATAGGAAATATACCAAAGATATATATACACAATAGCAAAAATATGCAGTATAGTCTTAGAAAACAGTGCAAACAATGTATAGTTACAATAGGATGCAATGGGGACACATAGGGATAGGGGCAACACAAACCATATACTCCAAAAGTGGAATGCGAACCACGAATGGACCCCAAACCTATGTGACCTTGTAGAGGGTCGCTGGGACTATTAGAAAATAGTGAGAGTTAGAAAAATAACCCTCCCCAAGACCCTGAAAAGTGAGTGCAAAGTGCACTAAAGTTCCCCTAAGGACAAAGAAGTTGTGTTAGAGGAATAATGCAGGAAAGACACAAACCAACAATGCAACAACGATGGATTTCCAATCTTGGGTACCTGTGGAACAAGGGGACCAAGTCCAAAAGTCACAAGCAAGTCGGAGATGGGCAGATGCCGAGGAAATGCCAGCTGCGGGTGCAAAGATGCTTCTACTGGACAGAAGAAGCTGAGGTTTCTGCAGGAACGAAAAGGGCTAGAGACTTCCCCTTTGGTGGACGGATCCCTCTCGCCTTGTAGAGTCGTGCAGAAGTGTTTTCCCGCCGAAAGAACGCCAACAAGCCTTGCTAGCTGCAAATCGTGCGGTTAGCGTTTTTGGACGCTGCTGTGGCCCAGGAGGGACCAGGAGGTCGCAAATTGGACCAGGAGGTAGAGGGGACGTCGAGCAAGACAAGGAGCCCTCTTAGCAGCAGGTAGCACCCGGAGAAGTGCCAGAAACAGGCACTACGAGGATGCGTGAAACGGTGCTCACCCGAAGTCGCACAAAGAAGTCCCACGTCGCCGGAGAACAACTTAGGAGGACGTGCAATGCAGGTTAGAGTGCCGTGGACCCAGGCTAGACTGTGCACAAAGGATTTCCGCCGGAAGTGCACGGAAGCCGGAGTAGCTGCAAAAGTCGCGGTTCCCAGCAATGCAGTCTAGCGAGGTGAGGCAAGGACTTACTTCCACCAAACTTGGACTGAAGAGTCACTGGACTGTGGGGGCCACTTGGACAGAGTTTCTGGATTCGAGGGACCTCGCTCGTCGTGCTGAGAGGAGACCCAAGGGACCGGTAATGCAGCTTTTTGGTGCCTGCGGTTGCAGGGGGAAGATTCCGTCGACCCACGGGAGATTTCTTCGGAGCTTCTAATGCAGAGAGGAGGCAGACTACCCCCACAGCATGCACCACCAGGAAAACAGTTGAGAAGGCGGCAGGATCAGCGTTACAGAGTTGCAGTAGTCGTCTTTGCTACTATGTTGCAGTTTTGCAGGCTTCCAGCGCGGTCAGCAGTCGATTCCTTGGCAGAAGGTGAAGAGAGAGATGCAGAGGAACTCGGATGAGCTCTTGCATTCGTTATCTAAAGTTTCCCCAGAGACAGAGACCCTAAATAGCCAGAAAAGAGGGTTTGGCTACCTAGGAGAGAGGATAGGCTACTAACACCTGAAGGAGCCTATCAGAAGGAGTCTCTGATGTCACCTGGTGGCACTGGCCACTCAGAGCAGTCCAGTGTGCCAGCAGCACCTCTGTTTCCAAGATGGCAGAGGTCTGGAGCACACTGGAGGAGCTCTGGACACCTCCCAGGGGAGGTGCAGGTCAGGGGAGTGGTCATTCCCCTTTCCTTTGTCCAGTTTCACGCCAGAGCAGGGCTAAGGGGTCCCCTGAACCAGTGTAGACTGGCTTATGCAGAATTGGGCACATCTGTGCCCAAGAAAGCATTTCCAGAGGCTGGGGGAGCCTACTCCTCCCCTGCCTTCACACCATTTTCCAAAGGGAGAGGGTGTCACACCCTCTCTCAGAGGAAGTTCTTTGTTCTGCCATCCTGGGCCAGGCCTGGCTGGACCACAGGAGGGCAGATGTCTGTCTGAGGGGTTGGCAGCAGCACAAGCTGCAGTGAAACCCCAGGAAGGGCAGTTTGGCAGTACCAGGGTCTGTGCTACAGACCACTGGGATCATGGGATTGTGCCAACTATGCCAGGATGGTATAGAGGGGGCAATTCCATGATCATAGACATGTTACATGGCCATATTCGGAGTTACCATTGTGAAGCTACATATAGGTAGTGACCTATATGTAGTGCACGCGTGTAATGGTGTCCCCGCACTCACAAAGTCAGGGAAATTGGCCCTGAACAATGTGGGGGCACCTTGGCTAGTGCCAGGGTGCCCTCACACTAAGTAACTTTGCACCTAACCTTTACCAGGTAAAGGTTAGACATATAGGTGACTTATAAGTTACTTAAGTGCAGTGTAAAATGGCTGTGAAATAACGTGGACGTTATTTCACTCAGGCTGCAGTGGCAGGCCTGTGTAAGAATTGTCAGAGCTCCCTATGGGTGGCAAAAGAAATGCTGCAGCCCATAGGGATCTCCTGGAACCCCAATACCCTGGGTACCTCAGTACCATATACTAGGGAATTATAAGGGTGTTCCAGTAAGCCAATGTAAATTGGTAAAATTGGTCACTAGCCTGTTAGTGACAATTTGGAAAGAAATGAGAGAGCATAACCACTGAGGTTCTGATTAGCAGAGCCTCAGTGAGACAGTTAGTCACTACACAGGTAACACATTCAGGCACACTTATGAGCACTGGGGCCCTGGGTTACCAGGGTCCCAGTGACACATACAACTAAAACAACATATATACAGTGAAAAATGGGGGTAACATGCCAGGCAAGATGGTACTTTCCTACACAACCCCCCCCCCCCCCAAACGAAGGACAATAAGACTAGCCATGACCTGATGAGTCTTCATTGTCTAAGCGGAAATATCTGGAGAGTCCATCTGCATTGGAGTGGCTACTCCCAGGTCTATGTTCCACTGTATAGTCCATTCCCTGTAGGGATATGGACCACCTCAACAATTTAGGATTTTCACCTTTCATTTGTTTTAGCCAAAGTAGAGGTTTGTGGTCTGTCTGAACAATGAAGTGAGTGCCAAACAGGTATGGCCTCAACTTCTTCAGAGCCCAGACCACAGCAAAGGCCTCCCTCTCAATGGCAGACCAACGCTTTTCTCTAGGGGTCAACCTCCTACTAATAAAAGCAACAGGTTGATCCTGGCCCTCAGAATTAAGTTGTGATAGGACTGCCCCTACTCCTAATTCAGATGCATCAGTTTGGACATAGAATTTTTTAGAGTAACAAGGGCTTTTCAGGACAGGTGCAGAGCACATGGCCTGCTTCAGCTCCTCAAAAGCTTTCTGACAGTTTGCTGTCCATAATACCTTTTTAGGCATTTTCTTGGATGTGAGGTCATTAAGAGGGGCTGCAATGGAGCCATAGTTCTTAATGAACCTCCTGTAATACCCAGTGAGGCCTAGGAAGGCTCTCACCTGAGTCTGAGTGGTAGGGGGAACCCAATCAATAATTGTTTGGATTTTCCCCTGAAGTGGTGCAATCTGTTCCCCACCACCAAGGTGTCCCAGATAAACCACCTTCCCCTGCCCTATCTGGCACTTTGAAGCCTTGATAGTGAGGCCTGCCTTTTGCAGGGCCTCCAAAACTTTCCATAGGTGGACCAGGTGATCATCCCAGCTGGAGCTAAAGACAGCTATATCGTCCAAATATGCTGCACTGAAAGCTTCCAGCCCTTGCAGGACTGTGTTCACCAACCTTTGAAAAGTGGCAGGTGCATTTTTCAAACCAAAAGGCATTACAGTAAACTAGTAATGTCCTTCAATGGTTGAAAATGCACTTTTAGGTTTAGCATCTTCTGACAATTTGATCTGCCAATACCCTGCAGTCAAATCAAAAGTGCTTAGATACTTGGCAGATGCCAGTGTATCTATGAGCTCATCTGCCCTGGGTATAGGGTGAGCATCAGTTTTGGTTACTGTAGGAAAGTACCATCTTGCCTGGCATGTTACCCCCATTTTTCACTGTATATATGTTGTTTTAGTTGTATGTGTCACTGGGACCCTGGTAACCCAGGGCCCCAGTGCTCATAAGTGTGCCTGAATGTGTTACCTGTGTAGTGACTAACTGTCTCACTGAGGCTCTGCTAATCAGAACCTCAGTGGTTATGCTCTCTCATTTCTTTCAAATTGTCACTAACAGGCTAGTGACCAATTTTACCAATTTACATTGGCTTACTGGAACACCCTTATAATTCCCTAGTATATGGTACTGAGGTACCCAGGGTATTGGGGTTCCAGGAGATCCCTATGGGCTGCAGCATTTCTTTTGCCACCCATAGGGAGCTCTGACAATTCTTACACAGGCCTGCCACTGCAGCCTGAGTGAAATAACGTCCACGTTATTTCACAGCCATTTTACACTGCACTTAAGTAACTTATAAGTCACCTATATGTCTAACCTTTACCTGGTAAAGGTTAGGTGCAAAGTTACTTAGTGTGAGGGCACCCTGGCACTAGCCAAGGTGCCCCCACATTGTTCAGGGCCAATTCCCCGGACTTTGTGAGTGCGGGGACACCATTACACGCGTGCACTACATATAGGTCACTACCTATATGTAGCTTCACAATGGTAACTCCGAATATGGCCATGTAACATGTCTATGATCATGGAATTGCCCCCTCTATACCATCCTGGCATAGTTGGCACAATTCCATGATCCCAGTGGTCTGTAGCACAGACCCTGGTACTGCCAAACTACCCTTCCTGGGGTTTCACTGCAGCTGCTGCCAACCCCTCAGACAGGCATCTGCCCTCCTGGGGTCCAGCCAGGCCTGGCCCAGGATGGCAGAACAAAGAACTTCCTCTGAGAGAGGGTGTGACACCCTCTCCCTTTGGAAAATGGTGTGAAGGCAGGGGAGGAGTAGCCTCCCCCAGCCTCTGGAAATGCTTTCTTGGGCACAGATGTGCCCAATTCTGCATAAGCCAGTCTACACCGGTTCAGGGGACCCCTTAGCCCTGCTCTGGCGCGAGACTGGACAAAGGAAAGGGGAGTGACCACTCCCCTGACCTGCACCTCCCCTGGGAGGTGTCCAGAGCGCCTCCAGTGTGCTCCAGACCTCTGCCATCTTGGAAACAGAGGTGCTGCTGGCACACTGGACTGCTCTGAGTGGCCAGTGCCACCAGGTGACGTCAGAGACTCCTTGTGATAGGCTCCTTCAGGTGTTGCTAGCCTATCCTCTCTCCTAGGTAGCCAAACCCTCTTTTCTGGCTATTTAGGGTCTCTGTCTCTGGGGAAACTTTAGATAACGAATGCAAGAGCTCATCCGAGTTCCTCTGCATCTCTCTCTTCACCTTCTGCCAAGGAATCGACTGCTGACCGCGCTGGAAGCCTGCAACACTGCAACAAAGTAGCAAAGACGACTACTGCAACTCTGTAACGCTGATCCTGCCGCCTTCTCGACTGTTTTCCTGGTGGTGCATGCTGTGGGGGTAGTCTGCCTCCTCTCTGCACCAGAAGCTCCGAAGAAATCTCCCGTGGGTCGACGGAATCTTCCCCCTGCAACCGCAGGCACCAAAAAGCTGCATTACCGGTCCCTTGGGTCTCCTCTCAGCACGACGAGCGAGGTCCCTCGAATCCAGCGACTCTGTCCAAGTGACCCCCACAGTCCAGTGACTCTTCAGTCCAAGTTTGGTGGAGATAAGTCCTTGCCTCACCTCGCTGGGCTGCATTGCTGGGAACCGCAACTTTTGCAGCTACTCCGGCCCCTGTGCACTTCCGGCGGAAATCCTTTGTGCACAGCCAAGCCTGGGTCCACGGCACTCTAACCTGCATTGCACGACTTTCTAAGTTGGTCTCCGGCGACGTGGGACTCCTTTGTGCGACTTCGGGTGAGCACCATTTCACGCATCCTCGTAGTGCCTGTTTCTGGCACTTCTCCGGGTGCTACCTGCTGCTGAGAGGGCTCCTTGTCTTGCTCGACGTCCCCTCTCTCTCCTGGTCCAATTTGCGACCTCCTGGTCCCTCCTGGGCCACAGCAGCGTCCACAAACGCTAACCGCACGATTTGCAGCTAGCAAGGCTTGTTGGCGTTCTTTCGGCGGGAAAACACTTCTGCACGACTCTCCACGGCGAGAGGGATCCGTCCACCAAAGGGGAAGTCTCTAGCCCTTTTCGTTCCTGCAGAAACCGCAGCTTCTTCTGTCCAGTAGAAGCTTCTTTGCACCCGCAGCTGGCATTTCCTGGGCATATGCCCATCTCTGACTTGCTTGTGACTTTTGGACTCGGTCCCCTTGTTCCACAGGTAACCTAGATTGGAAATCCACAGTTGTTGCATGGTTGGTTTGTGTCTTTCCTGCATTATTCCTCTAACACGACTTCTTTGTCCTCAGGGGAACTTTAGTTCACTTTGCACTCACTTTTCAGGGTCTTGGGGAGGGTTATTTTTCTAACTCTCACTATTTTCTAATAGTCCCAGCGACCCTCTACAAGGTCACATAGGTTTGGGGTCCATTCGTGGTTTGCATTCCACTTTTGGAGTATATGGTTTGTGTTGCCCCTATCCCTATGTTTCCCCATTGCATCCTATTGTAACTATACATTGTTTGCACTGTTTTCTAAGACTATACTGCATATTTTTGCTATTGTGTATATATATCTTGTGTATATTTGCTATCCTCTCACTGAGGGTACACTCTAAGATACTTTGGCATATTGTCATAAAAATAAAGTACCTTTATTTTTAGTATAACTGTGTATTGTGTTTTCTTATGATATTGTGCATAAGACACTAAGTGGTTCTGTAGTAGCTTCACCCGTTTCCTAGTTCAGCCTAAGCTGCTCTGCTAAGCTACCATTATCTATCAGCCTAAGCTGCTAGACACCCTATACACTAATAAGGGATAACTGGGCCTGGTGCAAGGTGCAAGTACCCCTTGGTACTCACTACAAGCCAGTCCAGCCTCCTACATTGGTTGTGCAGTGGTGGGATAAGTGCTTTGAGACTACTTACCACTCTTGTCATTGTACTTTTCATAAGAGAAAAATATACAAAACAAGGTCAGTGTATATACACATAGCCAAAAAGTTTTTCATTTTCTCTTTTCACTCTTTTCTAAGTGCTGAAAAGTACTTCTAAACTTTCAAAAAGTTCTTAAAAGTTTACAAAGTTTTTTTTCTGTCTTTCTAAAAAATTCTGAAAACTTTTTTCTCTTTTTCTATCACTTTAACTCTCTATAAATGTCTGGCACAGGCCAAAATGCTGACCTGTCCAAACTTGCATATGATCACCTTAGCTGGAAAGGAGCAAGGAGTCTCTGCATAGAGAGAGGTTTGAGTGTAGGGAAGAATCCTTCCTTGGAACTGTTACTTAACATGCTTAGAGAACATGATAAGGCTAAAAGTGCCCCATCTGTTGAAAAAGTAGCTAATGGTTCTCAATCTGATCCAGGGACTCCCCCAGGAAAAGATTCAGGAAAGAAAATTCCTAGCCTGCCCATTACTAGACAGTCTAGCATAGTTGGTAATGATGGAGAGCCACACCATACAAATAGTGTTGTCTCACATCATAGCAAAAGCATTTATTCTCACCATACTGGTAGTGATGTTTCTGTTAGCCAAGCTGTTAGGGTGGCTTCTGTAAGGGACAGGTCTCCTTCTGTTCATTCCCATCATACCTCTGTATCTAGGAATGTCCCTCCCACCAACCCTGATGACAGAATGTTAGAGAGGGAACTCAATAAGTTGAGGGTGGAACAAACCAGACTGAAGCTTAAAAATCAACAGCTGGATTTGGATAGACAGTCTTTTGAACTAGAGAAGGAAAGACAGAAGTTGGGTTTAGAAACCCATGGTGGCAGCAGCAGTATTCCCCATAGTCATCTTGCAAAAGAGCATGATTCCAGGAATCTGCACAAGATAGTTCCCCCTTATAAGGAGGGGGATGACATTAACAAGTGGTTTGCTGCACTTGAGAGGGCCTGTGTTGTACAGGATGTCCCTCAAAGGCAGTGGGCTGCTATCCTATGGCTATCATTTAGTGGAAAAGGTAGGGATAGGCTCCTTACTGTGAAAGAAAATGATGCTAATAATTTTCAAGTTCTTAAGAATGCACTCCTGGATGGTTATGGCTTAACCACTGAACAATACAGGATAAAGTTCAGAGAGACCAAAAAGGAGTCTTCACAAGACTGGGTTGATTTCATTGACCATTCAGTGAAGGCCTTGGAGGGGTGGTTACATGGCAGTAAAGTTACTGATTATGACAGCCTGTATAACTTAATCCTGAGAGAGCATATTCTTAATAATTGTGTGTCTGATTTGTTGCACCAGTACTTGGTGGACTCTGATCTGACCTCTCCCCAAGAATTGGGAAAGAAGGCAGACAAATGGGTCAGAACAAGGGTGAACAGAAAAGTTCATACAGGGGGTGACAAAGATGGCAACAAAAAGAAGGATGGTAAGTCTTCTGACAAGGGTGGGGACAAATCTAAAAATGAGTCTTCATCAGGCCCACAAAAACACTCTGGTGGGGGTGGTGGGCCCAAATCCTCTTTTAATCAGAACAAGGAAAAGAAACCATGGTGCTATTTATGTAAAATAAAAGGCCATTGGACAATGCGGAGTTTTTCTGGGAGACCCATAATCATGCCTTTGAGAGTTTTATTAAATCTCTCCACCAGTCCATTTGTTTGTGGATGATAGGGTGTTGTGAACTTGTAAGTTACACCACACTCCTTCCACATGGCCTTTAAGTATGCAGACATGAAATTGCTTCCCCTGTCTGATACTACTTCCTTTGGGAAGCCCACTCTGGAAAATATTCCCAGGAGGGCCTTTGCCACTGCTGGTGCTGTAGTGGTCCTTAAAGGAATTGCTTCAGGGTATCTTGTGGCATGGTCCACTACCACCAAGATAAACCTATTGCCTGAAGCAGTAGGAGGGTCAAGGGGGCCAACTATGTCAACCCCTACCCTTTCAAAGGGAACCCCAACCACAGGCAGTGGAATAAGGGGTGCCTTTGGGGTGCCACCTGTCTTGCCACTGGCTTGACAGGTTTCACAGGACTTACAAAAATCTTTTGTGTCCTCAGACATCCTAGGCCAATGAAACAAGGGAACAAGTCTGTCCCAAGTTTTCATTTGTCCCAGGTGCCCAGCTAGGGGAATGTCATGTGCAAGAGTTAGGAGGAACTTTCTGTACTCCTGAGGAATCACTAATCTCCTGGCAGCTCCAGGTTTAGGATCCCTATGCTCAGTGTACAAGAGGTTGTCCTCCCAGTAAATTCTGTGAGGCCTGTTTGTGAGTGTATGTCAGGGTGTTTGTCACTGTTTTCACTGTCCCACTGGGATCCTGATAGCCAGGCCTCAGTGCTCATAGTGAAAACACTATGTTTTCAGTATGTTTGTTATGTGTCACTGGGATCCTGCTGGTCAGGACCCCAGTGCTCATAGGTTTGTGGCCTATATGTATGTGTCACTGGGACCCTGTCACACAGGGCCCCAGTGCTCATAGGTGTGCATGTATATGTTCCCTGTGTGGTGCCTAACTGTCTCACTGAGGCTCTGCTAACCAGAACCTCAGTGGTTATGCTCTCTCATTACTTTCAAATTGTCACTAACAGGCTAGTGACCAATTTTACCAATTTACATTGGCTTACTGGAACACCCTTATAATTCCCTAGTATATGGTACTGAGGTACCCAGGGTATTGGGGTTCCAGGAGATCCCTATGGGCTGCAGCATTTCTTTTGCCACCAATAGGGAGCTCTGACAATTCTTACACAGGCCTGCCACTGCAGCCTGAGTGAAATAACGTCCACGTTATTTCACAGCCATTTTACACTGCACTTAAGTAACTTATAAGTCCCTATATGTCTAACCTTTACCTGGTAAAGGTTAGGTGCAAAGTTACTTAGTGTGAGGGCACCCTGGCACTAGCCAAGGTGCCCCCACATTGTTCAGAGCCAATTCCCTGAACTTTGTGAGTGCGGGGACACCATTACACGCGTGCACTACATATAGGTCACTACCTATATGTAGCTTCACCATGGTAACTCCGAATATGGCCATGTAACATGTCTATGATCATGGAATTGCCCCCTCTATGCCATCCTGGCATAGTTGGCACAATCCCATGATCCCAGTGGTCTGTAGCACAGACCCTGGTACTGCCAAACTGCCCTTCCTGGGGTTTCACTGCAGCTGCTGCTGCTGCCAACCCCTCAGACAGGCAGCTGCCCTCCTGGGGTCCAGCCAGGCCTGGCCCAGGATGGCAGAACAAAGAACTTCCTCTGAGAGAGGGTGTGACACCCTCTCCCTTTGGAAAATGGTGTGAAGGCAGGGGAGGAGTAGCCTCCTCCAGCCTCTGGAAATGCTTTGTTGGGCACAGATGTGCCCAATTCTGCATAAGCCAGTCTACACCGGTTCAGGGACCCCTTAGACCCTGCTCTGGCGCGAAACTGGACAAAGGAAAGGGGAGTGACCACTCCCCTGACCTGCACCTCCCCTGGGAGGTGTCCAGAGCTCCTCCAGTGTGCTCCAGACCTCTGCCATCTTGGAAACAGAGGTGCTGCTGGCACACTGGACTGCTCTGAGTGGCCAGTGCCACCAGGTGACGTCAGAGACTCCTTGTGATAGGCTCCTTCAGGTGTTGCTAGCCTATCCTCTCTCCTAGGTAGCCAAACCCTCTTTTCTGGCTATTTAGGGTCTCTGTCTCTGGGGAAACTTTAGATAACGAATGCATGAGCTCAGCCGAGTTCCTCTGCATCTCCCTCTTCACCTTCTGATAAGGAAACGACCGCTGACCGCGCTGGAAGCCTGCAAACCTGCAACATAGTAGCAAAGACGACTACTGCAACTCTGTAACGCTGATCCTGCCGCCTTCTCGACTGTTTTCCTGCTTGTGCATGCTGTGGGGGTAGCCTGCCTCCTCTCTGCACCAGAAGCTCCGAAGAAATCTCCCGTGGGTCGACGGAATCTTCCCCCTGCAACCGCAGGCACCAAAAAGCTGCATCACCGGTCCCTTGGGTCTCCTCTCAGCACGACGAGCGAGGTCCCTCGAATCCAGCGACTCTGTCCAAGTGACCCCCACAGTCCAGTGACTCTTCAGCCCAAGTTTGGTGGAGGTAAGTCCTTGCCTCACCTCGCTGGGCTGCATTGCTGGGAACCGCGACTTTGCAGCTACTCCGGCCCCTGTGCACTTCCGGCGGAAATCCTTCGTGCACAGCCAAGCCTGGGTCCACGGCACTCTAACCTGCATTGCACGACTTTCTAAGTTGGTCTCCGGCGACGTGGGACTCCTTTGTGCAACTTCGGCAAGCACCGTTTCACGCATCCTCGTAGTGCCTGTTTCTGGCACTTTTCCGGGTGCTACCTGCTTCAGTGAGGGCTCTTTGTCTTGCTCGACGTCCCCTCTCTCTTCAGGTCCAATTTGCGACCTCCTGGTCCCTCCTGGGCCCCGGCAGCGTCCAAAAACGCCAAAGGCTCGATTTGCGGCTAGCAAGGCTTGTTGGCGTCCTTTCAGCGGGAAAACACTTCTGCACGACTCTCCAAGGCGAGAAGGATCCGTCCACCAAAGGGGAAGTCTCTAGCCCTTTTCGTTCCTGCAGAAACCTCAGCTTCTTCTGTCCAGTCGAAGCTTCTTTGCACCCGCAGCTGGCATTTCCTGGGCATCTGCCCATCTCCGACTTGCTTGTGACTTTTGGACTTGGTCCCCTTGTTCCACAGGTACCCTAGATTGGAAATCCACAGTTGTTGCATTGCTGGTTTGTGTCTTTCCTGCATTATTCCTCTAACACGACTACTTTGTCCTTAGGGGAACTTTAGTGCACTTTGCACTCACTTTTCAGGGTCTTGGGGAGGGTTATTTTTCTAACTCTCACTATTTTCTAATAGTCCCAGCGACCCTCTACAAGGTCACATAGGTTTGGGGTCCATTCGTGGTTCGCATTCCACTTTTGGAGTATATGGTTTGTGTTGCCCCTATCCCTATGTTTCCCCATTGCATCCTATTGTAACTATACATTGTTTGCACTGTTTTCTAAGACTATACTGCATATTTTTGCTATTGTGAATATATATCTTGTGTATATTTCCTATCCTCTCACTGAGGGTACACTCTAAGATACTTTGGCATATTGTCATAAAAATAAAGTACCTTTATTTTTAGTATAACTGTGTATTGTGTTTTCTTATGATATTGTGCATATGACACTAAGTGGTACTGTAGTAGCTTCACACGTCTCCTAGTTCAGCCTAAGCTGCTCTGCTAAGCTACCATTATCTATCAGCCTAAGCTGCTAGACACCCTATACACTAATATGGGATAACTGGGCCTGGTGCAAGGTGCAAGTACCCCTTGGTACTCACTACAAGCCAGTCCAGCCTCCTACACCACCTGATTCAGATGGCAACATATAATGCATATGTTGTTTACCGTCAGACAACCAAAGGAAGACTCATGGCTTTCCTTGACTTCAAGTTGTCTGTCATTGAAAGCCTCACTGCTGTTACAGAAGAAGCAGCAGCCTCCACCTCATATGTTCTGGAGGATGTGGCAAGGCTGCAGGAGCGACACTTTGCTGATCGCATTCCTAAAACACCCAAAAAGGATTGTCCATGTCGTCGCTCTAAAGTGTGCTCGAAGCATGGAAAGCAGCAGGAGAGTCGGTATTACTGTCCCCAGTGTCCATCACAACCAGGCCTCTGTATCCCTACTTGCTTTACGTTGTATCATACTAAAGCAAAGTTCTGGGAAATCGACTGAGGTTGAGCTGCCATTGGGTAATCCTTTCAGTGGCAGTGCATGGATACCGAACGTCCATGGACCACTGCTTCGTTAGGCAAGGAGCCATAGAATTTTACTTCATCATGGACTTCCTTTTGGCGTGGTCGGTGTTCTGTTCAATTAACATGCATTATATTCCCCCTACTGCATATACTAGTGGACAGAACATATGCCACATTGCCACGGAGTACCCTTTCTTCGCCTGCATGTCTACATTACTTTCAACGGTAGATATGCTCTCTCAGTTCGAGGAATCAATATGTAGGGCATACTTGGAAACCCCCAACTTGCTTCCACAAACTACTATAGGTTTACTTGGCTATTATACAGGATTAGCCAGGACTCTGATGAGAACAGAGACATGGATGGGTAAGGAAAGCTTATGGTAGGAGTGCCTTCACAGGGTCATTGCACAGGTAGAAGACAGATAGTAAAGGTAGTACAGATGTACATCATCTACACCTATGGATTCAAACCCATTGGTGCCATCCCAGCACTAAAGGAGAATGACTTGTATAGGTCAGTGTTTGACCTGCTGTAGGAAAGTACCATCTTGCCTGGCATGTTACCCCCATATTTCACTGTATATATGTTGTTTTAGTTGTATGTGTCACTGGGACCCTGCCAGCCAGGGCCCCAGTGCTCATAAGTGTACCCTGTATGTGTTACCTGTGTGATGACTAACTGTCTCACTGAGGCTGTGCTAACCAGAACCTCAGTGGTTATGCTCTCTCATTTCTTTCCAAATTGTCACTAACAGGCTAGTGACCAATTTCACCAATTTACATTGGCATACTGGAACACTCTTATAATTCCCTAGTATATGGTACTGAGGTACCCAGAGTATTGGGGTTCCAGGAGATCCCTATGGGCTGCAGCATTTCTTTTGCCACCCATAGGGAGCTCTGACAATTCTTACACAGGCCTGCCACTGCAGCCTGAGTGAAATAACGTCCACGTTATTTCACAGCCATTTACCACTGCACTTAAGTAACTTATAAGTCACCTATATGTCTAACCTTTACCTGGTAAAGGTTGGGTGCTAAGTTACTTAGTGTGTCGGTACCCTGGCACTAGCCAAGGTGCCCCCACATTGTTCAGGGCAAATTCCTCAGACTTTGTGAGTGCGGGGACACCATTACACGCGTGCACTATACATATGTTACTACCTATGTATAGCGTCACAATGGTAACTCCGAACATGGCCATGTAACATGTCTAAGATCATGGAATTGTCATCCCAATGCCATTCTGGCATTGGGGAGACAATTCCATGATCCACCGAGTCTCTAGCACAGACCCGGGTACTGCCAAACTACCTTTCCCGGGGTTTCACTGCAGCTGCTGCTGCTGCCAACCCCTCAGACAGGCTTCTGCCCTCCTGGGGTCCAGCCAGGCTTGGCCCAGGAAGGCAGAACAAAGGACTTCCTCAGAGAGAGGGTGTTACACCCTCTCCCTTTGGAAAAAGGTGTCAGGGCTGGGGAGGAGTAGCCTCCCCCAGCCTCTGGAAATGCTTTGATGGGCACAGATGGTGCCCATCTCTGCATAAGCCAGTCTACACCGGTTCAGGGATCCCCCAGCCCTGCTCTGGTGCAAAACTGGACAAAGGAAAGGGGAGTGACCACTCCCCTGACCTGCACCTCCCCTGGGAGGTGCCCAGAGCTCCTCCAGTGAGCTCCAGACCTCTGCCATCTTGGAAACAGAGGTGCTGCTGGCACACTGGACTGCTCTGAGTGGCCAGGGCCAGCAGGTGACGTCAGAGACTCCTTCTGATAGGCTCTTACCTGTGTTGCTAGCCTATCCTCCTTCCTAAGTAGCCAAACCTCCTTTTCTGGCTATTTAGGGTCTCTGCTTTGGGGAATTCCTTAGATAAAGAATGCAAGAGCTCATCAGAGTTCCTCTGCATCTCTCTCTTCACCTTCTGCCAAGGAATCGACCGCTGACTGCTCTGGACGACTGCAAAACTGCAACAAAGTAGCAAAGACGACTACTGCAACCTTGTATCGCTGATCCGGCCGCCATCTCGTCTGTTTTCCTGGTGGTGCATGCTGTGGGGATAGTCTGCCTCCTCTCTGCACTAGAAGCTCCGAAGAAATCTCCCGTGGGTCGACGGAATCTTCCCCCTGCAACTGCAGGCACCAAAAGACTGCATCACCGGTCCTCTGGGTCCCCTCTTAGCACGACGAGCGTGGTCCCTGGAACTCAGCAACTCTGTCCAAGTGACTCCCACAGTCCAGTGACTCTTCAGTCCAAGATTGGTGGAGGTAAGTCCTTGCCTCCCCACACTAGACTGCATTGCTGGGTACCGCGTGATTTCCAGCTGCTCCGGCTCCTGTGCACTCTTCCAGGATTTCCTTTGAGCACAGCCAAGCCTGGGTCCCCGATACTCTAACCTGCAGTGCACGACCTCCTGAGTTGTCCTCCGGCGTTGTGGGACCTTCTTTTGTGACTTCGGGTGAGCTCCGGTTCACTCTTCTTTGTAGTGCCTGTTCCGGCACTTCTCCGGGTGCTGCTTGCTTCTGAGTGGGCTCCTTGTCTTGCTGGACGCCCCCTCTGTCTCCTCACGCAATTGGCGACATCCTGGTCTCTCCTGCGCCACAGCAGCATCCAAAAACCCTGACCGCGACCCTTGCAGCTAGAAAGGCTTGTTTGCGGTCTTTCTGCACGGAAACACCTCTGCAAGCTTCTTCACGACGTGGGACATCCATCCTCAAAAGGGGAAGTTCCTAGTCCTCTCCGTTCTTGCAGAATCTACAGCTTCTACCATCCGGTGGCAACTTCTTTGCACCCACAGCTGGCATTTCCTGGGCATCTGCCCACTCCCGACTTCAGTGTGACTCTTGGACTTGGTCCCCTTGTTCCACAGGTTCTCTAGTCTGGAAATCCATCGTTGTTGCATTGCTGGTGTTGGTCTTCCTTGCAGAATTCCCCTATCACGACTTCTGTGCTCTCTGGGGAACTTAGGTGCACTTTGCATCCACTTTTCAGGGTCTTGGGGTGGGCTATTTTTCTAACCCTCACTGTTTTCTTAAACAGTCCCAGCGACCCTCTACGAGCTCACATAGGTTTGGGGCCCACACGTTATTCGGATTCCACTTTTGGAGTATATGGTTTGTGTTGCCCCTATACCTATGTGCTCCTATTGCAATCTATTGTAACTATACACTGCTTGCATTACTTCCTTTTGCTATTACTGCATATTTTTGGTATTGTGTACATATATCTTGTGTATATTTGCTATCCTCATACTGAGGGTACTCACTGAGATACTTTTGGCATATTGTCATAAAAATAAAGTACCTTTATTTTTAGTATATCTGTGTATTGTGTTTTCTTATGATATTGTGCATATGACACCAGTGGGATAGTAGGAGCTTTACATGTCTCCTAGTTCAGCCTAAGCTGCTCTGCTATAGCTACCTTCTACCAGCCTAAGCTGCTAGAAACACCTCTTCTACACTAATAAGGGATAACTGGACCTGGTACAGAGTGTAAGTACCCCTTGCTACCCACTACAAGCCAAGCCAGCCTCCTAAATTGGTTGTGCAGCGGTGGGATAAGTACTTGCAACTACTTACCACTTTGTCATTTTGTACTTTTCATAAGAGAAAAATATACAAAACAAGTTCAGTGTATGTACACCTAACCAAAAAGTTTTGCTTTTCTTCTCTTACTCTATTGCTAAGTGCTGAAAAGTACCTCTAAACTTTCAAAAAGTTTGTAAAAAGTTGAAAAAGTTTTTTTTCTGTTTCCTTAAAAAAAGTCCTGAAACTTTTTATTTCTTTTATCTGTCCCTAAACCTTTTTCTATCATGTCTGGTACAGGTCCTACACTTGATCTGGCCAGCACTGCTTATGATAACCTTAGCTGGAAAGGGTTGAGGAGTCTCTGCATTGATAGAGGTTTAGGGGTAGGGAAGAATCCCTCTAGAGAATTGTTAAATAACATGCTCATTGAAAATGATAAGGCCTTAGCTGGCACATCAGTTGAGAAGTTAGGCGATGGTTCACATTCTGATTCTGGGGCACCCTGTAGGAAAGTACCATCTTGCCTGGCATGTTACCCCCATATTTCACTGTATATATGTTGTTTTAGTTGTATGTGTCACTGGGACCCTGCCAGCCAGGGCCCCGGTGCTCATAAGTGTGCCCTGTATGTGTTACCTGTGTTATGACTAACTGTCTCACTGAGGCTCTGCTAATCAGAACCTCAGTGGTTATGCTCTCTCACTTCTTTCCAAATTGTCACTAACAGGCTAGTGACCAATTTCACCAATTTACATTGGCATACTGGAACACCCTTATAATTCCCTAGTATATGGTACTGAGTTACACAGGGTATTGGGGTTCCAGGAGATCCCTATGGGCTGCAGCATTTCTTTTGCCACCCATAGGGAGCTCTGACAATTCTTACACAGGCCTGCCACTGCAGCCTGAGTGAAATAACATCCATGTTATTTCACAGCCATTTTACACTGCACTTAAGTAACTTATAAGTCACCTATATGTCTAACCTTTACCTGGTAAAGGTTAGGTGCTAAGTTACTTAGTGTGTGGGCACCCTGGCACTAGCCAAGGTGCCCCCACATTGTTCAGGGCCGATTCCCCGGACTTTGTGAGTGCGGGGACACCATTACACGCGTGCACTACATATAGGTCACTACCTATGTGTAGCTTCACAATGGTAACTCCGAATATGGCCATGTAACATGTCTAAGATCATGGAATTGCCCCACCAATGCCATCCTGGTATTGGGGAGACAATCCCATGATTCCCCGGGTCTCTAGCACAGACCCGGGTACTGCCAAACTGCCTTTCCTGGGGTTTCACTGCAGCTGCTGCTGCTGCCAACCCCTCAGACAGGCAGCTGCCCTCCTGGGGTCCAGCCAGGCTTGGCCCAGGAAGGCAGAACAAAGGACGTCCTCAGAGAGAGGGTGTTACACCCTCTCCCTTTGGAAAAAGGTGTTAAGGCAGGGGAGGAGTAGCCTCCCCAGCCTCTGGAAATGCTTTGGTGGGCACAGATGGTGCCCATCTCTGCATAAGCCAGTCTACACCGGTTCAGGGATCCCTCAGCCCTGCTCTGGCGCGAAACTGGACAAAGGAAAGAGGAGTGACCACTCCCCTGACCTGCACCTCCCCTGGGAGGTGCCCAGAGCTCCTACAGTGTGCTCCAGACCTCTGCCATCTTGGAAACAGAGGTGCTGCTGGCACACTGGACTGCTCTGAGTGGCCAGGGCCAGCAGGTGACGTCAGAGACTCCTTCTGATAGGCTCCTTCAGGTGTTGCTAGCCTATCCTCTCTCCTAAGTAGCCAAACCCTCTTTTCTGACTATTTAGGGTCTCTGCTTTGGGGAATTCCTTAGATAACGAATGCAAGAGCTCATCAGAGTTCCTCTGCATCTCTCTCTTCACCTTCTGCCAAGGAATCGACTGCTGACCGCGCTGGAAGCCTGCAAAACTGCAACAAAGTAGCAATGACGACTACTGCGACACTGTAACGCTGATCCAGCCGCCTTCTCGACTGTTTTCCTGGTGGTGCATGCTATGGGGGTAGTCTGCCTCCTCTCTGCACTAGAAGCTCCGAAGAAATCTCCCGTGGGTCTACGGAATCTTCCCCCTGCAACCGCAGGCACCAAAGAACTGCATCACCGGTCCTCTGGGTCTCCTCTCAGCACGACGAGCGAGGTCCCTTGAACTCAGCATCTCTGTCCAAGTGACTCCCACAGTCCAGTGACTCTTCAGTCCAAGTTTGGTGGAGGTAAGTCCTTGCCTCCCCACGCCAGACTGCATTGCTGGGAACCGCATGTTTTGCAGCTACTCCGGCTCCTGTGCACTCACCGAGGATTTCCTTCATGCACAGCCAAGCCTGAGTCCACGGCACTCTAACCTGCATTGCACGACCTCCTGAGTTGTCCTCCGGCGGCGTGGGACCCCCTTGTGCAACTTCGGGTGAGCACCGTTTCACTCCACTTCGTAGTGCCTGTTCCGGCACTGCTGCGGGTGCTGCCTGCTTCTGAGAGGGCTCCTTGTCTTGCTGGTCACCCCCTCTGTCCCCTCACGCAATTGGTGACATCCTGGTCCCTCCTGGGCCACAGCAGCATTCAAAAACCCTAACCGCGACCCTTGCAGCTAGCAAGGCTTGTTTGCAGTCTTTCTGCGGGAAAACACTTCTGCACAACTCTTCACGACATGGGACATCCATCCTCCTAAGGGGAAGTTTCTAGCCCTTGTCGTTCGTGCAGAATCCTCAGCTTCTACCATCCGGTGGCAGCTTCCTTGCACCCACAGCTGGCATTTCCTGGGCATCTGCCCACTCCTGACTTGATCGTGACTTTTGGACTTGGTCCCCTTGTTCCACAGGTACCCTCGTTTGGAAATCCATCGTTGTTGCATTGCTGATGTTGGTCTTTCCTGCAGAATTCCCCTATCACGACTTCTGTGCTCTTTGGGGAACTGTAGGAGGCTGGACTGGCTTGTAGTGAGTACCAAGGGGTACTTGCACCTTGCACCAGGCCCAGTTATCCCTTATTAGTGTATAGGGTGTCTAGCAGCTTAGGCTGATAGATAATGGTAGCTTAGCAGAGCAGCTTAGGCTGAACTAGGAGACGGGTGAAGCTACTACAGTACCACTTAGTGTCATATGCACAATATCATAAGAAAACACAATACACAGTTATACTAAAAATAAAGGTACTTTATTTTTATGACAATATGCCAAAGTATCTTAGAGTGTACCCTCAGTGAGAGGATAGGAAATATACACAAGATATACATACACAATAGCAAAAATATGCAGTATAGTCTTAGAAAACAGTGCAAACAATGTATAGTTACACTAGGATGCAATGGGGAAACATAGGGATAGGGGCAACACAAACCATATACTCCAAAAGTGGAATGCGAACCACGAATGGACCCCAAACTTATGTGACCTTGTAGAGGGTCGCTGGGACTATTAGAAAATAGTGAGAGTTAGAAAAATAACCCTCCCAAGACCCTGAAAAGTGAGTGCAAAGTGCACTAAAGTTCCCCTAAGGATAAAGAAGTCGTGTTAGAGGAATAATGCAGGAAAGACACAAACCAACAATGCAACAACGCTGGATTTCCAATCTGGGGTACCTGTGGAACAAGGGGACCAAGTCCAAAAGTCACAAGCAAGTTGGAGATGGGCAGGTGCCCAGGAAATGCCAGCTGTGGGTGCAAAGAAGCTTCTACTGGACAGAAGAAGCTGCGGTTTCTGCAGGAACGCAAAGGGCTAGAGACTTCCCCTTTGGAGGACGGATCCCTCTCGCCTTGTAGAGTCGTGCAGAAGTGTTTTCCCGCCGAAAGAACGCCAACAAGCCTTGCTAGCTGCAAATCGTGCGGTTAGCGTTTTTGGACGCTGCTGCGGCCCAGGAGGGACCAGGAGGTCGCAAATTGGACCAGGAGGTAGAGGGGACGTCGAGCAAGACAAGGAGCCCTCTTAGCAGCAGGTAGCACCCGGAGAAGAGCCAGAAACAGGCACTACGAGGATGCGTGAAACGGTGCTCACCCGAAGTTACACAAAGGAGTCCCACGTCGCCGGAGAACAACTTAGGAGGTCGTGCAATGCAGGTTAGAGTGCCGTGGACCCAGGCTGGACTGTGCACAAGGGATTTCCGCCGGAAGTGCACGGAGGCCGGAGTAGCTGCAAAAGTCGCGGTTCCCAGCAATGCAGTCTAGCGAGGTGAGGCAAGGACTTACCTCCACCAAACTTGGACTGAAGAGTCACTGGACTGTGGGGGCCACTTGGACAGAGTTGCTGGATTCGAGGGACCTCGCTCGTCGTGCTGAGAGGAGACCCAAGGGACCGGTAATGCAGCTTTTTGGTGCCTGCGGTTGCAGGGGGAAGATTCCGTCGACCCACGGGAGATTTCTTCGGAGCTTCTAGTGCAGAGAGGAGGCAGACTACCCCCACAGCATGCACCACCAGGAAAACAGTTGAGAAGGCGGCAGGATCAGCGTTACAGAGTTGCAGTAGTCGTCTTTGCTACTATGTTGCAGTTTTGCAGGCTTCCAGCGCGGTCAGCAGTCGATTCCTTGGTAGAAGGTGAAGAGAGAGATGCAGAGGAACTCGGCTGAGCTCTTGCATTCGTTATCTAAAGTTTCCCCAGAGACAGAGACCCTAAATAGCCAGAAAAGAGGGTTTGGCTACTTAGGAGAGAGGATAGGCTAGCAACACCTGAAGGAGCCTATCAAAAGGAGTCTCTGACGTCACCTGGTGGCACTGGCCACTCAGAGCAGTCCAGTGTGCCAGCAGCACCTCTGTTTCCAAGATGGCAGAGGTCTGGAGCACACTGGAGGAGCTCTGGACACCTCCCAGGGGAGGTGCAGGTCAGGGGAGTGGTCACTCCCCTTTCCTTTGTCCAGTTTCACGCCAGAGCAGGGCTATGGGGTCCCCTGAACCGGTGTAGACTGGCTTATGCAGAACTGGGCACATCTGTGCCCAAGAAAGCATTTCCAGAGGCTGGGGGAGGCTACTCCTCCCCTGCCTTCACACCATTTTCCAAAGGGAGAGGGTGTAACATCCTCTCTCAGAGGAAGTCCTTTGTTCTGCCATCCTGGGCCAGGCCTGGCTGGACCCCAGGAGGGCAGATGCCTGTCTGAGGGGTTGGCAGCAGCAGCAGCTGCAGTGAAACCCCAGGAAGGGCAGTTTGGCAGTACCAGGGTCTGTGCTACAGACCACTGGGATCATGGGATTGTGCCAACTATGCCAGGATGGTATAGAGGGGGCAATTCCATGATCATAGACATGTTACATGGCCATATTCGGAGTTACCATTGTGAAGCTACATATTGGTAGTGACCTATATGTAGTGCACGCGTGTAACGGTGTCCCCGCACTCACAAAGTCCGGGGAATTGGCCCTGAACAACGTGGGGGCACCTTGGCTAGTGCCAGGGTGCCCTCACACTAAGTAACTTAGCACCCAACCTTTACCAGGTAAAGGTTAGACATATAGGTGACTTATAAGTTACTTAATTGCAGTGTAAAATGGCTGTGAAATAACGTGGACGTTATTTCACTCAGGCTGCAGTGGCAGGCCTGTGTAAGAATTGTCAGAGCTCCCTATGGGTGGCAAAAGAAATGCTGCAGCCCATAGGGATCTCCTGGAACCCCAATACCCTGGGTACCTCAGTACCATATACTAGGGAATTATAAGGGTGTTCCAGTAAGCCAATATAAATTGGTAAAATTGGTCACTAGCCTGTTAGTGACAATTTGTACAGAGAGAGCATAACCACTGAGGTTCTGGTTAGCAGAGCCTCAGTGAGACAGTTAGGCACCACACAGGGAACACATACATATAGGCCACAAACTTATGAGCACTGGGGTCCTGACTAGCAGGGTCCCAGTGACACATAACAAACATACTGAAAACATAGTGTTTTCACTATGAGCACTGGGCCCTGGCTAGCAGGATCCCAGTGAGACAGTGAAAAGACCCTGACATACACTCACAAACAGGCCAAAAGTGGGGGTAACAAGGCTAGAAAGAGGCTACTTTCTCACAGGAACTTAGGTGCAATTTGCACCCACTTTTCAGGGTCTTGGGGTGGGCTATTTTTCTAACCCTCACTGTTTTCTTACAGTCCCAGCGACCCTCTACGAGGTCACATTGGTTTGGGGTCCATTCGTGGTTCGCATTCCACTTCTAGAGTATATGGTTTGTGTTGCCCCTATCCCTATATGCCCCCATTGCATTCTATTGTGACTATACATTGTTTGCACTGTTTTCTATTGCTATTACTGCATATTTTGGTATTGTGTACATATATCTTGTGTATATTTGCTATCCTCATACTGAGGGTACCCCCAGAGATACTTTTGGCATATTGTCATAAAAATAAAGTACCTTTATTTTGAGTATACCTGTGTATTTTGTTTTCTTATGATATTGTGCATATGACACTAGTGGTACTGTAGGAGCTTCACTTGTCTCCTAGTTCAGCCTAAGTTGCTCTGCTAAGCTACCTTTTCTATCAGCCTAAGCTGCTAGACACCCCTCTAAACTAATAAGGGATACCTGGGCCTGGTGCAAGGTGTAAGTACCCCTTGGTACTCACTACAAGCCAGTCCAGCTTCCTACATTGGTTGTGCAGCAGTGGGATAAGTACTTTGCAACTACTTACCACTTTTGTCATTGTACTTTTCATAAGAGAAAAATATACAAAACAAGTTCAGTGTATGTACACCTAACCAAAAAGGTTTGCTTTTTATTCTCTCACTTCTTTTCTAAAGTGCTGAAAAGTACCTCTAAAACTTTCAAAAAGTTCTTAAAAAGTGTAAAAAGTTTTTTTTTCCTGTTCTTTAAAAAGTTCTAAACACTTTTTCTTTCTTTTTCTATCCCTTAAACACTTTCTATAATGTCTGGCACAGACCAAACTGTTGATCTGTCCAAGACTGCTTATGGTCACCTTAGCTGGAAGGCAGCAAGGAGTCTCTGTGTAGAAAGAGGTTTAGGGGTAGGGAAGAACCCCTCTAGAGAACTGTTAGTTAACAAGCTAGTTGAACAAGACAAGACTTTTGTTGGTACTTCTGGTGAGAAATTAGCTGATGGTTCCCACTCTGATTCTGGGGCACCCCTAGCAAAAGAGATGGGAGGGAATCTTTCCAACCTGCCCCTTAGCAAGCCACCTAGCATGGCTGGTACTGATGTGAATTCACATCACAGTAAGAGTGTTGTCTCACATCACAGTAATAGTGTTGTTTCTCATCATAGTAGAAGTGACACTTCTGTAGGCCAGAATGTTAGTGTGACATCTGTTAGGGCCAGGTCAGGCAAAAATATGCAGTATAGTCTTAGAAAACAGTGCAAACAATGTATAGTTACAATAGGATGCAATGGGGAAACATAGGGATAGGGGCAACACAAACCATATACTCCAAAAGTGGAATGCGAACCACGAATGGACCCCAAACCTATGTGACCTTGTAGAGGGTCGCTGGGACTATTAGAAAATAGTGAGAGTTAGAAAAATAACCCTCCCCAAGACCCTGAAAAGTGAGTGCAAAGTGCACTAAAGTTCCCCTACGGATAAAGAAGTCGTGTTAGAGGAATAATGCAGGAAAGACACAAACCAACAATGCAACAACGCTGGATTTCCAATCTGGGGTACCTGTGGAACAAGGGGACCAAGTCCAAAAGTCACAAGCAAGTCGGAGATGGGCAGGTGCCCAGGAAATGCCAGCTGCGGGTGCAAAGAAGCTTCTACTGGACAGAAGAAGCTGCGGTTTCTGCAGGAACGCAAAGGGCTAGAGACTTTCCCTTTGGAGGACGGATCCCTCTCGCCTTGTAGAGTCATGCAGAAGTGTTTTCCCGCCGAAAGAACGCCAACAAGCCTTGCTAGCTGCAAATCGTGCGGTTAGCGTTTTTTGACGCTGCTGCGGCCCAGGAGGGACCAGGAGGTCGCAAATTGGACCAGGAGGTAGAGGGGACGTCGAGCAAGACAAGGAGCCCTCTTAGCAGCAGGTAGCACCCGGAGAAGAGCCAGAAACAGGCACTACGAGGATGCGTGAAACGGTGCTCACCCGAAGTTACACAAAGGAGTCCCACGTCGCCGGAGAACAACTTAGGAGGTCGTGCAATGCAGGTTAGAGTGCCGTGGACCCAGGCTGGACTGTGCACAAGGGATTTCCGCCGGAAGTGCACGGAGGCCGGAGTAGCTGCAAAAGTCGCGGTTCCCAGCAATGCAGTCTAGCGAGGTGAGCACCAAACTTGGACTGAAGAGTCACTGGACTGTGGGGGCCACTTGGACAGAGTTGCTGGATTCGAGGGACCTTGCTCGTCGTGCTGAGAGGAGACCCAAGGGACCGGTAATGCAGCTTTTTGGTGCCTGCGGTTGCAGGGGGAAGATTCCGTTGACCCACGGGAGATTTCTTCGGAGCTTCTAGTGCAGAGAGGAGGCAGACTACCCCCACAGCATGCACCACCAGGAAAACAGTTGAGAAGGCGGCAGGATCAGCGTTACAGAGTTGCAGTAGTCGTCTTTGCTACTATGTTGCAGTTTTGCAGGCTTCCAGCGCGGTCAGCAGTCGATTCCTTGGTAGAAGGTGAAGAGAGAGATGCAGAGGAACTTGGCTGAGCTCTTGCATTCGTTATCTAAAGTTTCCCCAGAGACAGAGACCCTAAATAGCCAGAAAAGAGGGTTTGGCTACTTAGGAGAGAGGATAGGCTAGCAACACCTGAAGGAGCCTATCACAAGGAGTCTCTGACGTCACCTGGTGGCACTGGCCACTCAGAGCAGTCCAGTGTGCCAGCAGCACCTCTGTTTCCAAGATGGCAGAGGTCTGGAGCACACTGGAGGAGCTCTGGACACCTCCCAGGGGAGGTGCAGGTCAGGGGAGTGGTCACTCCCCTTTCCTTTGTCCAGTTTCGCGCCAGAGCAGGGCTATGGGGTCCCCTGAACCGGTGTAGACTGGCTTATGCAGAATTGGGCACATCTGTGCCCAAGAAAGCATTTCCAGAGGCTGGGGGAGGCTACTCCTTCCCTGCCTTCACACCATTTTCCAAAGGGAGAGGGTGTAACACCCTCTCTCAGAGGAAGTCCTTTGTTCTGCCATCCTGGGCCAGGCCTGGCTGGACCCCAGGAGGGCAGATGCCTGTCTGAGGGGTTGGCAGCAGCAGCAGCTGCAGTGAAACCCCAGGAAGGGCAGTTTGGCAGTACCAGGGTCTGTGCTACAGACCACTGGGATCATGGGATTGTGCCAACTATGCCAGGATGGTATAGAGGGGGCAATTCCATGATCATAGACATGTTACATGGCCATATTCGGAGTTACCATTGTCAAGCTACATATAGGTAGTGACCTATATGTAGTGCACGCGTGTAATGGTGTCCCCGCACTCACAAAGTCCGGGGAATTGGCCCTGAACAATGTGGGGGCACCTTGGCTAGTGCCAGGGTGCCCTCACACTAAGTAACTTAGCACCCAACCTTTACCAGGTAAAGGTTAGACATATAGGTGACTTATAAGTTACTTAAGTGCAGTGTAAAATGGCTGTGAAATAACGTGGACGTTATTTCACTCAGGCTGCAGTGGCAGGCCTGTGTAAGAATTGTCAGAGCTCCCTATGGGTGGCAAAAGAAATGCTGCAGCCCATAGGGATCTCCTGGAACCCCAATACCCTGGGTACCTCAGTACCATATACTAGGGAATTATAAGGGTGTTCCAGTAAGCCAATATAAATTGGTAAAATTGGTCACTAGCCTGTTAGTGACAATTTGTACAGAGAGAGCATAACCACTGAGGTTCTGGTTAGCAGAGCCTCAGTGAGACAGTTAGGCACCACACAGGGAACACATACATATAGGCCACAAACTTATGAGCACTGGGGTCCTGACTAGCAGGGTCCCAGTGACACATAACAAACATACTGAAAACATAGTGTTTTCACTATGAGCACTGGGCCCTGGCTAGCAGGATCCCAGTGAGACAGTGAAAAGACCCTGACATACACTCACAAACAGGCCAAAAGTGGGGGTAACAAGGCTAGAAAGAGGCTACTTTCTCACAGGAACTTAGGTGCAATTTGCACCCACTTTTCAGGGTCTTGGGGTGGGCTATTTTTCTAACCCTCACTGTTTTCTTACAGTCCCAGCGACCCACTACGAGGTCACATTGGTTTGGGGTCCATTCGTGGTTCGCATTCCACTTCTAGAGTATATGGTTTGTGTTGCCCCTATCCCTATATGCCCCCATTACATTCTATTGTGACTATACATTGTTTGCACTGTTTTCTATTGCTATTACTGCATATTTTGGTATTGTGTACATATATCTTGTGTATATTTGCTATCCTCATACTGAGGGTACCCACTGAGATACTTTTGGCATATTGTCATAAAAATAAAGTACCTTTATTTTGAGTATACCTGTGTATTTTGTTTTCTTATGATATTGTGCATATGACACTAGTGGTACTGTAGGAGCTTCACTTGTCTCCTAGTTCAGCCTAAGCTGCTCTGCTAAGCTACCTTTTCTATCAGCCTAAGCTGCTAGACACCCCTCTAAACTAATAAGGGATACCTGGGCCTGGTGCAAGGTGTAAGTACCCCTTGGTACTCACTACAAGCCAGTCCAGCTTCCTACATTGGTTGTGCAGCAGTGGGATAAGTACTTTGCAACTACTTACCACTTTTGTCATTGTACTTTTCATAAGAGAAAAATATACAAAACAAGTTCAGTGTATGTACACCTAACCAAAAAGGTTTGCTTTTTATTCTCTCACTTCTTTTCTAAAGTGCTGAAAAGTACCTCTAAAACTTTCAAAAAGTTCTTAAAAAGTTTAAAAAGTTTTTTTTTCCTGTTCTTTAAAAAGTTCTAAAAACTTTTTCTTTCTTTTTCTATCCCTTAAACACTTTCTATAATGTCTGGCACAGACCAAACTGTTGATCTGTCCAAGACTGCTTATGGTCACCTTAGCTGGAAGGCAGCAAGGAGTCTCTGTATAGAAAGAGGTTTAGGGGTAGGGAAGAACCCCTCTAGTGAACTGTTAGTTAACAAGCTAGTTGAACAAGACAAGACTTTTGTTGGTACTTCTGGTGAGAAATTAGCTGATGGTTCCCACTCTGATTCTGGGGCACCCCTAGCAAAAGAGATGGGAGGGAATCTTTCCAACCTGCCCCTTAGCAAGCCACCTAGCATGGCTGGTACTGATGTGAATTCACATCACAGTAAGAGTGTTGTCTCACATCACAGTAATAGTGTTGTTTCTCATCATAGTAGAAGTGTCACTTCTGTAGGTCAGAATGTTAGTGTGACATCTGTTAGGGCCAGGTCAGGCAAAAATATGCAGTATAGTCTTAGAAAACAGTGCAAACAATGTATAGTTACAATAGGATGCAATGGGGAAACATAGGGATAGGGGAACACAAACCATACACTCCAAAAGTGGAATGCGAACCACGAATGGACCCCAAACCTATGTGACCTTGTAGAGGGTCGCTGGGACTATTAGAAAATAGTGAGAGTTAGAAAAATAACCCTCCCCAAGACCATGAAAAGTGAGTGCAAAGTGCACTAAAGTTCCCCTAAGGATAAAGAAGTCGTGTTAGAGGAATAATGCAGGAAAGACACAAACCAACAATGCAACAATGCTGGATTTCCAATCTGGGGTACCTGTGGAACAAGGGGACCAAGTCCAAAAGTCACAAGCAAGTCGGAGATGGGCAGGTGCCCAGGAAATGCCAGCTGCGGGTGCAAAGAAGCTTCTACTGGACAGAAGAAGCTGCGGTTTCTGCAGGAACGCAAAGGGCTAGAGACTTCCCCTTTGGAGGACGGATCCCTCTCGCCTTGTAGAGTCGTGCAGAAGTGTTTTCCCGCCGAAAGAACGCCAACAAGCCTTGCTAGCTGCAAATCGTGCGGTTAGCGTTTTTGGACGCTGCTGCGGCCCAGGAGGGACCAGGAGGTCGCAAATTGGACCAGGAGGTAGAGGGGACGTCGAGCAAGACAAGGAGCCCGCTTAGCAGCAGGTAGCACCCGGAGAAGAGCCAGAAACAGGCACTACGAGGATGCGTGAAACGGTGCTCACCCGAAGTTACACAAAGGAGTCGCCGGAGAACAACTTAGGAGGTCGTGCAATGCAGGTTAGAGTGCCGTGGACCCAGGCTGGACTGTGCACAAGGGATTTCTGCCGGAAGTGCACGGAGGCCGGAGTAGCTGCAAAAGTCGCGGTTCCCAGCAATGCAGTCTAGCGAGGTGAGGCAAGGACTTACCTCCACCAAACTTGGACTGAAGAGTCACTGGACTGTGGGGGCCACTTGGACAGAGTTGCTGGATTCGAGGGACCTCGCTCGTCGTGCTGAGAGGAGACCCAAGGGACCGGTAATGCAGCTTTTTGGTGCCTGCGGTTGCAGGGGGAAGATTCCGTTGACCCACGGGAGATTTCTTCGGAGCTTCTAGTGCAGAGAGGAGGCAGACTACCCCCACAGCTTGCACCACCAGGAAAACAGTTGAGAAGGCGGCAGGATCAGCGTTACAGAGTTGCGGTAGTCGTCTTTGCTACTATGTTGCAGTTTTGCAGGCTTCCAGCGCGGTCAGCAGTCGAGTCCTTGGTAGAAGGTGAAGAGAGAGATGCAGAGGAACTCGGCTGAGCTCTTGCATTCGTTATCTAAAGTTTCCCCAGAGACAGAGACCCTAAATAGCCAGAAAAGAGGGTTTGGCTACTTAGGAGAGAGGATAGGCTAGCAACACCTGAAGGAGCCTATCACAAGGAGTCTCTGACGTCACCTGGTGGCACTGGCCACTCAGAGCAGTCCAGTGTGCCAGCAGCACCTCTGTTTCCAAGATGGCAGAGGTCTGGAGCACACTGGAGGAGCTCTGGACACCTCCCAGGGGAGGTTCAGGTCAGGGGAGTGGTCACTCCCCTTTCCTTTGTCCAGTTTCGCGCCAGAGCAGGGCTATGGGGTCCCCTGAACCGTTGTAGACTGGCTTATGCAGAATTGGGCACATCTGTGCCCAAGAAAGCATTTCCAGAGGCTGGGGGAGGCTACTCCTTCCCTGCCTTCACACCATTTTCCAAAGGGAGAGGGTGTAACACCCTCTCTCAGAGGAAGTCCTTTGTTCTGCCATCCTGGGCCAGGCCTGGCTGGACCCCAGGAGGGCAGATGCCTGTCTGAGGGGTTGGCAGCAGCAGCAGCTGCAGTGAAACCCCAGGAAGGGCAGTTTGGCAGTACCAGGGTCTGTGCTACAGACCACTGGGATCATGGGATTGTGCCAACTATGACAGGATGGTATAGAGGGGGCAATTCCATGATCATAGACATGTTACATGGCCATATTCGGAGTTACCATTGTGAAGCTACATATAGGTAGTGACCTATATGTAGTGCACGCGTGTAATGGTGTCCCCGCACTCACAAAGTCCGGGGAATTGGCCCTGAACAATGTGGGGGCACCTTGGCTAGTGCCAGGGTGCCCTCACACTAAGTAACTTAGCACCCAACCTTTACCAGGTAAAGGTTAGACATATAGGTGACTTATAAGTTACTTAAGTGCAGTGTAAAATGGCTGTGAAATAACGTGGACGTTATTTCACTCAGGCTGCAGTGGCAGGCCTGTGTAAGAATTGTCAGAGCTCCCTATGGGTGGCAAAAGAAATGCTGCAGCCCATAGGGATCTCCTGGAACCCCAATACCCTGGGTACCTCAGTACCATATACTAGGGAATTATAAGGGTGTTCCAGTAAGCCAATATAAATTGGTAAAATTGGTCACTAGCCTGTTAGTGACAATTTGTACAGAGAGAGCATAACCACTGAGGTTCTGGTTAGCAGAGCCTCAGTGAGACAGTTAGGCACCACACAGGGAACACATACATATAGGCCACAAACTTATGAGCACTGGGGTCCTGACTAGCAGGGTCCCAGTGACACATAACAAACATACTGAAAACATAGTGTTTTCACTATGAGCACTGGGCCCTGGCTAGCAGGATCCCAGTGAGACAGTGA